>NC_057802.1:383720046-384032243 GCF_018294505.1 Triticum aestivum | reverse complement strand
CGGCGCGGCCAGCCGGGGACACGGCGGGCGGAGGCGAGGGGTGGCGCGCAGGCGGCGCGGTGGCGCGGCCACGGGAGGAGGAGAGGGCGGAGACGAGGCGTGCCGAGGCACGGGGCCATGGGGCGCCGGCCGAAGCAGGACGCGGGTAGGAGGCCGGAGTGGTGGTGGCGGTAGCGCCGCAGCACAGTAGCAGCTGTTGCAGCCCGCGACGGGGCAAGGCCAGGAGCGGCAAGGGGGCGTCGGCGTGGCCGACGCGGTGGTGCACGTGCGACAGAGGATGAGAGGAGGAGTCGGGGCACGGGGTCTCACCCCCGATGTAGGGGAGTGGCAGTGGGGCAGGGGGAGGATGTCATGGACAACGGCGACGACGGAGTGGAGAAGAGGACGACGGGGCGACGGCGATTCGGGGAAGACGGTGAGGGGCTCCGGCGGTGCGTTCCTCGTGCGGCGGGGTCGAGGTAGCTCCGGGCGGGGTCCCGTGACAGCGTGGTCGTGGACGGGCGGCACGGCGCCGGTGGGGCGACGGGAGGGGCCGGCTCCGCGAGGGGGGGTGGCGACCTCGAGGCGGCGATGGGGCGATGGGATCGGGGGTTGCCCCGATCCAGATCGGGGAAGGGCGAGAGAGATCGAGAGGGAGTGGGGGGAGTGGGTGCGGGTCACGGGTTAGGGTTTGACCGAGGTGGGGGTTATGGTGGAGTGAGGGGGCGGCCTGGGCCGGTTTGGGCCGGCCTGGCTAGCAGCTGGGCCGACTGGCCTAGTGGGGAGGGGTTCCTTTTTCCTGTTTTGTTTTGTATTTTCTTTTTATTTATTTATTTTTCCTTTACTGTTTTCATCTAAAGTTTCTTTTATTTTAGTTTTATAAAATACCCTATAAACACTTAAATTAGTATTGCTAATGAGTCCACTGCCATAATTATTTTGGCACACTACTAATTTAGTTTTATTATTATAACTTTATAAAAAAGGCGTCTAATTAATTGTTTTTGCTGTCATTTCTATTACTTTAGTGCATTTAAATATTTTATTAAAAAATAATTTATCCACCAGCATTTACTAAGGATTATTTGACACATTAGGAACAATTTAGTTTTAACTTTTGAAAACTTTAATTGTTTAATTTAAATTCATTTTTTGAATATGAATCGTTTCGAACTAACGCGAGATTATCAACAGTAATCTAAGGTGACGTGACATCGTTAACGTGGGGTTACTGTAGCCTAATTATCCGGGCGTCACACCAGGTCAACATTATTCGGACAAGTACGGTGAAGGGACAATGTGGGATCTGCAACGGTCGAGTGGTCTTAATGCGGACTTTAACACAGTCATGGCTACCATTACATGTAACTGCTGTAGTTAGGAACTTTCATATACGATAACTGTTGTAGTCTGGCCATTACCACTAGTAACTGACGTAGTTATACACCCAAACTACCCTTGCGACGGCGGAGTGATGAGGCAGCAATGCACTTTATATAAGCCGCACTCTTCCTCCTGTACAAGGGTGAAGCATTTCATTGTAATCACACCACCCAACAGAAAACAAGCCTCAAGGCATGGGACGTAGGGCCATTATCTAAACTCGTAAACGCCAAGTGTTACACCTGCACCGTAGCTAGGCTCTGCTCCTCTTTCGTACCCCTAGTACTCATTGTCAGGATCATAACCCCGACAGTTGGCGCCCACCGTGGGGCAGCGCGTCTAGCGACTTTACGGCGCCAGTGGAATTTCATCAGCATTAAGTTAGTCGGCGGCGAGATTCATTTTGGGGCGTTCAACTTCATCGCCGATGACTCGACATGGCTTCAGGAAGCCCCACTAGACGTGGAGTCGCTGCCCATCCGTGGCGCGGCGCACTTCCGCGCATCTTCGTATGGAGTCCCTCTCCGACAGCCCTCGGTCTCGTATCGACTGATCCGTCTCCTGACCGCTGGCCGTCGCCGCTAGTGCTCCGGGCGTTCACGGTTCCAGCGTTGGATCGGGCACGTCGTGGCGGGCCATGTGACGGTGCTCGAGCCTGGCGAGCCTGCCCTTGACCTTTTCGGTGAGCTCCACGAGGACTCCACCGATGAGTCTGGGTGTGAGAGCGTCGAGTCCATGGCCGAGGTCCTGATGGCCGGCTCCGAGCCGCACGGCCCTCCATGGTGCACCGGTCCCCGTGACGGGAACGTGGGCCCTTCACGCGGACACGCCAATGACGGTGGAGAGTAAGACCGTTCTCCCCTCCACGAGCCGTATGTTCCTCAGGCGCTCATTTGGGAGTAGCGTGATGAGCTCCGCTGGAAGAACGAGCAAGCCCTAAGCATTCCCATCACCGGGAAGACTCATGAGGCCCTGGCCATGAAGTCAGCACGCTTGGCCACTTTGGCTGAGCGAGGCCGCCTTGAGCGGCTGCAGAAGGAGCTGGATGACCACACTCGCCAGCAACCTAGCTCCAGCCGGCACAAGCACCGGCTGTTCCCGAGCGACCAACCTCGGAAGTACCAGGTACTCAGCACCCCGTTGCAAAACCTCGCGGCGGCCACTCGGATCGCTGATTCCATCCAACCCCCTGGCTCTGCGGCCAGAGAAGGGATCCGTCAAATCCAAGCGGTCCTGCAGACAGCGTTGCCGCAGAACGCTGTGGTGTCGCAATCCAGTGATCACATACACAGTGCGTCGGCACGCTGAGACCGTTCAGTCTGCCCATAGTCCAGTCGGATCTGGAGATCGTGTCCGAGACAAGTAGACCGACTCCTATCTGCATCTACTAATATTACTGCACACATCAACCACTATCCAACATGCATCTAGAGTATTAAGTTCATAAAAAACGAAGTAACGCCTTAAACAATATGACATGATGTAGACAAAGTAAACTCAATCAATATGAATAAACCTTATCGTTTTATCCTTAATGACAACAATACAAATACGCGGCCGAGCACTCCGTGTCGTCGAGGGTGGTTTGGACTGGCCCACGAGGATCAGAGTCAGCCATCGGCGCCGCGCACTACTACATGCACCACGAGTGCTCCCAGCCCATCGTTCAACGGAACGTTAAGACCAGCAACATCTTGCTGGACTCCGAGTTCCGAACCAAGGTCGCAGACTTCGGGCTGGCCAGGAGGCCGGCACGCCCGACACCATGTCCGTGTCTAAAAAAAAGAAGCTCCGCTAGTCATGTCTGATGTCTCCCCTCTATATTTGCATTTGCTCTATCCAAGATTTTTCTTTGTTTGACCACCTAACCCAAAGTGCATTTTTTTGAGAAATCCCAACCCAACCCAAAGTGCCTGAGCGCAAGTCGATCACTCGTGGGCCACTTTGCCTTTGCGTTCGAGTCGGTGACGAAGCACGTCGTTAGACACAGGATCAGTCCGGAAAGCGACCACTTGGACCAGTGGAGTCAAGTCAAAAACCATTAAATTTTTCTTCGGGGAAGGTTGTGTAAACTATACATAGTTTCCGTTCTCTCAAGAAATAAGAGCACATGCACTGTTTCCAGCTTCCGACTTTCCAATCCAGAACGACGATGTCCAGGTGTGAACAGTGTGAGGTTGGGGAAGATGGCACACTCAAGATGCGTCATACACCATCATGAAGAAAAGTGGTGTCCACATAGTCATCGGTTTCGTCACTTCTCAAGCAAGCGACCCCAACTTACAGCAACTCTAGCAGAGTTAGCATATCGGCCTGATTGACATAATAATCGTCAATATATGACGACTTTGGCCAAAAAGCCACTTTGATAAAGTCGTCATCAAGCCCTGAGTTGTCATAATTCATGAAGCACGCTACATAGGAATCACGGGACTTCATATTTAAGGGCCATTTGAAGACCAAGCAAGCACACAAGCCATGACACCTAGATTTATTACCGAGGTTCACCAACACAGCTATATCTCCAGGGTAGGACTACGGACGCTCCTCCGCATGACACCATTGCAATACCGCACACCAACCATCTGGGTGCCAGCACACGCCGCCTGCTCCCTTGCGTGTTTATGTTATTATGCTGGCATATGTTACAACATGTGTCTACTCCTATATTATATAAAAGATCTAGAATGCAAGAGTCACACTGGGACACTACATCATACCCTGGCTACACACCGTACGACTCAAGTCCAACTGTAACCTACTCCCTAGTGCTAAACGCTCTTATATATTTTTACAGAGGGAGTACCATGTATAAATATATCCAACACAATTTCAACAAACTCCACCTTGACGAATATTCTCCACCGATTCATTCATGCATCAAACTTCCATGTATAATGAACTTGAAATTTTACCATGAGCACTGCTGCTACTTACAGAGTCGATGTGACTCCACCTACAACTGTAGTTTCGTCTTGTCTTCTTCACCATCAACTCTCGAGCAAAATTAGGTTACTCCTTTACTCTAGTTTGCGCCTCCCAATTTCTGAAGTATTTGTTTCTGAAAGTGAATGACTCACATTTTGGACGCCACATATAAGAGTTCCCCGAACTCAATATACTAGCTCTTTCTCCATTGATGTCTGAAACTTGAAGGAATTTTACCCTCATCTTGTGTCACTCTGAGTCAAATTCGTAGTTGTCTCACCCTTTCTTCTGTATAGTCTTTACATGTCCCAAAGCTATCGCACTTGTCATCTGCACCTTGCCATATGCACTGAACACCACAGAATATACGACCACGTACTCTCTCAGTTTTTGACAACTTCAGACTTTCCGCCACTTTCTCAGATTTTTCATGGTTAACTCATGTTCATCTTCAGGTACCGATAGACCTAGTCACCAACTTGAACCCTGGTTCTCGCCAACACTACTTTAGCACCTTTTGCACACTTTGTCTTCCTACTAGTGCATTGGTCTGTCGCAGTGTCTTGTTCTCACATCAACGCTCGTCGTGATCACCGCGTCGAGCATGTGCTATACCGACTGAGTCTCCTGGGTAGGTAGCCCATAATGCCTCAACCCCTACTATAGAGAACCTCCGATCATCACCGACCAATGTAGAGTATCATGTTTTCATCAGACCATCCGTCCCAAGTCCGATCCACATGTCTCTCTGAAAGGATCAATATAGTTGACTAGAGGGGGGTGAATAGGCAACTAACAATTTTTAGCTTTTATTTACCAAATTAAACTTTGCATCAAAGTAGGTTGTCTAGATATGCAACTAGGTGGGTAACCTATATGATGCAACAACAACAAGCACACAAGCAAGCAAGGGATATAACACAAATAAGTTTGCACAAGTAAAGGCACGAGATAACCAAGAGTGGAGCCGGTGAAGACGAGGATGTGTTACCGAAGTTCCTTCCTTTTGAGGGGAAGTACGTCTCCGTTGGAGCGGTGTGGAGGCACAATGCTCCCCAAGAAGCCACTAGGGCCACCGTATTCTTCTCACGCCCTCACACAATGCGAGATGCCGTGATTCCACTATTGGTGCCCTTGGAGGCGGCGACCAGACCTTTACAAACAAGGTTGGGGCAATCTCCACAACTTAATTGGAGGCTCCCAACGACACCACGAAGCTTCACCACAATGGAATATGGCTCCGCGGTGACCTTAACCGTCTAGGGTGCTCAAACACCCAAGAGTAACAAGATCCGCAAGGGATTAGTGGGGGGAATCAAATTTCTCTTGGTGGAAAATCAACAAGTTTGATTGGCTAGGGAGAGAGATCGGGCGAAAATGGAGCTTGGAGCAACAATGGAGCTTGGGGATGGAAGAAGTGGTCAACTCGGAGAAGAAAACACCCCTTATATAGTGGAGGGACAAGTCCAACCGTTATCCACCAACTCAGCCTGCGTAGCACGGTACTACCGCGCCAGGGACGCGGTACTACCGCAAGGGCACGCGGTACTACCGCATGGCCCCGCGGTACTACCGCCCGTGCAGCAAAAACCAGACCAGCCCAGATGCACTGAAGCAGAGGGCGGTAGAACCGCTGGCGCGGTACTACCGCTCCCCCTTGCGGTACTACCGCAAGGCAGGGATAGACTAGTTATTGGGAAGGCACGGACATATAAAAATACATCCGTGGCAACTTCCGCTGAGTTGGGACCTATGCAAAAATCCGACACGGTAGTACTGCAAGCCAGGAGCGGTACTACCGCGCGGGGTGCGGATGTAAAAAATTACATCTGCTCCTACTGCCGCGCAAGCTGCTGAGCCAGGCCAGAACGCACGGTACTACCGCGCACAGGGCGCGGTATTACCGTGTTGGGCGCGGATGTAAAAAATTACATCCACCCATACTACTGCAGCCGCAGCAGCGCCTGGCCTGGGGCCACGGTACTACAGCTCCGAAGGAGCGGTACTACCGTGGGCGCTTGCGGTACTACCGCAAGGGCCTGCGGGAGTACCGCTCCTAGGAGCCGTACTACCGCATGCCCAAATTCAGCAAACACGACAATTTGCATAGATGAGAAAAGACGGAGGATGCTCCAACGTGCCAAAGGAAAGGAGGTGCAAAAGGAGTAGATGTGTACGTGACGATTCCACCCAAACCTTTCCAAAGCGGACCCCCTCTTAATAGTACGGCTTTCCTACGACTCAAATCCACCGAGAAGAAACGTAGAGAAACGTCGTCTTCAATAGTCTTCGAGGGGCACCAAATCGTCTTGTGCCTAGTGATGAACTGTCTGAAATACTCAATGCACACGATTAGTCCGCAAAAGCATTGTCTTCAATCACCAAAACAACTAAGGGATAAATATGCCCTTACAATATCCCCCTTTTTGGTGGATTGATGACAATACGGGATTTGCACAAAAGGAGATAAAATGAACATGGGCAAACCCCACATCTATAAGATATCGACGGGCTCCCCCTAGATGTGTGCTATAAAAAAATGCTTTGGACTGCATGGCACACATACTAGGATCAACACTCCCCCTATATTTGATAGACAAGGCATATCTTGCAACAATAAAGCTAACGCTAAGCAAGATGATAGAAATGAGCATAATGTAAATAGCACAAGATAACATAAGCTCAAACGGTACGATAGAGTGCATATGTCTTACACCATATGATAGAAAGGTCTCACAAGCGCAAACCAAACCAAAGCAAACGAGGTTCGACGGAACTAAAGCAACGAAACAAACGCGAACACGACTCGCAAATCATACACTCTCTCCCCCTTTGGCATCGAGACGCCAAAAAGGCAGAGAGGACACCTACAACACAAGTGGTGGCTCAAGCGGAGTAATCACTCGCACGCTCTTTGTCGGACTCGGCAGCGGGGATGGGCTCCTCCTCAGAATCAGTCCACTTGTAGCCTTGTTTTGCCATCCACTCAACCTCTAGAGTGATGTACTTCTCGGAGCCGCTGGTAACATCCTCTCCAAAAACCTTCATGATCTTCTTGTCACGGCGGTGACTCTCCTTGGAGGCAACGTGAGTCCGGTACTGCCCCTTGGCTTGCATGCAGAACAAGGTCTTCATCTTGGCCTTCAGCTTCTTAGCCCATGAGGCTCAGAAGAGGGAGGGGCATACCCAGCAGAGCTATCCTCATCTGCGTCCTCCTCCTCAATCTCCTCCTCATCAACATCCATCCTAGCAGCCGCTGCCTCAGCACGAGTAGTAGTGTTAGCCCACTAGGGCTTGATGCGGAGTCCGATGTGGTCATGACAGATCCAGTCAGGGGCCAAAAACTCATCCTGTGGGTAGAGCTTCTCCCACGTCCTTGAGATAAAGAGAAACAGGTAAGGTCCATAGATGGGAACCTTACGGTTGAACACCGCAAACTAAAGCTCGCATCACATAATGTGGGAGACGTCCAACGATTGAGTCTGAGTGAGACGCGCCTCCTCACAGATGAGCATCATGTCCACAAGATAGGCATGCACCTTGTCCTTGTCCCCAATGCGTGGGAAGAGAGAGTTGCAGAAGATCCGGTGCATAATGTCAAGGAAAGGGTTCAGAACCCACGCCTTCTTGCCACTTGGAAGGAGCTTCTCAACATAATACTGCTGGAGCTTGTTCTTGTTAGCTGACTCGGAGTTGGCATGAGGGCAAACACCAACGGGCGTGTTGAGCCCCTCATCAGGTACATGGAGCAAATCCATGAAGTCCTTCCATGTAGCAATCAGCTGACGTCCATTGGTCATCCAGGTCATCCTCCGGTCCTCATCAGTATGAAAGTGAACCGAAGCAAAGAACTGGGCCACAAGCTCGGGATCAAAGTCCAGGTGGAAAGAGATCACATCCTCAATGGCAAACTGCTCCACGAGATCCAAGGCCTCACCAAAGTAGGCACGGTGCTTATCCTCCCTCATGTGATTCATATCAATCCAGTGCACACCCACATAGGTGTTCTGCTTGCCCTTGATCACATCCAAATAAATGAGATTCTGCTGCTTGGTCCAGAACAGATCATTCCCTCTGAAGTTGGCACGAGGATTCACATAAGGGTTGATCCTCCTTCGAGAGATAAACTCAGCCAGTGGTATCTCATCCATGCCCATGGAGGGTTCCTTTTTCTTGGTGGCGGTGGTCTTGGTCCTGCGTTGGGGGGCATTGGAGCCCTCTGGAGCTTCATCTTGATTGCGCAGACGCTTGGAACCCGTGTCACGGCTGGGATTGGAACGGCGAGCAGGTGCACCGGAGCCACCACCTAAGACACAAAACACAAAAACACGCACGAGAAGCGAGAAGGATCAATGCAAAGACCACAGCAAAATAAGGGAAACAAGTAGAACGCGCACTTGGTAATTGCCATGACGGAGATTGGACAACAACGATGGTACTGCTTGTCTGCACGGTACTAAAATTTTAGTGTCGCTCCTCGTCACGGTAGTACCGCGCGGAGGCACGGTAGTACCGGGTCTCAGAGCGGCAGTAGAATTTTAGTGTCGCGTCTCGCGCGGTAGTACCGCTCCTGAGGCGCGGTAGTACCACACGGGAGTGGTGGTAGTACCGCACGGTATCAGATCCGAATCCCCAACTGGATCTGATAACAACCGTGACAACGAGGCGGTACTACGGTTGATCAAATCTACCATGGGACAACATATCAAGTACAATCTCTATGCATTACTACTCTCCTACATCCTACTCTTGCAAAGATTTAGCCTAAAATCTCAAGAACAACATGCATCTCCCCAAAAACCTAGAAACGAAAGAACGAACCAAAGAGAGAGGGATTTGGGAAGAAACCTTGTTCCATGGCAAGAGGACGTGGTGGGGAACGATCCCACCGTATGGAATCCGAGGAGAGCGGCCGGAGACGGAGATCCGGCGAGGGTCTCCGGCGCCATTCTTGAGCGACAGAGAGAGACGGCGTGGGAAGAAAAAGATGAATGGGTATGGGGGAGTTGGAACTCCCCCTGCCCGCTCTTAACCCCCACGCGCCCTCGATTGCGCGGTAGTACCGCCCGGGTCGAAGTACCGTACCGTGGGCGGTAGTACCGCTTCCCCAGGCGGTAGTAAAAAATTACTGCCACGCTGGGTGCGGTAGTACCGTGCGCTGCTCTCGCGGTAGGACCGTGGCAGGCCATGGTAGTACCGTGTGCTCAAGAAGATGCAGTTTCAAGAACAAGGGAAAACAAAAGGCCTTTGCAAAGCAACCTTCAAGCGAATGGACACACCAAAACGCTGACACACGAGACAACACACACAAGCTCGACACGACGAAAGGGAGACAAGAGACAACAAGGACTAAAACACGCAACACAACCTCTCCAAAGAGAGGGCGGTGGCCGGAGCCACCTATGTTTGAGTCAATTGGTATGGCACCGCGAAGAATTATCCTTGGGCCCATGACCAAAACTCGTCTTTGAAGCACAAGTACCATCAACAATGGCTAATGTGAAAGAGTTGATCAATTTATGCATAATGGGGGAGGGAGAGTTCATTGAGAGAACAACACTCCCCCTATGTCCATGCCTACACCTGAACAAGATAACAAGTTGAGTATGCTGGGGTGTGCAAGGGTTCAAGCAACATTGCTCGAATCAATGATATTTAGCTCATGCCTTAACTCGCAAAATCTTGCTTTATCCAAGGGCTTCGTGAAAATATCTGCAAGGTTATCATGAGTGTTGACGTAGTTGAGCTGAATCTCCCCTCGCCTAATGTGATCCCGGATGAAGTGATACCGAATCTCAATATGCTTCGTCTTAAAGTGTTGCACCGGGTTGAGAGAAATCTTGATGGCACTTTCATTATCACACCAAAGAGGCACTTTGTCACAAATGACACCGTAATCCTTTAAAGTTTGCCTCATCCAAAGAAGTTGTGCACAACAACTACTGGCGGCCACATACTCCGCTTCGGTGGATGAGAGAGACACACAACTCTGCTTCTTGGAAGACCAACTTACCAAAGAGCAACCAAGAAATTGGCACCCTCCAAAAGTGTACTTCCTATCCACTTTATCTCCCGCCCAATCGGAATCCGAATATTCTGCAAGCTTGAAGTTTGCACCTCTTGGATACCATAAGCCAAAGTTCGGGGTATGAGCCAAATATCGAAAGATTCGCTTGACCGCCACAAAGTGGCTTTCCTTAGGTGCGGCTTGAAACCGTGCACAAATTCCCACACTCAACATGATATCTGGTCTAGATGCACAAAGGTAAAGCAAGGAGCCAATCATGGAGCGATATACCTTTTGATCCACCGCTTTACCACTGGGATCTATGTCAAGTTGGCATTTGACGGGCATTGGAGTGGAGGCCGGCTTGACATCACTTAGCTTGAATCTCTTGAGCATGTCTTGAGTATATTTGGCTTGGTTGATGAAGGTTCCTTCTCTTCTTTGCTTGACTTCGAACCCGAGAAAGAACTTCAACTCTCCCATCGAAGACATCTTGAACTTTGAAGTCATGAGAGCGGCAAATTCCTCATTGAAAGCTTTGTTAGGGGAACCAAAGATAATATCATAAACATATAGTTGGCACACAAACAACTCCCCTTTGACCTTCTTAGTAAAAGGAGTGGGGTCGATTTTCCCAACTTCAAATCCACGATCTTGCAACAACTCGGTAAGGTGGTCATACCATGCACGTGGGGCTTGTTTAAGGCCATAGAGTGCCTTATCGAGTTGATACACATGATCGGGGAAGTAGGGATACTCGGACCCGGTGGGTTGCTTGACATACACCAACTCATTAATAGGACCATTAAGAAAAACACTCTTCACATCCACTTGTTGCAACTTAAAGTTATGATGAGAAGCATAAGAAATCAACAAACGAATGGATTCAAGGCTAGCAACGGGAGCAAAGGTTTCATGTAGTTGATACCCTCGACTTGGGAGTAGCCTTGTGGTACCAATCTTGCCTTGTTGCGAACGATGGTCCCATGAGCATCTTGCTTGTTCTTGAATATCCACTTGGTTCCAATGACACTGTGGTTCCCCGTTGGTCTTGGCACCAATCTCCACACCTTGTCGTACTCGAAGTTGTTGAGTTCTTCATGCATGGCATTGAGCCAATCCGGATCTTCGAGCGCCTCATAGACCTTTTGGGGTTCAACACAAGAGACAAATGCGTGATGTTCATAATAGTTTGCCAATTTTCTACGAGTGCTTACCCCCTTTTGAATGCTTCCAAGCACATTCTTCATGAGATGACCCTTGGTGGAGAGCTTGGATGCAATCTTGGCAACACGACGCTCCAATTCCTCCTCGGGGGTGAGTCGAGGAGCGGTCACTTGATCATCTTGAGCGTCGTCTTGAGCTTGTTCTTGATCTTGAGAATGCTCTTGATCTTGAACTTGCTCGGAGGAGAGAACTTGACCTTGGGCATCACTTGGTGATTCAACACCGTCTTGAGATTGATCTTGCCCTTGGTCTTGTTCATGAGGTTGAGGGCCTTCACTTTGTTCTTCGGAAGCGTGTGGGCCTTGGGTTGGTGATGGCTCCACTTGAGTGGAGCATTGTCCTTCTCCTTCGGCCACAAGGGGTTCCTCAATGGGTAGGATAAAACCAACTCCCATTCTTCTTATGGCTTGAGGAGGAATTTCATCACCTACATCACAAGTGCCACTTTGCTCCACTTGGGAGCCGTTATTCTCATCAAACTCCACATTACACGTCTCCTCAATAAGTCCCGTGGACTTACTGAGGACACGGTAAGCATGAGAGTTCGTAGCATAACCAACAAATATGCCCTCATAAGCTCTAGTCCCAAATTTAGACAACCGAACACCTTTCTTGAGAATGAAACACTTACACCCGAACACCCGAAAGTACTTGAGGTTGGGCTTGTTACCGGTGAGTATCTCATATGGAGTCTTGTTCAAGCCCTTGCGGAGGTAGAGCCGATTGGATGCATGACACGCGGTGTTGATGGCTTCGGCCCAAAAGTTGTATGGAGACTTGAACTCCGCCATCATGGTCCTTGCCGCATCCATCAACGTCCGGTTCTTCCTCTCCGCTACACCATTTTGTTGAGGGGTGTATGGTGCGGAATATTGATGCTTGATCCCCTCATCACTAAGAAACTCATCCAAGGTGTAGTTCTTGAACTCGGTGCCGTTGTCACTTCTTATTGTCAAGATCTTTGGATTGTGTTGACGTTGGGCTTCATTTGCAAAGTCAATGACGGTTTGTTGGGTCTCGCTCTTCCTCTTGAAGAAATACACCCAAGTGTATCTTGAATAGTCATCCACAATCTCCAAGCAATACTTTCTACCCCCAAGGCTATCAAAGGATGGAGGCCCAAAGAGATCCAAGTGAAGGAGCTCCAAAGGCCTCTTCGAGTAAATGATAGTCGTGGGAGGGTGAGCCTTTTCATGAAGCTTTCCTTCGATACAAGCACTGCAAGCACGATCTTTAGCAAAACTAACATTTGTTAGTCCACGAACATGGTCCCACTTGAGAAGACTTTGCAAAGATCTCATATTGACATGGGCTAAACGGCGATGCCAAAGCCATCCCACGTCAACTTTAGCCATTAGGCATGTCGTGGTCTTAGTGTGTCGCTCCGAAAAGTTAATCACATAGAGACCGTTCTCGACATGCCCAACAAAGGCTACTTTAAGAGTCTTGCTCCACAAGAGGGTCACGGTATCAACATCAAAGAAAGTGGCAAAGCCCATGAGTGCAAGTTTACGAACGGAAAGTAAATTGTATGCAAGGGACTCGACAAGCATGACCTTCTTGATGTGAGATCATGAGAAATGACAACCTTGCCAAGTCCCAATACCTTAGAGGATGAGGCATCACCCCATTCGACATTGGTGGGCATAGATGGAATCTTGTGAACGTCCACCACCAAATCCTTGCTTCCGGTCATATGATTTGTAGCTCCACTATCGAGCAACCATGATCCCCCACCGGAAGCAAACACCTACAAGAGATCAATGCTTGGTTTTAGGTACCCATTTTGTAATGGGTCCTTTGATGTTAGTGACAAGGGTCTTAGGAACCCAAATAGACCACTCAATGTACTCATAAGGAGAACCAACAAATTTGGCATAAACATGCCCATCACTAGCACGAGACAACACATAAGAAGGGTTAAAGTCGCCGGCTTTGTTGGAGGGGGTGGCATTGCCCTTCTTGACACTACCACCCTTCACATTGTTCTTCTTCTCCTTGGAAGCACCCTATCCCTCCTTCACAAAAGTTTGCTTGAGAGGAGAAGGTCGTTTGGTCTTGTCATTCTTCTTCTTGTTCTTGGACTTGGGTGTGAACCCAATTCCTTCCTTGGCCACAACTTCCTTTTGAGTGCCCAAAAGGTTGTTGAGGTTCTTCTCACCTTGTATACACAACACAAGGCCTTTCTCAAGTTGCTTCTTCAACTTAGCATTCTCCTCAACAAGATGCACATGCTCACAACACGGGTTAGTAGCATTTGCATTATCAATCAAGACCATATGAGGAAAGGTGGCTTTCTCCTTGGTTAGCTTTACTTGGAGTTGATCATGAGACTCTTTGAGGCTAGCATGAGCACGCTTCAAGACCTTGTGAGCCTTGTCAAGTAAATCAAACTCCTCTTTGAGTCTAGCAAGATCAACCCCAAGCTTGGCCTTCTCGGAGTTTAGAACACGAGATACAACAAGAGCATGATCAAGATCTTTCTTTAATTTAGCGTGGTCATCGTTGTATGACTCCTCAAGAGCCAAACGAATACCTCGCTCTTCCTCAAGAGCATTGGAGAGATCCGAAATCTCATCGGCATAGTCACAACTATGCCCTTCCATCTTAGAGATGGTATCTTCGTGAGCCTCGATCATGTCATTGGCTTCACCAAGTTGTTCCAAGAGAGCAACGAAGTGCTTCTTGGATTTACCCTTAAGCTTACTCATAAAAGACTCAAATTCATTCTCCTCCACATTAGACCCCTCATGTTCATCAATGCAATCCGTCAAAGAAGGATTATTAATGATGGTAGTTTTGATGTTGGGGGTTACCTTGTTGGTGGCTTTAGCTATGAGGCACTTGGCGGTGATGTTCTCATTGGGTGAGTCAAAGAGAGACACCCGTGGAGTTTTTGCAATGGCAATGGAGGCCACGGCAACCGACTCACCGTCTTCATCATCATCATCCTCATTGTACTCTTCTTGTGCCACCAACCCCTTGGGTGGAGTCTTCTTGGTGAAGTTGCTCTTGTTGGGGAAAGACTTGGCCTTGTCCTTTCGGATGAGCTTGCCACCATTGTCTTCCCTCTTCTCATAAGGACATTCCGCAAAAAAGTGGCTCACATTGCCACAATTATAGCAAGTCCTCACTCGTTGCTTGACCTTCGCGCCACTTGAGTTGTTCTTGTTGAAGTTGGGCCTTGTGTTCTTCTTACTCCAAAATTGCCTTGAAGCAAGAGCCATGTGCTCATGATAAGCATACTTTGTATCTTCGGGGTTGCTCTCCTCTTCTTCCTCTTCGTCCTCTTCTTCCACGCTAACCTTGGCCTTCAATGCAAGATTGGGCTTCTTTGCTCTTTGAGAACGTAACACCGCATTGCCGGCGGTCTTGTCCAAGATACTCATTGCCACGAACTCATCCAAAACTTCACTTGAGGACAAGGTGTGGAAATCCGGCCTTTGACGAATGTCGGAGGACATGGCCTTGTGGTAAGGCATCATGGCCTTGAGGAATTTGCGCTTGATCCAATTGTCATCCGTATCCTTGCTCCTGTGATCTCGGAGTGAGACGGCGAGAGTAGTTAACCTCCGATAAAGCTCACGAGGTTCTTCATCCTCTTTCATTGCAAACTCATCGGCTTCATCTTGCACCACTTCATAGTTGGAGCGTTGAATGCTTGTGCTTCCCCTATTGAGCGAGACAACCTGGCGCCATGCATCCTTAGCCATGGAGAAGGGCCGAAGATGAGCAAGATCTTCGGGTGGAATTGCATCTTGGATGATGAAGAGAGCATTCTCATTGAATTGATTATCCGCGGCTTCTCTAGGAGTGAAGTTGCTTCGATCATGCGGATAAAAACCTTCTTCAATGATTCTCCAGAGATATTAACATGGTTTAAATGACGCATAAAGCGATAGACCCAAGAATCAAAGTCCTCATTTTTCACAATCTTAGGGGGAGGACCGGCATGATTTAAATGAGTGGAGGGAATCGGTCCACCATAAATAAGTGGAGGTTCCACATGGGCAAAGATGCCGGTGCCATTTTTACCACTAGAAGAAGTAGCCTTTTCACTAGTAGCTTCCCCCTTGTCGAAGTTAGCATCCGTCACCTTGTTAGTGGGATCACCCACTTTCATCGGTGCGGTGGATAATTTAAGCCCTTCTATGAACTTATTAAACATGCTTTCAACCTCGGTCGTCATGGAGGTTTTCAACGTGTCCAAAGCCACATTGAATTCCTCACGAGAGACCGCGGTTCCCCCATCGGCCGTAGACGAGACCGGCTTCGCACCGGAGTGCTCCTCCACACCGTCTACGGTGTCAACCATACTCTTCGGACGACAAAGTCCTTAATAAAGAGACGAGGCTCCGATACCAATTGAAAGGATCGATATAGTTGACTAGAGGGGGGGGGGTGAATAGGCAACTAACAATTTTTAGCTTTTCTTTACCAAATTAAACTTTGCATCAAAATAGGTTGTCTAGATATGCAACTAGGTGGGCAACCTATATGATGCAACAACAACAAGCACACAAGCAAGCAAGGGATATAACACAAATAAGCTTGCACAAGTAAAGGCACAAGATAACCAAGAGTGGAGCCGGTGAAGACGAGGATGTTTTACCGAAGTTCCTTCCTTTTGAGGGGAAGTACGTCTCCGTTGGAGCGATGTGGAGGCACAATGCTCCCCAAGAAGCCACTAGGGCCACCGTATTCTCCTCACGCCCTCACACAGTGCGAGATGTCGTGATTCCACTATTTGTGCCCTTGGAGGCGGCGACCGGACTTTTACAAACAAGGTTGGGGCAATCTCCACAACTTAATTGGAGGCTCCCAACGACACCACGAAGCTTCACCACAATGGAATATGGCTCCGCGTGACCTTAACCGTCTAGGGTGCTCAAACACCCAAGAGTAACAAGATCCGCAAGGGATTAGTGGGGGGAATCAAATCTCTCTTGGTGGAAAATCAACAAGTTTGATTGGCTAGGGAGAGAGATCGGGCGAAAATGGAGCTTGGAGCAACAATGGAGCTTGGGGATGAAAGAGGTGGTCAACTCGGAGAAGAAGACACCCCTTATATAGTGGAGGGACAAATCCAACCGTTATCCACCAACTCAGCCTGCGTAGCACGGTACTACCGCACCAGGGACACGCTACTACCGCAAGGGCACGCGGTACTACCGCAGGGCCCCGCGGTACTACCGCCCGTGCAACAGAAACCAGACCAGCCCAGATGCACTGAAGCATAGGGCGGTAAAACCGCTGGCGCGGTACTACCGCTCCTCCTTGCGGTACTACCGCAAGGCAGGGATAGACTAGTTATTGGGAAGGCACGGACATATAAAAATACATCTGTGGCAACTTCCACTGAGTTGGGACCTATGCAAAAATCCGACACGGTAGTACTGCAAGCCAGGAGCGGTACTACCGCGCGGGGTGTGGATGTAAAAAATTACATCCGCTCCTACTGCCGCGCAAGCTGCTGAGCCAGGCCAGAACGCACGGTACTACCGCGCACAGGCCGCGGTACTACCGCGTTGGGCGTGGATGTAACAAATTACATCCGCCCCTACTACTGCAGCCGCAGCAGCGCCTGGCCTGGGGCCACGGTACTACAGCTCCGAAGGAGCGGTACTACCGTGGGCGCTTGTAGTACTACCGCGCCTGGGGGCGGTACTACCGCAAGGGCCTGCGGTACTACCGCTCCTAGGAGCAGTACTACCGCATGCCCAAGTTCAGCAAACATGACAATTTGCATAGATGAGAAAAGACGGAGGATGCTCCAACGTGCCAAAGGAAAGGAGGTGCGAAAGGAGTTGATGTGTACGTGACGATTCCACCCAAACCTTTCCAAAGCGGACCCCTCTTAATAGTACGGCTTTCCTACGACTCAAATCCACCGAAAAGAAACGTAGAGAAACGCCGTCTTAAATAGTCTTCGAGGGGCACCAAATCGTCTTGTGCCTAGTGATGAACTGTCCGAAATACTCAATGCACACGATTAGTCCGCAAAAGCATTGTCATCAATCACCAAAACAACTAAGGGATAAATATGCCCTTACACTCTCACTTTTAACCGTTGAAATAGGCTCTAATTTTCCGACATCTTACACCATAGCCCCTCCATTAGCACTGAGTGAAGTCCTCCGTCAGACTCCAACTCCACCGTCAACATGACTCCATGTAGCTGGCCATGCTATCCCGTGCCCGCTGATTTCAGGCTCTCATGTGTGCACTGCCTTGAATCAACCCTAACAAAGGTGATGAGGCAACCAATGAGGAAGGATAGGATAACAACCAAAAGGACCACACTATTGTATCATATAAAAAGGAAGAGTTGTTGAACCGGGGAACAATACTACTGCTTCCATTGGATGAAGGTAAAACTAAACCATGGCTTTAGTTATTTTTATCTATGTGAAATGTTGAGGCAGTGGTATGATGATGCCTCCATAGTTCATGCCCTCATGTTGCGTGTTGCACCTCCTCCAACAATGGCGGAGCCCAATGGGGGACAAGTGGGGGCCAGCCCCGCGCCCGCCGACTTCAAGCTCTCATCTATTAATTGTTTCAGAGTCTCAAAAAAATCTATTAACTCTTACGGCGCAGCCGCATGACTCGCTGCGTGCGTGTGTATAGGGCTAGTTGGGCGAAGTGTTGCCGGCGGCGGCACTGCACAACCAATCCGGACCAGCGGCGACGGGCGAAGCTGTCATGTGGCGCCCAGCGACCATGTCTACCGAGGTGCAAGAAAATCCTACGGTCAGTCTCCCCATTGTTTTGTACTATGTTGCAGATCCAAAATTCTGGATTAGGATTGATTTAGATGAATTAGTCAGATCGGTACTGCAAATTAGGGATGATGCATTGATTATATCATTTACATTTAATTTTTTTGTCAATTGTGTTTGTGTTTGTGTAGTCATGAAGTGGAAAATTGTATGTTTGTTTGAACCAATTATACGCGCATTAGCTCTTGTTGGCAGTCAAGAAGCCAAATTTCAACTAGTACAAATTTGAAAAGAAATGTCCCATTGACCGTATAATTTATTAGAAACATTCAATATACTAGTAAATCAGACGTGCCATGCACGTGTAGAGATATTTTCTTAACACAGTGCACGATGACGCTCATATACACACACGTACATTCACCACCCCTATGATCGCACGCACGCACACGCTAACCCTATGAATACCTCCAAGAGACTGAACCAGAACATCATCTTAAGATTGATGAAGTCACGGCAGATGCCTTCGAAGTCGATGGAAACGTCACCTCCAGTAAACACATATTGCCAAAAGGACTGAAATAAATCTAGAAAAATGCGAGTACGAGTGTCACCCCGGTGGGCTGGGATACCACTGTCCTCCTAATCATCCAACCACAGTTTGATTTGCCACATGTAGAGATAGTTATAAACACACATATGTGTACGTAATTTTAAGTATCATGATTTGAACTACCATGGATACAGTCATGCAACTCTTCAAATAATCAAGTATTAATTATAAAGGCGATCAAGTCATGAAATCTTTTTTCCTGACCGGTTGTGGTCTTTTCATATTTGGTTATGTGCATCATGACGATGCATGGCATGTTTCAGCTTATCTAAATAATTAAAATTATAAATATATAAACAATTCAATAGCAATCGGAAGAGTACCATGTTGCAAGTTATTCATCATTATGAATAAAATAATAATTCAAACATTTATTATGTTTCTTTGGTTGATAAAAAATTAGACTTGATTGATAAAATCAAAGAAAAAACAAGGGTAATAACATTTGTAAAATGAATTTATTTCAAAAAGTAAAAAAATAGTTGTGACACATCTTACATTGTTTTTTTGTTTGTCATTCTTTAATTCGTTAAATTGCTTCCACGGTAGAAAATTGTTTTCCTATTTATGTGACTATGCCCCATGATACCAACACTTATATGCTCACATAATACTAATTCGAAAAAAAAAATCAAATTTAAAGGTTTCAAAAAATCCTGAAAAAAATCATGGATGTTCTCAACATATGTGTCTACAAACCCTAAAAATTCAGATCCAAATTCAATATATACTTGAGAAACAAAAAAGATAAATCTGTTGTGAATAGTGTAGTTTTTCACACTATTCATGTTTTTGTCTTTATTGACACTATGCATGCTGAATTTGTCTTATTTTTTTCTCATTGCACAATTTGAATTTGGATCTTATTTTTCTAGGGTTTGTAGACACATATGTTGCGAACATCCACGATTTCTTTCAGAATTTTTTGAATTGTATAAATTTGTTTTTTTAGTTAATATCATGGAAGCATATAAGTGGCGGTATCACCTGATATTCTCCCACATAGGCTGCTCTACTGCATGCCTTCTCTTTCTCTCTCTCGTTATGATAGCCTGCTTGTCGCTATAGTATTGTACGTATTACAAATCTAACCAGCTACTGTCGCATGCATTCTACTCCCTCTGTATCAAAATACTTATCGTTGGGGAAAACCAGTACAGGTTCCCCAGCGACACGTATTATGGTACAGAGGGAGTTTTCTCGAATACGTGGTACAAAGGGAGTAGCTGCTAGAAATTTCTGGTAGTGATGGGAGGATCACGTGCATCCTACAGACTTCATCCGAGATTGGCATGCTCGCAGCACAAAGAAGGAGTGCACCGCGAATCCGTGCAATGTGAGCTGTCAGATCGACATATTCAATGGTCTATATGCAGCCACGTAGTACTATATCACGGACAGGCCATTAAATTTGAGCCGTTAGATTGGAAAGATCGAACGGTCCATATGACTTGCTATTGGTACATTATTTAGGAGTGTAGATTTAGTCCTCCTCCCGCAGATATTCGAATTAATTGATCTTTTGTCGGCCAGTCCGCTACTTGAATCATTATCCATGTGAAGAAAACCACTGACCACGAGCCAAGCCATGTCACTCCCATCACCCCGAAGTCCTCGTGCCCGCTTGGTCCGCGTCGTCTAAATCACGTAAATGGCTTCACTGATAGGCCAAAGAAACGCAGCAGACTTGGCGGACATGACCTGCGAGGCCTGCTACGTCACAAGTCGCAACGAAGCGAAGCGCCGCGTTCTCCTCTCCTGATTCTTTTTTCGGGAACGGCGTTCCCCTCCTTGGCCCCGAAGGAGCACCTCCTGGCCCTGCCCTTTCCGCTGGCTCGATTGTGAATCGACTGCGAGCTGCCGGGTTGATCTTAGGCTTTCTATATTCTCAAGTATATCGGCGTGCCCTGAAATCTGAATGTCACTTGCACGCCGTGTTTGTAGCACTGATGTATTCACACGGAAAAAGCAGCTAGTTTGCAAACTGAATCCGAATGTATGTTCAGGACTATGAAATCTGCTGTTCAAGTACATCTTCAGCACTGTGAAATCTGAAACCTGACTCTGATGTTCAAGCTAGCACTGATGTATGTTCAAGACTGAAATCTGAATGTGAAACTGATACAAAGCTAGCAATGATGTACGTATGTTCAAGCTAGTTCGCAGATGGACAGTGAAATCTGTAGCTGGTTTGCAAACTAGCGTACGTACCAGGAGAAAAAGCTGACTGTACGCACTAGGCAAAGCAGCGAAACTGGTAGTGTACTAACTAGGCAAAGCAGCTAAATGGTGCAGACGCCCGCATGTGCCCGCCGACGGACGCGGACGGGCCGCAGACCCCTGCATCCTCTGACCCCGAAGCTTCGTCGACGGAATAGACTGCCAGTCAGTCACGTCTCCCCCCGCCTCCTTGGCGCCTCGGGCCTTGGCGCCTCAACACTTTTATATAAAAGCACGTTTCTCGAAACAAAAACAAAAAACTACCCGCCTCGGCCGCAACACACGAAGACCACCAACCCAGAAACGCCGCGAACCATGGCAGCCTTGCCATGTCGCGCGTCCCTCCTCCTACTGCTCGTGCTACCCTGCTGCATCCTGCACCCCGCGGCCGCCCAGGCCGCCGACGAGAGGCATCTGCTGATCCAGCTCAAGCGCGCGTTCGGCAACCCGCCCGTGCTCGCGGCATGGAACGGCTCGACCGACCACTGCACCTGGCCCTACCTGACCTGGGACGCGTCACCAGCCTCTCCCTCGCCAACACCGGCGTCGCCGGCCCGTTTCCCGACGCCATCGGCGGCCTCTCCCGCCTCACGAGCCTCAACATCTCCAACAACGACATCACCGGCGCCTTCCCGACCAGCGTGTACCGATGCGCTTCGCTCCGGCACCTCGATTTGTCCGATAATCACCTCCACGGCGAGCTCCCCGCGGACATCGGCAACGGCATGCCGCTGCTGCAGGCAATGAACTTGTCCGGTAACACGCTCTCTGGCGAGATCCCAAGGAGCGTAGCCACGCTCAGATACCGGCTGAATTGGGCGCCATGCGGGTGCTCGACGCACTTGACCTGTCGTCAAACAAGCTATCCGGCGACATACCGCCGCCGCTTGCCGGGCTACAGCTCAGCTCGCTCAACCTGTCATCCAACCAGCTCGAAGGCCAGGTACCGGCAGGGCTCGCCACCGCCGCTTACGATCGGAGCTTCCTCGGCAACCCCGGCCTCTGCCATGCCGATCTGGGGCCAGGCTACCTCACCGGCGTGCGCACCTGTGCCGCGGGATCACAAGCCACCTCCTCCTCCGGGGGCATGTGGCCGGCGCTCCGCACTGGCCTCCTGTTCATTGGCGGCATGCTCGTTGTCCTCATCGTGGCCTTCGCCCGCGACATCACGAAAAGGAAACGCGCCGCACAGGACGGTGCCCGGAGAGTATTTAAAAAAAAACTACCACATTTCGTGAACCGTGCCTACAAATTACCACTTTACAAATTTGTGCCAAAAACTATCACTTTTCACTTCTTGTTCGGTACAACCACCTGAAAACATTAACGGTCCAGATCGTCCTATACCCCTTCACCTGAAAACTTAAAAAATTGATAGAATGGTCATTGCCCCTTCCCCTTCGCAGCCCCGCCCCCGCGACGTACCCGCACGGCCCGTCGACGTACGTACGTGTACGCGTGTCCCCGACGGCGTTTTTTTACTGTGGCGACGTACGTACGTCTAACCGCGTCGGTTGGTCAATCCGCGCGTCGCCCGATGAAAGCGCGTCGTGGCGTGTGAACTGCGGCCCGCCGCCCCGTCCCGTCCGTTCCCTCGTCTGCCGCCCCGCCGCCCCGTCCCCTCGTTTGCCGCGCCGCCGCCCTCGACTGCCGACCCGTCCGCCCGTCGCATTAGCTGCCCACCCACCCGCCCGTCGCATTTCATCCCCGTCCGCCCGCTGCCCTGCCGTCTGCCCTATAAATCGCACCCCCGTCCGCCCGTCGCCGCAAACACCACTCCTCCCGACTCCACCTCCCAAAAGGCCGCCGGCGACATGTCGTTCCACCGCGGCAGCAGCTCCGGCACGGGCGGCGACGACGGACCAAGCGCGTGGCCGTCGAGCCTGAGCACGCCGGAGACAGAGGAGCTGTACCGGTTTGGGCTCCTCGTGCCGCCGGGTTGCCGTCTTCCGCACAACTGGAAACTCGACAAGGACGGCTACCCGAGGCGCGGGCCCGGCGCCACCGCGGAGGCGGACCGGCGGCCGCAACAACATCGCCGGCTGTCACGCGTTCTGGGACAGCAAAGACTACGCTGCCGTCATCGGCGCGTACTGGCTGGCGGAGTCCGGCGTCACGCCAGACCTCATCGGCGACCGCCGCCGCCTTCTTGTCCCGCGCCCTCGTCCAGAAGCGTGCGGCCGTCGGGGCCCTCCACCACCTGCGCCGGTGCCCGTCGAACCCCCCCCCCCCCCCGCCGCCCCGCCGGAGGTGGAACTGCCGCCGGAGCAGGTGGTTCTTCGGGAGGACCGCCATCCCGACGATACGCCGGGTTACGTCGTCGCCCTGCGGGCGTCGGTGGCTGCAGCGGCGGCTGCGAGGGAGGCCGCCGAGCAGGCGGCAGCGATCCAGGCGGCGGCGGCGATTCCGCCGGTGGTCCCGCAGGCGGAGGCGGAGGCGTCGGAGTCGTCGGACGAAGACGTCATCGACTGGGAGCGGTTAGCCCAGGTCAGCGGCGACGACGACGACGACGGTGACGGCGCGGCGGAGTTCATCGATCTCGCGGCTAGCGACGACGACGACGGTGACGGCGCGGCGGAGTTCATCGATCTCGCGGCTAGCGACGACGACGAGGAGTAGTTGTTTTTTTAAAATGTTCTAAGTATGAACTATGTATCGTTTAGGTTCGGATAAACTCGTTTCGTTTCGGTAGTGTTGAATGGACTATGTAAAATATCTCTATGTTCAATCTAGTTTGTTCGAATCTTGTTTTAATTTGTCTTCAAAGTTTGTTCAAAAATTAGCAAAATATTGAATGCTTATTTTGAATTTTTTTGAAAATTCTCCGACCCATGCATAAAAATGTTCACAATATATTTAAAAAAATTCCATCGAATATACATAGCACAGAATAAGGTATGCAATTATCGAAAAATTGTAGCACAAAAAAATCGTGAAAACACATAAAATAAAAAAGAAAACTGAATAAAAAATCATAAATGTATCTAAATGTTTATAAAGTGTTTTATAAATGTTCAGATTTTGTTAAAATATGTGCATATAGTAAAGCCCGGTGGATGAAAAAATTGAAATTTTGAAATAAAAAATATAACAAATAAAAAACAAAAATAAAATTAAAAAGGTGAGATATTTTAATTCATTAACATTTTCTGAAATATTTTTAAATTCATTAACATTTATGAATCAGAGAATATTTTTAAATTCATTAACATATATGAATATGAGAATTTTTAAATTCATTAACATTTTCCGAAATATTTTTAAATTTTTTAAATTAATGAACCAGAGAATATTTATAATTCATTAATATTTATGAATCCGAGAAATTTTAAATTCATTAACATTATCTGAAATAGTTTTAAATTCATTAACATTTATGAATTTTCTGGAATATTTTTAAATATTTGTAAACCCAACTTTTTAAATATTTTCCGGAAATCGTAGAAAATCCATACGGACTCGAAACGCGACAAATTTTTGCGTGGATGCCCTACAAGGGCACTGTAGCATGTGAAAAAAATGGGCACGTTTGGCGGATGCGAAGCGGAGACATGCGACCGAGGGTCCCCTCCGCCCAGACCGAAACCACCCCCTTCCACAGCAAGTACCTGAGCGGTTTCACGGAATGCACCAAACTTTTGCCAGCACGTGTGGGGCCCCACCCGGGCACCCCACGGCCAAAATGAACGAAATCCGACAACGAACGCACATTGCGTCACGTCCGGGCAGTATTTTAGGGGTTTTCGGCCCGGAAAATCGTTGCGTGCGTGCCCTGCAAGGGCACTGTAGCATGTGAAAAAATGGGCACGTTTGGCGGATGCAAAGCGGAGACGTGTGACCGAGGGTCCCCTCCGCCCATACCGAAACCACCCCCTTCCACAGCAAGTACCTGAGCGGTTTCACGGAATGCACCCAACTTTTTCCAGCGCGTGTGGGGCCCCACCCGGGCACCCCACGGCCAAAATGAACGAAATCCGACAACGAACGCACGTTGCGTCACGTCCGGGCAGTATTTTAGGGGTTTTTGGCCCGGAAAATCGTAGAAAATCCATACGGACTCGAAACGCGACAAATTTTTGCGTGCGTGCCCTGCAAGGGCACTGTAGCACGTGGAAAAAAATGGGCACGTTTGGCGGATGCGAAGCGGAGACGTGCGACCAAGGGTCCCCTCCGCCCATACCGAAACCACCCCCTTCCACAGCAAGTACCTGAATGGTTTCACGGAATGCACCCAACTTTTGCCAGCGCGTGTGGGGCCCCACCCGGGCACCCCACGGCCAAAATGAACGAAATCCTACAACGAACGCACGTTGCGTCACGTCCGGGCAGTATTTTAGGGGTTTTCGGCCCGGAAAATCGGAGAAAATCCATACGGACTCGAAACGCGACAAATTTTTGCGTGCGTGCCCTGCAAGGGCACTGTAGCACGCGAAAAAAATGGGCACATTTGGCGGATGTGAAGCGGAGACGTGCGACCGAGGGTCCCCTCCGCCCATACCGAAACCACCCCCTTCCACAACAAGTACCTGAGCGGTTTCACGGAATGCACCCACCTTTTGCCAGCGCGTGTGGGGCCCCACCCAGGCACCCCACGGACAAAATGAACGAAATCTGACAACGAACGCACGTTACGTCACGTCCGGGCAGTATTTTAGGGGTTTTCGGCCCGGAAAATCGTAAAAAATCCATACGGACTTGAAACGTTGCGTGCGTGCCCTGCAAGGGCACTGTAGCACGTGGAAAAAAATGGGCACGTTTGGCGGATGCGAAGCGGAGACGTGCGACCGAGGGTCCCCTCCGCCCATACCGAAACCACCCCCTTCCACAGCAACTACCTGAGCGGTTTCACGGAATGGACCCAACTTTTGCCAGTGCGTGTGGGGCCCCACCCGGGCACCCCACGTCCAAAATGAACGAAATCCGACAACGAACGCACGTTGCGTCACGTCCGGGCAGTATTTTAGGCGTTTTCGGCCCGGAAAATCGTAGAAAATCCATACGGACTCGAAACGCGACAAATTTTTGCGTGCGTGCCCTGCAAGGGCACTGTAGCACGTGGGAAAAAAAGGGGCACGTTTGGCGGATGCGAAGCGGAGACGTGCGACCGAGGGTCCCCTCCGCCCATACCGAAACCACCCCCTTCCACAGCAAGTACCTGAGCGGTTTCACGGAATGCACCCAACTTTTGCCAGCGCGTGTGGGGCCCCACCCGGGCACCCCACGGCCAAAATGAACGAAATCCTACAACGAACGCACGTTGCGTCACGTCCGGGCAGTATTTTAGGGGTTTTCGGCCCGGAAAATCGTAGAAAATCCATACGGACTCAAAACACGACAAAATTTTGCGTGCGTGCCCTGCAAGGGCACTGTAGCACGTGGGAAAAAATTGGGCACGTTTGGCTAAGTTAAAAAAATGAGCCTACTTGATTAAGTAAAAAAAATAGGCACGCTTGGCTAAGTTAACAAAAATTGGTTAAGGTAAAAAAAATTGATACAGTTTAAAAAAATGAGCCTATTTTATTTAGTTAAAGAAAATGAGGCCCTATATGAAAAAAAAACGCCGGCCGTCTCGCTAACCGACGCGCATGCGTGCATGGGGCCGTCCCACTAACAACGACGCTGCAATCAGCGCTCGGGCGACGCGCATGCAAATTTTCCTTGTACGTCCAGCCCGTCTCGCCGCCGCCGCGATCTGCACGTGCTGCCGACGTACGCCGCCCGTCGCCCCACACTCCAAACGGCGCCGGTGCGCCCGCGCCGGCCTGCCATGACCTGACTCATTGCCCTTTATACGCTGCCGGTACCTCTCCCACCGTCGCCCCACCGTCCAAACGCCGTCGGTGCGCCCGCGCCGGCCTGCGTACCCTGACCCGTCGCCCTCTATACGCCGCCGGTGCCTCTCCCACCGTCGCCGTCGTGTAAGTTTTTTTTTGTCTGTTTTTTTATACGATGAGGCTCATAGCAGTATGATGGTATGTGACAGAAAACTATTTGATGCAGTATGAATATCGACGGTGTGATTCCATGTTCTGTTCAAAAGTGGGTTAGCCTAGTTGACAAACTGTCACCAAGTCAGAAATTCCGGTTTTATGAGACGGATATGCAGGGCATGTTTAGAATACCATCGATACAGATGCGTGATTTTTTGCTTCACTTTTTACTCCAAGGTTACAATCCAAGTAGCAAAAAATTCATGGTCGAAGAGAGTTTTGGAAGTACTGCTGGAAGTAAAGGCCTTATTTCACTAAGGCCTGATGATGTGTACTCCATATTTGGTTGGAAAAACAATGGAGTGGATGTTTTTGGGTTTCTTAGTACCGAAGGAGAAAAAGCAACCAAAAAAATACCAGTTAGTTTTGTTAGAAAGAAAAATGGTAAGATCATGATTGATGATCTCATAGAAAAGATTGTGAAGAATAAGAGCACTGACGATGACTTTATTCAGATGACATTTCTAGTTCTTTTAGGAACTATAATTGCACCAGTGTCTCATGAATACGTTCCGAAGAAATACTATGCCTTAGTGCAAAATATTAAGTTGATAAGGAAGTTCAACTGGAATGCATTCACTTCGCAATTCTGTTTGTCGGAGATTGGTAAGCTTCTGCAGGACGGCCATGTTAGGCAGTGGCCCCAGGGGAACCTCGCCCTTTTGCAAGTACGTTGTATTTATTAATTTCAACACTTTTGTTATAAAATGTCACGGAAGAACATGTAATTTAATTAGTTTATGTGTTTTGCAGTACCTATACTGGGAGAAGGTGCAACCAATCACCGGTCCAAAATATGATCCGTTGGCATTGTTGAGCCCGCTGATGAGGAACTGGACGGAAGATATGGCTGTGAGAAGAGACAAATACGACTATGAATATGGTCGTGGTGTTGGGATGGTAATCCGAGTAATCATGTTTTTTTACATTTATGAAATAAAATTAAGTGTGCATATGGTTTGTATGTATAATTCTCTTGTTGCATTTGTAGATCGATGACAACATTACAGAGGAGTACATGCTGAAAACAATTGCAGAAGAAGAAGCTCAAAAAACCAAGAAAGCTAGTAGCAAAAAATCTAACGTTACTGGAACGAGGAAAGAAGGCAGTACCTTGGAGGCTTCGAGCCAGAAGCCTACTATGGACCGGATTTTGAGTGTGATTTAATGAGCTTCGGAAGGAAATGCTTCGTTTGCCAGAGTTATGCGCACAGGTAACACTTGAGCACGTCACTTTAATGTCCATCACTAAATTGAAGAACTAAGATGAAATGTTTTCTTGCAGAGGATGATTAAGAAACTAAACAAAACCGGCATCTTCTACAAACCCAGTAACCTGGAAGAAGACTAAGAGAATCTGTACGGAGGCATTAATGAGTCTTCAAACGATGGTGGACTTCGAAAAAAGAGTTTGTATATCAAAAAGATGATTCAGACCGGTTCCACACACCTTCCAAAATGAATTTGCAAAAGGATGATGACGGCGTTGATGTAACTTCTCGTGGAAACACACCTTTTTACTGCACACCTGAGTACTGGGATAGTTTCAAGGGTGATATGGATGATCCTATCCAAGTACCAGAAGTATCAGATGAAAAAGCTGCCACATCTTTAGGGACGGACGAGATCACATCGCATGCATTGCTTGGTTCTCGAGGAGTACAAGAGGAAGTGGAGGAGGTTACTGGCAGGCGCAACCGCAAAGGATCACAACATGTCAAGTCTCCTTATGTGGTTCCTAAACCGAACAAGCGTGCAAAACGTTCTGCGAAAGGAAGTAAGTTTTTTGTGTTTCTAATTGTTCTTGCGTAATAATTATTTATATATTTGCGTTTATAAATATTTGAGTTGTGTGTTACAGAATTGTTCCAAAATGGTGGTGTTAACAAATCTAGTGATGGGTATGATGTGGTGAAAGCGTCCATCAAGTACGTGCGCGCGCATGAGTATTCACAAAAACATGCCAAAACAGAAATTTTCAATGATGGCATGGAAGAAGGTCTCACTGTGCGGAGAGTTTGTCAGATTATTAACCATGAGTGGCTAAGTGGCGACATAAGTTAATTTCATATATTGTTTTACAATTGATTCGAAAATACCACTGTTAAATCTGACACATTATTTATAGGTAATTAATGCATACTCATCATATTTGGTCGACAAAGTTAATGATGATCGTTTCATGTTGACAACTTGGAGGATATATTGGTTGCTTCACATTAGACCCGGAAAGAAGACCGCCGGGTAACGATTATGAAGCAGATTCGCATAATAATGGACCCGTGAATAGATGTGAGGACGAGTATTTCAAAAAATCAAAGGTAAGTTTGATTGGTTACATGGTACATACATACGATAGTATGTGCTGATTGTGTTTTATGGTCCTTGTGATGCAGACTTATATTCCTCTAAACAAGGAAAACACTCACTGGGTTACTGTCGTCATGCATAGCGAGAAGAGAGAGTTTCAGGTTCTTGACTCGTTGATGACCGGAAAACTTGACAGTGTTATTAGAGAACTTGTTGAGGACCTGGTAGGTTTAACTTTCAAATGTGCATTTGGTAACATTCGTTTTCTTTAGTACACTGAATGACATTCTTTCCACCATGTTAATCATATCTTTAGAGAAAACAACTAGCAGAAGATATCCAAGAAGCAAATGCAACCGGAATTGTGAATTATCCGGATGTTTCCAATTGGCCTATTCAAATGTATGACATGCCAAAACAACATGATGGGTGAGTTCTTACTTTGACAGAATGCCGGTCCTGTATGTACAGTAGATATTTAATCTTCGTAAATTGTATGCACTAGGAATTCGTGTGGAATATTTCTCCTTCGATGCTTTCAATATTGGGATGGTGACAAATGGACAGGCTTATTTTCACAGGTACGCAAGTAATGTTTATACTACGATGTACAATGAACGCTGTGCTAACACCACTTTTTTCCCAGAGGTCAATTGATGATTCGAGAGAGGTAATGATAGCGCAACTTATCTTTTCCGAAAGAAACAAGCTTGATGAAGTGAAAAACAAAGTTATTCGGATATCAAAGAAGAAGAAATAGATGCGCCGCGGAGGAGTTTTGCATGTGATTGGGTGGTACTGGAGGACTATATTTTCCAAACGCTTTGCGCACTTGCTTATAAATTTTATTTAATAGACATATTTATTGATTTTGCCACTATTTTGTTCCGAAAAGATTATACACTTAATTACGTTTTTTATGTCCACATGATATTTTGTTTCATAAATATTATATAATCAGTCTTTTTTTTGTTTACATGATTTTTTGTTTCCGAATAGTTATATGCGTACTTACCGTTTGTATGTGTACACGATATTTTGTTGAAGAAATATTTAATACTAACTATTTTTTTTGACACTAATGTTACAATTACATATATGTAATACGATCTCGTTTATTTTCTGTACACTAAACTATGGTAGCGCATTATTAAAAAAAACGCGGCGATTTTGTTTAGAAAAACAAAAAAAATAGTTTACAAAAACAACAATAATGTTTAGATTTACATATATGTAATCGTGTCGTCGTTAAGTTTTTGTACAGTAAACTATGGCAGCACACTGCGTGTTATTTTGTTAGCAAAAAGTTGGTTTACAACACACTGGGTGTTAGTTTAGTTTAGAAAAGCTAAAAAAATATTTTAGGTAAAAAAATTGCCTGCCCGTCCACAACGTGTCTTAGTAAGCCCGTCGTTATCAAGCCCACCGGGTGACTACGACAGGCGTTTCAGAACACGCCGTGTAAACTAGGCCCAACAGGGCAGCATCGACGGGGTACATCGACGGGGTAGTAACCAGAGGAGTTCAATGTGCCGACGGGAGCTGAGTATATAAGCTGGTCGTCGTCCCCTTCGGCCGGCGAGGTGGGACTAAACTTGCGTCGGCCGCGGGGCGACGTGGAGACAGCCAGACGCGACGTGGGCCGGCCCAGTTAACCCCCGCTGAGACGACGCGCCAGGGAAACTAACGCTAGTTTAGTCCCACCTCGCCGGCCGAAGGCGGCGACGACCAGTTTATATACCCAGCTCCCGTCGGCACATTGAACTCCTCTGGTCTACTACCCCGTCGATGCTGCCCTGTTGGGCCTGGTTTCCACGGCGTGCTCTGAAACGCCTGTTGTAGTCGCCCGGTGGGCTTGATAACGATGGGCTTAGTAAGACACGCTGTGGAGACGGGCGGGCATTTTTTTTCCTTTTTTTTTCTTTTTCAACAATAATTCGCAGAGTACTTCTCTTATTTTAATATATTTGACAGTCGACGGAACTGTAGTGAATACATGCAGAATTCATAATATAAACAATGAATAGTGAATATTTATATCAACAATAATGATGTCTCAACATAACAATTGTCACCACAGTAATTTTATTGTAGTGGACAGAAAATAACAAGTCTCAAATAACAACGGTCTTTAGGCAATAATCTTGTTTCACAATATAAAATACTCAACACGAACATAAATTTAACAAATGTTTTTCATATAAATGGAAGAGGTAAAACACTTGCATCGTCTTCACTTGAGTCTTCAAGCCCAGTTGCTGCATAGAATAAATAAAAAAAATTGTGAGAATCAATGTACGGTAGATGAATCAACGAAAGTAACATAAACAAAGCAAAAAGACATACAGTTACATATAAATGGATGCAGTAAAACAGATGCACCGTCCTCACTTCTGTCTTCAAGCCCAGTTGCCGCATAGAATAAACTATGAGAATCAATGTACCGTAAATGAAACAACAAAACTAACATAAACAAAGAATAGACATACTCTTCATTTTTGCTGCATGTGCTCCTGTTATGACCTGAGCCGCTGCATATGCTACATTTTCGTCCAGATTTCTCGTCAAATGCTTTAGGCCTCTCATTTTTTGTCACATCTGGGCCACCCTTACCGCGACCTCTACTGTTCTGCTTAGGTGCGCCCTTCGTCGAAACCTTTACTGGATCACGAACCAGAATATGATCTCGGTTAGGCTCAAATGGATTATTGTTCACGAAGCTTCGCTGACTATCATCTTCATTTCCCTGAATGTCCTTATTCGCTATAATATCATCCAGAGCTGCCGTCAACTTGTCGAATAAGAAAGGATTACTGCATGCGACATGACATGCTTCTGAAGATTTGATGGTCAACTCACTATATCTAGCTCTGTCCTCACCACTCGACCAACCCCACGCAAACAGATCGCTGGTGCGCTTCACGGGCAGTCCAGCTCGTGCTTTTTTTGAGAATCTTCGCAGGACACAACACTTGGGTATCACAGGTAAGTTCAGTGCATTCAAAACATGAAGAATATGCTTGCAAGGAAGCCCTTTGCGAGTCATACTTCGGCAACTACACTTTATAGTTTCTGCCGAGTTACCTGGCGTATAGTCCACATTAAATCTGTGATCCCTGTTATTCTTCCACGCAACCACAAATCTCTGACTATCGGTCCCTGTCAGTCTATCAATTACCTCAAGCTCCTGTACCTTCTTCATATCTTGTTGCAACATATAAAAGTTTGCCTGCGTGAATGCTTTCGCAGCATACGACTCAATGGCCTGACACTCAGTCACTGTTACTGGAAGAGTCTGTGAGGCCGTGTAGTCATCATAAGCTTCATTCTCACGGAGGCGAACAATACAATTCTCGTAGTGTACAATCATGTCAACGATCGTCATACCATAGTCAAGATGAAGGTGCAGGCTGGAGTTCAGACTCTCACTCCTCTGATTACTGCGCATACCAAGGAAAAACCCACCAGACAAATATGATGCAGCCCAAAGCGTCCTCTTCCAGTACATCCTATGGAGCCATGTTTTCGTTCTCTCCGTCTGCCATTTGCGCACAAACGCGGCCCATCTCTCCTCAAAAACCTTATGTGTAGTGGCATAGTACAATAATGCCCTGAACTTCTTCAATGACTTGTGGTTGAGGTGTTTCTGCATATTCTTTTCAATATGCCATGAACATAGACGATGCCACACGTTAGAAAGCACCTTCCTGATAGCCCTTATCATCGCTGCATCTCCATCGGTAATTACAGATTTGGGCCTCTTCTCACAGTTAGCTTTCAAGAACGTGTTAAGCAACCAAACATATGTAGCCTCAGTCTCGTCTGAAACAATGGCGCAGGCGAATACCGTAGTGCAACGGTGGTTGTTCAGACCCACAAAAGGGATGAACGGCATTCCATACCTGTTCATCTTGTATGTGCTGTCGAAGACGACAACATCACCATAGTCTAGATAATCCCGGCGTGACTGCGAATCACACCAGAACAGGTTTTGGAGCTTGCCTTCAGCGTCAACTGTTTGCTCAAAGAAGAAGTCTGGATCTCTGTCCTTTCTGGTCAACATGATTCCTATGGCAGTATCGGCATCACCTTGTGCAAGCAATTTCATGTTCTCCCTATAGCACATGTTATACAGCTTTGTCCTCTGAAACGGTGACTTTGCATAGGACCCATACCTGCTAACGACGTTGTCAGAAATGATATGTTTTCTTATCCCAGCTCCAGCCATAGCTAAGATCTCAGCTCTCTCAAATGCTTTGATCTGATTATGAGATCGGAGGAAAGGGACTTCGTCCGGTCGTGCAAGAGTGTGGCTGTGATCATCGAAGAAACTGCTGACATACCAAAGATTGAGCTTTTTATCAAGCTTAACTGTCAAATGGGCTTCGCATAAGAATCGACTCTCCGGTCTAAGCCTGCGGGTCCGGGCTTCCATGGTACAGAACTTGGCCTGTCGTTTTCCTGCGGCGGGACAGAGATACCTCCCCAAGCGCACAGTCCTTGCGCGATCCTTTGAACGTTTTAGCGAGTCCTTCCTGATGCTGAACCCACGTTCTCTCGCGTGCTTGTTGTAGAACGTGTACACCTCGTCTAATGACCTGAATGTCTTTACCATCACTGCCCAATGCCTATCAAGTGACTCTTGCTGATATTCATCATAGCACATGTCAAGGTCAAACTGATCATCATCGCTGTGCTCATCGTTCCCGCTAGGACCATCAACACCTCCCTGCAAAATATGACATATAACCTTGCATGTCAATCTGTTCTTGTATTGTTACTAACCATAAATAATGTAAAGAAGTTACTTGGCTACCGCTCCCACTACGAGATGCATCGACCTCACTCTCGGCATTGTCATCATCTATATTATTACGCTCATTGTCACCATTAGCATTTATCCGTGCACATGTAAAGTAAAATAAGTGGTCATACAATTTTAATGTCAATCATTGCCCTACAATTTTTTCAACATACCTGGCTCACACTATCTACATAAAATTGTTCATCTATATCATATTCCTCATCGTCATCATTGCCATGTAGCTGTACAAATTTAAAAGGACATGTAAGTGTCAAATAACTAGTTTGTATTCAATATGTTTTGGTCAACATTGAAGGCACTTACATTACCACTGTACGATTCATCCTGACTCATATAGTTGTCTCCGGGAGGTTGGTTCGCATTCAATGACGAGGATCCATTATCGCTACCGGAATCATCACCGGCGTATCCGGTTACTTGCTCCATCTATGCACATACAAATAAGGTGTGAGATCAATGCCAACATTCCACAACATCATCGCGAATACAGTAAATTCGTCAACAGTGACATGACTATGTGGCATGCATACAAATTTGAACATACAAAATCATTATGAGGTCATTAAGAGGTCACTACTCTCCTCTCTAATTTAGCTAAGTAGGGAATCATTTTGCATAAAAAATGCAATGGACAAATCAAAAAGAAAAAAAAGAGCCAGAGAACCTACTGTGCGCCGTCGAGGGGTCCTCGCCTGGGGTCGACGCCGATGCGCTACTGCCACCCACGTCGTGGAGGGCGCGTACCAGGACAGAACGTTGACGCGGGAGCGCTGGGCGTTTCACCGGTGAGACGGCGTGTGGGTGACTACGGACGTCGTCGGTGCTCGCGACTAGACGGGCACGTCGGGGTCGACGTCGTGACGTCGGTGGACCACGGCGACGTTGATGCCGCTAGGGTTTCCTAGGCGGGGATGGGGTGTCGGTTTCACGCGACACCGGTGACACAGCGCGTGGGTGACTACGGATGCCGCCCGACGTCGTGACGACGGTGGACCACGGCGGCGTTGATGCCGCTAGGGTTTCTGTGACGCCCGGATAATTAAGCTACAGTAATCCCACGTTAACGATGCCACGTCACCCCGTTTACTGTTGATAAACTCTCGATAGTTTAGAACCGAAACAAATTCAAAATTTAAATAAAAGCAAATAATAAAATTTTACAAATATTAAAACTAAAATGTTCGGAGTGAGCCAAATAGTCCATATTAAATATTGGTGAAGAAACCACACTTTTGTAAAGTATTTAACTGCACTATAGTAAGTAAAAATAGCAACAAAACAATTATTTAAATGCTTTTAAATACTAAACAAATGTTAATATAGTTTATATAATCACCAAAACTTTTTGGAGTAGGTGGCCTATGTTATTATGCTAATTTAGGAGTAGGGGTTGTATTTTTTAAAAACTGTTTTGCTAACTAAAATAAATAAAACAGAAAAGAAAATAAGAAAGATAAAAATAGAAAACAAAACAAAAGTGTAAAAAGAAAAAAAGGAGAAAGAAAGAGAGAAAGCCCCCTGGCCAACTGGACCATACGGCCCAGCTGGCCGACCCACCTGGCCCAATCGGCCAGCCCACCTATTCACCCCACTACACATACCCCTACTTCCCAGAAACCCTAACCACCCCACTCTCCCCCACTCCTCCCTCTCGCCGCCCCGTTTCTGGATCGGGGGAGCGACCCCCTTTCCCCCCCCCCCCCCCCCCCCCGCGATCTGGATCGGGAGCGCCCCAGCTCTCACCGCCTCGATCCCGCCGTCGCCCGGACACCCCGTCGCCGACCACCGCTGCCTGAGGTCTCCGCCGACGCTGCCATCTCCCCGCGTGCCTCGGCCTCCTCCTCGTCCCGTGCCGAGGCCGGCGTTCCTGCGCCTCGCCATCGACCCCGTCGTCTCGCCGCACTCGTCGCCGGCGACCCGGACGCCGCCCCTTCGTCGTCCTCCTCCCCGAGCCCACCGCCCATCCCCTACGGCCATCGTGAGCCCCTCCTCTCCTCCTCTCTTCCCCCCGCGCCCGTAGCTCACCCGCTCCGGCGCCCGTCGCACGCGAGCCCCGCTCACTTGCCGCCCTTGCCGTCCGCCGTCCTGCTTCGTTCTGCTCGCGGGCGCGCCCTGCCTCGCGCGGCCTCCCGCCCCTGCCACTCGCTGGCCTCGCCCTACTTCACATCCCCTCCCCCGCGCGTGACCTGGCCACTCCGGCCATCGCTCGCTCTGCCTCCCTCGCCGCACTCCGCCCGGCCTCGCAGCTTCCCTACTCGCCGGCGCTCCCGCTTGGGCGACGCCACGCTCGGCGCTCGCGCCCATCGGGCGCCCTGTGCTCGCTCGCCCGTCGCCCGAACCCACTATGGCCCTTAGGGCCTATGACAGCTGGGCCCCGCCCCCTATGGCAATGACATGTGGGGCCCATGCCCAGAACGTTAAAAAAAGGAATTAAAAATAATAATAAATAAATAAAATATCAATCAATTAATTAATTGATTAACTTAATTAATTCTGTTTAAATTAACTAATTAAGATTAATTAACCTAATAACTAGTTAACCTAATTAACTACTGTTAATTAGCTAAGCAGTCCCTAACAGGTGGGACCCACCTGTGAGGATGACCAGGTCAACGGTCAACGTTGACTACTGACATCATGCTGACATCATAATTGCCTTTTTCTAATTAAATTAATTCTGTTAATTCTAGAAAAAGATAAAATCCTTTTTAAATTAATATAAAATAAGCCGTAGCTCGGATGGAAAAACTTTGTACATGAAAGTTGCTCTGAACGACGAGACGAATCCGGATACGCAGCCCGTTCGTCCGCCACACATCCCTAGAATAGCAAACACGCAACTTTCCCCCCTCCGGTTCATCTGTCCGAAAATGCAAAACACCGGGAATACTTTCCCGGATGTTTCCCCCCTTCGCCGGTACCACCTCCTACCGCGTTAGGGCACACCTAGCCCCGCGAATTGACATGTCTTCCATCGTCATGCTTATGTTTGCATTATATTTATTGTTTCATCCCCCTCTTCTCTCGTTAGACACCGAGACCGACGCCGCTGCTACCCAGTACAACTACGGTGTTGACGACCCCTCCTTCTTGCCAAAGCAACCAGGCAAGCCCCCCCCCCCTTGTTCACCAGATATCGCCTACTCTTCTCTATACTGCTTGCATTAGAAGAGTGTAGCATGTTACTGCTTTCGGTTAATCCTATTCTGCTGCATAGCCTGTCATTGCTGCTACAGTTGTTACCCTTACCTGCTATCCTACTGCTTAGTATAGGATGCTAGTGTTCCCTCAGTGGACCTACACTCTTGTCCGTCTGCCATGCTATACTACTGGGCCGTGATCACTTCGGGAGGTGATCACGGGTATACACTATATACTTTATATACATGACACATGTGGTGACTAAAGTCGGGTCGGCTCGTTGAGTACCCGCAAGTGATTCTGATGAGGGGGGCTGAAAGGACAGGTGGCTCCATCCCGGTAGAGGTGGGCCTGGGTTCCTGACGGCCCCCGACTGTTACTTTATGGCGGAGCGACAGGGCAGGTTGAGACCACCTAGGAGAGAGGTGGGCCTGGCCCTGGTCGGCGTTCGCGGATACTTAACACGCTTAACGAGATCTTGGTATTTGATCTGAGTCTGGCCATTTGGTCTATACGCACTAACCAACTACGCGGGAACAGTTATGGGCACTCGACGTCGTGGTATCAGCCGAAGCTCTTCTTGACGTCAGCGACGGAGCGGCGCGCGCCGGATTGGACTGGAACGCCTGCTAGGCTAGGCCTGCTTCCGGCCACGTACGCAACATGCAGGTGTGCAATGGGAGATGGCCCTAGACCCCTGTGCGCATAGGATTTAGACCAGCGTGCTGACCTCTCTGTTGAGCCTAGGTGGGGCTGCGACGTGTTGATCTTCCGCGGCCGGGCATGACCCAGAAAAGTGTGTCCGGCCAAATGGAATCGAGCGTGTTGTGTTATGTGGTGCACCCCTGCAGGGAAGTTTATCTATTCGAATAGCCGTGACCCTCGGTAAAAGGACGTCCCGGAGTTGTATCTTGACCTTATGACAACTAGAACCGGATACTTAATAAAACACACCCTTCCAAGTGCGAGATATAACCCGGTGATCGCTCTCTAACAGGGCGACGAGGAGGGGATCGCCGGGTAGGATTATGCTATACGATGATACTTGGTGAACTTACCACCTACTCTCTTCTACATGCTGCAAGATGGAGGTGGCCAGAAGCGTAGTCTTCGACAGGATTAGCTATCCCCCTCTTATTCTGGCATTCTGCAGTTCAGTCCACCGATATGGCCCTTTACACATATACCCATGCATATGTAGTGTAGCTCCTTGCTTGCGAGTACTTTGGATGAGTACTCACGGTTGCTTTTCTCCCTCTTTTCCCCTTTCTATACCTGATTGTCGCAACGAGATGCTGGACTCCAGGAGCTAGAGATCCCGAGGATGATTCTACATGGAGTTCGGCTTCGAGGAGTAGTTAGGAGGTCCCAGGCAGGAGGCCTGCGCCTCTTTCGATCTGTATCCCAGTTTGTGCTAGCCTTCTTAAGGCAAACTTGTTTAACTTATGTCTGTACTCAGATATTGTTGCTTCTGCTGACTCGTCTATGAGCGAGCACTTGTATTCGAGCCCTCGAGGCCCCTGGCTTGTATTATGATGCTTGTATGACTTATTTATGTTTTAGAGTTGTGTTGTGATATCTTCCCGTAAGTCCCTGATCTTGATCGTACACGTATGCGTGCATGATTAGTGTACGGTCAAATCAGGGGCGTCACAGTTTCGTACGCGGGGATGGGGTGTCGGGATGGGGCGTCATTTTTTTCCTTTCCCGATCGCACTACCGAACCGCACGGTATGCGTACGACGCGGGCGTATGGGCCGGGACGTACACGGGCGGTCGGCCCTACGACGGACGGCGGGTACTGTGACGCCCCCGATTTGACCGTACACTAATCATGCACGCAAACGTGTACGATCAAGATCAGGGACTCACGGGAAGATATCACAACACAACTCTAAAACATAAATAAGTCATACAAGCATCATAATACAAGCCAGGGGCCTCGAGGGCTTGAATACAAGTGCTCGATCATAGACGAGTCAGCGGAAGCAACAATATCTGAGCACAGACATAAGTTAAACAAGTTTGCCTTAAGAAGGCTAGCACAAACTGGGATACAGATCGAAAGAGGCGCATGCCTCCTGCCTAGGATCCTCCTAACTACTCCTGGTCATCGTCAGCAGGCTGCACGTAGTAGTAGGCACCTCCAGTGTCGTAGGAGTCGTCGTCGACGGTGGCGTCTGGCTCCTGGACTCCAGCCTCTGGTTGCGACAATCATGTAGAAAGGAAAGGGGGGAAAGAGGAAGGAAAGCAACCGTGAGTACTCATCCAAAGTACTCGCAAGCAAGGAGCTACACTACATATGCATGGGTATATGTGTAAAGGGGCATATCAGTGGACTGAACTGCAGAATGCCAGAATAAGAGGGGGATAGCTAGTCCTATCGAAGTCCTCCAAGTAGCATCGCATAGCATAATCCTACCCGGCGATCCCCTCCCCGTCGCCCTGTTAGAGAGCGATCACCGGGTTGTATCTGGCACTTGGAAGGGTGTATTTTATTAAATATCCGGTTCTAGTTGTCATAAGGTCAAGGTACAACTCCGGGTCATCCTTTTTCCGAGGGACACGGCTATTCGAATAGATAAACTTCCCTGCAGGGGTGCACCACATAACCCAACACGCTCGATCCCATTTGGCCGGACACACTTTTCTGGGTCATGCCCGGCCACGGAAGATCAACACGTCGCAGCCCCACCTAGGCTCAACAGAGAGGTCAACACACCGGTCTAAATCCTATGCGCGCATGGGGTCTGGGCCCATCGCCCATTGCACACCTGCACGTTGCATACGCGGCCGGAAGCACACCTAGTCTAGCAGGCGTTCCAGTCCAATCCGGCGCGCGCCGCTCCGTCGCTGACGTCAAGAAGAGCTTCGGCTGATACCACGACGTCGAGTGCCCATAACTGTTCCCGCGTAGTTGGTTAGTGCGTATAGACCAAATGGCCAGACTCAGATCAAATACCAAGATCTCGTTAAGCGTGTTAAGTATCCGCGAATGCCGACCAGGGCCAGGCCCACCTCTCCCCTAGGTGGTCTCAACCTGCCCTGTCGCTCCGCCATAAAGTAACAGTCGGGGGCCGTCAGGAACCCAGGCCCACCTCTACCGGGATGGAGCCACCTGTCCTTTCAGCCCCCTCACCAGAATCACTTGCGGGTACTCAACGAGCCGACCCAACTTTAGTCACCACATGTGCATGTATATAAAGTATATAGTATATACCCGTGATCACCTCCCGAAGTGATCACGGCCCAGTAGTATAGCATGGCAGACGGACAAGAGTGTAGGGCCACTGATCGAACACTAGCATCCTATACTAAGCAGTAGGATAGCAGGTAAGGGTAACAACTGTAGCAACAATGACAGGCTATGCATCAGTATAGGATTAACCGAAAGCAGTAACATGCTACACTACTGTAATGCAAGCAGTATAGAGAAGGAATAGGCGATATCTGGTGATCAAGGGGGGGCTTGCCTGGTTGCTCTGGCAAGAAGGAGGGGTCGTCAACTCCGTAGTCGAACTGGGCAGCAGCAGCGTCGGTCTCGTAGTCTACCGGAGAAGGAGAGGGGGAAGAAACAGTAAATACGGAGCAAACAAAGCATCACAAAACATAAGGAGGCAAAACGCGGTGCTAGGTATGCCCTAACGCGGTAGGAGGTGATACCGACGAAGGGGGGAAACATCCGGGAAAGTATCCCCGGTGTTTTGCGTTTTCGGACAGATGAACCGGAGGGGGAAAGTTGCATGTTCGCTATGCTAGGGATGTGTGGTGGACGAACGGGCTACGTATTCGGATTCGTCTCGTCATTCCGAGCAACTTTCTTGTACAAAGTTTTTCCATCCGAGTTACGGATTATTTTATATTCATTTTTAAAGATTTAAATCAATTTATAAATTATTATTATTATTAATTTAATCCGAAAATGGCATTACTGCATCAGCATGACGTCATCAGTCAGCAGAGGTGTTGACTGGGTCAAGCTGACGTGTGGGTCCCATCTGTCATTGACACATTGCCCTAACTAACAGATTAGTTAGTTTAATTAGATATTTAGGTTAATTAAGTTTAATTAGTTTAACTAAGCGGGATTAATTAAGCTAATTAATTAGTTAATTAATTAATTTAATTATTATTATTTTTCTATCTTTTTTTAACGTTCAGGGGGCTGGGACCCCCCTGTCATTGGCCCAGGGGGCCTTAGCGGGCGCGTGGGTTACGGGCGCTGGCGATGCCCGACCAGGCGAGGGTCGAGCGGCCACTGACGAGCACCGGCGTCGGGCGACGACCGGGGCCACGGCGAGGCTGGCCGGGAAAGGCACCGGCGAGGCCGGCCGAGTGCCGGACTGCAGCAGAGGACGGCGGGGTCGCACGAGGGGCAGTGGAGGCGGCTGCAGGGCAAGGCGGCAGGGGAGCTGCAACGGCTGCGGTGGCGGGTGCCAGCCGCGGGGCAAGCGACGGCGCGAGGGGAGGTAGTGGCCGGCGGGCATGCAGCGGAGGGGAAGCGGGTGCGAGCGTCGCCATGGGCCGAGCGGGAGCACGACAAGGCCAACAGGTGACTGCAGGCGGCAGGCCACGCGGGCACAGGCAGAGGGCGCGGGCGCGGTCGGCGCGGGGCTCTGGGGGGAAAGCAAGGGCGGCCGGAGCGTGGTTGAGCGGGGCGCGTGGGCGGCGGTAGCGGCCGCAGTGACGAGCGCGAGCGCGCGCGCAGGCGGGGTCGCGCGAGGGAGAGAGAGAGGGAGCGAGGGCGCTCGGAGACGAGCGCGGCGGCGGGGCTCACATTGGGGCGTAGGGAACGGGGCAGTGGGGGTCGGGGTGGTGGTCGAGGACGACGACGACGGGGGAGGCAGACCGGTGGGGAGGAGGAGGCAGGCCGGCGAGGGCGAGGTGGCGTCGGGCGGCGAGCGGCGGCCTCCTCCTCTCGATCCCGATCCAATCAGGGGAGAGAGGGGAGATATTTACCTAGGGGAGTGGGGGGTGTCGGTGGTTGACTGGGAGAGGGGTGAGGGGATAAGGAGTGGGGTGGGTGGCCGGCTGGGCCTGGTGGGTTGGCCCAGTTGGGCCACGGTCCAGGTGGTTTTCTTCTTTCTTTCTTTTTGTTTGTTTTCTCTTTTGTATTTTCTTTCTTTTTATTTATTTTTTTTGTTTTAAATCATTTTAAATTATCTAGGCATTTTATAAAAATGTGTTTATTACACCATATTTACTTATGCAAAATATGGCACCTTCCGAACATTTTTGTTGTAAATTTTAAAAAACTTTTATTGTTGACATTAATTTGAATTTGAATTTTGAAACGGTTTGACCTAACGGGAGTTTATCAACAGTAACCGTGGTGACGTGGCATCTTTAACAGAGGTTTACTGTAGCCTAATTATCCGGGCGTTACAGGTACACAAATACATAATTTAATATGGACAATACTACCCCTTCTACGTTTATGGGGGGTGGGTTTTGTACCGAAGTACTTCTCATCACTTTTTCACTAATCTTTGACTAAAAACTACCATGTCGGGAAAGTGTCCGATTCACCTCTTCTAAACGCATTTCTGACAGGATGGGCCCACCTATCAGCATCAATCTTCTTCTTCCTCCTCCTCCCTCTCTCTGGCATTTCCTCAAACACCTCATGTGCATTCCGCGGTCTTCTCAATGGCAACACCCCGGCGAAGCACGCGACGGCAGCCAGCAGATGGAAGCCCAGCGTCCTGGACGACGAGGTCGCTGAGCCGCACCACATGGCTGCTCCCGGTCACCAGAGCCTTCCTCTCCTCCTCCGGCGCCAGCGCGCGCGCACACATGCAGCCGCAGCCGGCGCCGGCTCCCACGCACGCGGCGAAGCAGTCCGGCACCGTGCCCCCATGCGCCATAGCCGCAGCCTCGCCTCTGGCCTCTCTCAGACTCGCCGCAGCCTCGCCATTGAGTTGGCCTCTCTCCTTTTCATGGATTAATGGTAGGAGCTAGTCATGGCCGCCGCGGCGCCCGGGCTCGAGCTCAGCCATGGTCACACCCGGCCGTGCTTGCTGCTCCTGCTACTCCTTGCCGCCCGCTCCGGCTGCTCCCTGCTACTCCTTGTCACCGCGCCCGGACTCGAGCTCAGCCATGGTCGCGCACGGACGCGCTTGTTGCTCCTGCTACTCCTTGCCGCCCACGCCGGCTGCTCCCTGCTGCTCCTTGTCGCCCGCGCCTGCTGCTATTCCTTGCCGGCCGGCGCCGAGGGGTGCACCGCCGTCGTGCTCCGGGGTGCATCGCCGCGCTCTGGCCAGAGGAGCGCCGCCGCGTGCAATGGAGGGGCGCACCGCCGCCCTGCTGGAGGTCGTGCTCCGGCCAGAGGGGGAGAAGGAGGAGGAGGGTCGGCCGGGGGTTGGATGGGCCAGCCACCGAGCTGCGCGTACTCTCGCTCGCCGGCAACTACCTCGCCGGCGAGCTCTCGGCCGTGGGCACGAAGACGAGGTGTTTGTTGAAATGCCTAAGAGAGATATAGGAGGAGGAAGAAGATAGACACTGACGTGTGAGCCCAACTAGTCAGAAACGCGTTTAAAAGAGCCGAATCGGGCTCCTTTCAGATTTGATAGTTTTTAGTCAAGGATTAGTGAGAAAATGATAGTTTTTGGCATAAATTTATAAAGTGGTAGTTTGTAAGCATGGTTCCACGAATTGTGGTACTCCCTCCGTCCGGGTTTATTAGGCCCGAGAGCAAAGAACGCAGAGACTGCTTTTATAAGGCCGCTGCAATTACGAGTTTACTTTGCCTCGATTACTCACCGCATGCTGTACAGTCATTGGCTGGAGGTAGGCGTGATTAAGTGCAATTAAATCGAAGCATGCAACCAGCTGCATGCCTTTGCAGCGGGCAAGTGCTAGACGTGCCCTTGATTGGTTGCATGCAGAGACGAAGCGTTAAACCAGCTGGGTGGAATAAATGCGAGCTAATGGGGGTTGGCTACTTGCATGCTCCGAAATCAGAGGCTGTTAGAGTTAATACATTGCCTTGGTCCTTGAGTTCTTGTCGAAGGGCCCAATAAACCCGGACGGAGGGAGTAGTTTTTTGTTAAATACTGGAAGATGACGTCTTTCCAAACCAATCTGGGGTTCGGGGAGGCAGACATACTCCGGGCGATTACCGATGAGAATCTCATCGGCAGCGGCGGGTCGGGACGCGTGTACCGCGTCGCGTTACCCGCGTACACCAACCGGTACAACGGCAAGGCCGGCGCCGTGGCTGTGAAGAAAATAGGGAGCGCCGGGAAGGTGGAAGAGAGGCTGGAGCGCGAGTTCGAGTCGGAGGCCGGCATCCTCGGCGGCGTCCGGCACAAGAACATCGTCAGTCTCCTGTGCTGCCTCTCCCACGCCGACTCCGGCGACAAGCTCCTCGTGTACGACCACATGGACAACGGCAGCCTCGACGGGTGGCTCCACAGGCACGCTCTCCCCCACGGCGCCGGGCACTCCGCGTCGTCCGGCGAGGGTGATTTGGACTGGCCCACGAGGATCAGAGTCGCCGTGGGCGCCGCGCAGGGGCTCTGCTACATGCACCACGAGTGCTCCCCGCCCATCGTTCACCGGAACGTCAAGACCAGCAACATCTTGCTGGACTCCGAGTTCCGAACCAAGGTCGCAGACTTCGGGCTGGCCACGATGCTGGTGCAGGCCGGCACGCCCGACACCAGGTCGTTCGGCTACATGGCTCCAGGTAAGGAACCAAACCATCCCTGGTCGTCACTCGTCAGTAGCTAGATTTTCACACCGTCATATGCTGGTGTGCAGAGTGCGCTAACACGACGAGTGTGACGGAGAAGGTGGACGTGTACAGCTTCGGCGTGGTGCTCCTGGAGCTCACCACCGGGCGGGCCGCCAACGACGGCGGCGAGGACGGGTACCTGGCGGAATGGGCGTGACGCCTGTGCCAATCAAGAGGAAGCATCCCCGAAGCCACAGATAGTCGCATCAGATACGCGGGGTTCTCGGAGGAGATCGAATTCGTGTTCAGGCTAGGCGTGATGTGCACGACAGTCGCCGCCGTCGTCGCGGCCGAACGTGAAGGTCGTGCTGCAGATGCTGCTCAAGTGTTCCGAGCAGACGCACCAGAAGGGCAGGGCGACTCCGCTCTTGCAGACGCTCCGGGAGTACACGAGTGACTTCGACAGCACTGTCTGAATTAAGGAGCGACAGCGCCTGTAAGCAGGCAAAGGATGAAGCTCATTCAAGTAGTACTACAAGTTTAGCATACTGTAGGAGAGGAGAGGGTTACAATTCCAAACCTAGCTCCACATTCTTTTGATTGATTAGCCAGGTTAAAAAAAACACCCGCAAAAAAAAGGTTAAAAAAAGATTATTTGACTTACATTACCCACATCCCATGGTAGCTGCACATGGTGGAGGAGCCATTTTCAGTTTGGAAAAACTGAACATGTATTGCATATATAAAGTATGTGGATCACGAAACAGAAGAAATCATAAATGTTTCGATTATGTGATATACCACCCTCCTTATTCTGAATTGTAGAAGATCAGATGCAGGTCTCCTCTGTTTGGTTCGCGACATGGCATCGCAACAGAAACTTGCAGGTTTAGGGAAAAAGAATTGGCAGGAAAGGAGCGGCGTCATTCTAACCTCCGCCTCCGTTTCCACCTTCCCGCGGTTGCAAACGAAACTCATTGGCACAAGACTAGCTATCGGTGGAGAGAAATGGCAAAATAAGTGATCCAGGCGAAAGCAAGAAGCTGCGCCAGGAGCTCACTCCCTCTCCTAGGACTACTCGACGACATTGTACTGGGAATGTGAGGCCGCGAGAAGGGCGGCACCGATGCCGGAGCCGTCGTTGGCCATCTTGACGACGACCGACGAGGCTGCCGCCTCACCGAGCAGCTCCGCGACCGTCGCTTCGACGCGGGAGCTGAACTTCTTGTAGTGCTCGTAGAGGCCTCCATCTATGGCGACGACGGTCCTTTGCTTCGGACTGCCGTCAGTCGGCGCTCTGTCCCTGCCCAGCTTCTTCACGATGCCGTATATGCCGGCAGCAGCCAGGCGCGCGCCTCTCTCCGCGACCTTGTCGCAGACGTGAAGGGTTATGTATCTTGCTTCCAGCGAAGTATCGGCAACCTAGATGTAAGTTCAAGCATGTGACAAGGAGTCATTGGTTGTTGAAGGTCAGGTTCAGCAATATCCTCTCTAGAGTATATCTATCATCATATTCATACATACCCCCAGGATATCCTTCAGCTTAGCACCAAGGTGCTTGAGATCATGTGAGGTGTCATGATGCATGGCTGACATATCCGGCGTCCTGCAATACCACAATTGAAAGTTACTACTGGTTAATAAAGTTTCTTCCTTCTCTCTATGTTTGGTTTGATGTGAAGTTAATGGAAAATTCAGGTGGGCAGTTTTTCTGCTGCCCCCCGGTGACGTTTCAAAAAATAAAGTTTCTTCAGGTTAAGCACATTAGCTTCCTTCATTAACTGCGATCGATTGGAATGAATTGTGTGTCATGATATATCACTGGAAAAGCTTTTCCCCCTTAAATATCGTGTACACTATACGCTCAAAGCATGGAATTTACCTCTTTCATTAGGCCTTTGAGCTATTCAAGCGAAAATGACGGAATATCATTAGTTAATATGCCCATAGTCAAAGCCAAGATGCTATTCTTTGTGCCCACTGTATATGTGTACTCTGCTGATTCACTCCAAGGACATACATTGTCATCTACTCCCTCTGGAAAGAAATATAAGAGCGTTTAGAACACTAAAGTAGTGATCTAAACGCTCTTATATTTCTTTACAGAGGGAGTAATTAACTGACAGGAGAAACCCCATTTCATTTTCATTGAAAGACAGAACAGAGCGTCACTTCTTCGTGAGATTAGTGTATGGTAGGGCCTTAAGGGGACAGTGACAGAGTTTTTTTTTCCTTCTTTCATTTTGTTTTGTTTTGCGTAGTGGGAGTCTGGGAGCTCCAAGGTCCAAATCCAGTAGCCACAAACTCGCGATGGTTATACTGGAGACCCTTATGATTAGCAAAGTTTATGATAAACTTCTGAGCTGGCTGGAAAGGGCTGATCCCAAAGCATACAGAAAATTTCAGAAAACTTTGCTCCATGCGCTAGAAAACTAAAACGGAGTCGAAAAATGGAAAACATTACAGACAGTTGCCTCTAAATTTTATGTTCATAAATAACAGTGTACGCAAACTATGGAGACCAGACCTACCAACAAAATACTGCCAAATGCCAAACTGTTAACCTATTGATTCATTAGTTTCATATATGTACAATACAACCAAGAGTACAAAAATATACAGATAGAACCATAATAAATAACATAATTTAGAGTAAGTGTGTCACACAATATAGATTATATTGAATTATATTCTTATTTTTTTTCTATTAATAAAGCTAAAGATTCAATGGGTGGGACATGGAAGCGCACCTCAGTACAAATAGTTTCTCCAATTTTGATGGAACAACATCACCAAATAAGGAAGCATCATGAGCCAGCCTAAGCAAGATCCTTCGCACAACCTCTCCAAGATACATGCCCGAAATCATCTTCTCATACATCTGAGGCAAAGAGTGAGACAAGATGACACACCCACACATAGCCAGGAATAACCAGAATAGACAAACCATACCTGCTCGCCGGGGTTCAAACTTTCAAAATCCAAGGCAATATCGTAGTCAGAACGGGGAAGCTTGTCTGACTTAAAGTTCCCCCATTCCATGTTGATGACCTGCAGCATGCCAAAGATCAAAATCGAATTGTTGAATTATCAACTGAAGTGAATATCATACTACAACACAAAAATTGCAGTGGATATATATACGACTGGACAAGGTGCAAAAGACCTTCAGTATTCCAAGCACACAAAGGAAGTCAGACACTAACCATGTTTCCTGATCTAGGTAGTGGTCCCTTCCATTTTGGAATTGCATCTACATGCTCAACATACGCTGCATTTGTCCCAGTGCCCAATATTACAGCAGCGACGACATCATTATCAGCATATATCCCACCAGCCAACGTGCCCACAGTATCATTAACCTGCGCAAAAATGTTGTCAGATCTAGTGACGTAGAAATTATCTAGTGATGTAATAAGTGGATAACATTTGTGTTCCATCAACATAGATAACCTAAAAGATCAATGCCATCATCAGAATGCATAGGAAATTGAAATGTTTAAGATGCGACATAATTGAACGAACAAAGGAGCTTCCGTACCAAAGCTGTAACTTTCATATCAAGCCCCTGCCTCTCCATAGCACTGCTCAATTCAGCCACCACATCTTCCCCAACCTGATCGCACAGAAATCAATCATAGAGAACACCAATGCAGTCGTCCATTATCTATTACTAGTATCTTGCTAAAAACAAGGTTAAAAGAAGCTTCCATGTTCATCCTAAGATGGTAGAACTTCTTGTAACAATGAGAGAAGAAAGAGAAAGATCAATACAGCTTATTTTAGTGGGTCGAGATTATAATGATATAGATTAATCAGAAATGTTGACAAGTACGCGTCAAAAAAAAATGTTGAGAAGTGTTACAACTCTATAAGAAAAACATGTCTTCTCCAGTGATAAGCATTCAATTGCATACAGAAACCACTCTATTTCAAGCATCGATATATGTCTTTTTAGTACTAGCTATGCAGTAATGCAAGCAGTTTGGCTAATTATATTACAAAAACAAGGTTAAAGGCCGCCTCTAGGTTCACCAAGAGGATACAAATCCCCAAATTAATCGGATAAAAAGGAAACAAGAGAATGATTTCTACTGCTTATTCAGTGAGGCCAGATTGTAAGGATGCAGTATACAGAAAAACTTGAGGACTAGTATAGTCATGTATCAAATACAACTCTGGTTTCACGGATATATTAATACATTTTAGTACCTAACAGCACAACAGCGATGGCAAATCGGGTATATATATATACATATAGTTAAAAAGATGTTTAAAGTTGCCATGAAATAGGAGGAAAGGAAGAGATCATAACTTATTTTGGTTGGTCTAGACTCCATACTATAATAAGACTGCACATGAATAGTATGGTTGTTAGTCCTATTTAGTAATTTAGTATACTGCAGTTGTATAAGAAATATAACGCTACTTTTGGCTACAGATTTGAACTTGCCTATAAAACACGAATCTACTTTTCAATATAAAATTGTGCGTTGTATCAGTTAGTTATGCTTTTGTGAGAGATCTATGGCTAGTTACACACTGGTTAGAGGATATTTGATGGTAGACAGAAATACAATGAGTTTTGAGAAGGATATCTATCACATCAAAAGTAATCTTTCTAGACATGATCTATGTTATGGGCTACACATGTTCAAAACCGAAACAAAACATAGTAGATACTAATATTGGATAAAAGACACTTCTAATATTCTGAAGAACAGTGCAAGGTGGTTGATTGCCACTTGTCAGGGAGAGTACTCAAAAGTCAAACTCTAGGAGAGCCCTAATGCTATAAGATAATTTCTGTCCAATTAATAAGTCTATTCAGAGGAACAAAATCGGAGAAGTTTAATTGCCATATTAAGATGAACAGGAAAATTTCATAGAGAAAATGTGTTTGATAAGAAATTTCGCTTTTGAGCAGGCCATGGTCGGCAAAGATAACGGTAAGAGCTATTAGTTTATCATTCTCTCAACCAAGTATGTACTGTGATAATTTGATTTTTACCGTGCCATTGATGCAAAATCCTTTTGTCCACTTAACGAGGGTGCCTGACGATATCGATGTTTGGTGTACTGGGAAAGAAAAGGTGAAACCCAGTTCCCTATGCCTGCCCTCAGGCAAGTGGAAATCGTCTCCTTCAGTCTCAACAAATCTTTCTAGCTCAGCCGCAATGAAATCAAATAGTTCCTGTATTTGTGCTTTTGTAAGTAAGTAAACCATGTAAAAATAAACAAGAAATCTGATACAAGGGACTTAGCAGAGCAATCAAATGCACTTACGGTGGAAGTCCCAACCATCAGATGAGGTGGAATGGGCACCTCTTCATATTGTTGGACAGCACGTTTCTCCTTTCCTCCAAGCTGAACCCGTAGAACACGAAAGTTGGTCCCACCAAGATCCAGTGCATAAAACAGCCCATGCTCATCCCTGAAGTAGTGGGACAAGTCATTAAAGCAGAGGAAAGATGAGCAGAAGATTTCAGAAAGAGATAATTCAAGATCTTTCACTTTTGGCCGGACACATATTATGAGACTTTTAGTTATGCAATTAGAGTTAACATACTACTCATGGGTTCATGTCTGAAACGTGTCTTCTAAGTTCCACATATTTAGTTCTCAAGTTGTTCATGGGATTTTCATAGACGATTGTCATCAAATACTCCCTCCGTCCCAAAATAAGTGTCTCAGCTTTGTACTAACTTTAGTACAAAGTTGTACTTCCTCCGTCCCAAAATTCTTGTCTTAGATTAGTCTAGATACGGATGTATCTAATACTAAAACGTGACTTGATACATCCGTATTTAGACAAATCTAAGACAAGAATTTTGGGACAGAGGGAGTACTAAACTTAAGACACTTATTTTAGGACAGAAGGAGTACTTCCCACTCCAGATTTTTCAGTCTCCAACATATCGTAGAAACAACAGTATAACACAATCAAAGTATTTCTTTTTAAGAAGGCAACATCATTCTAATGGACAATATTTGAGAAATCGGTAGTATAAAATACGACATACAACAAATTTTCGATGCCGACTAAAAAAAAGAACACGCACACAAACACTCATTACCTGGATCCTGCCTTGGAAAAAGGAAAAACCCATACCTTAATGGTGCCTTGATAGTAAGCCCGACAAGTGGGTAGGAAATACAAATGGTCCATTCATTAAGAGAACTAGAGAAGGCATGTGGGTACACATGTCTCTACTCATCCTCCAAACACTACAAACCGAACAGTATGTGACGTTTTTATTTAAATCCTTGTGTTCTGAGCCATATCATAATTCTTCATGCAGGCATATTATATGATCAAAACTGATAATTGAGCGTCATGTCGGAAGATATTCACAAATTGCTGAAGGTGCACATAGAACCAACAACCCGGCGAGGAAAAAGCAAAAACGGATCCTTCTTCCAGAACCAATATGTATCATAGCAAGTTTAAAAAAAAAATCGAACCTTATTTCGACAATTCCCTTTTTCTTTTCCTTTTTCAAGTCATGCTCCAAACCGCCTGAAGACTACAGAACTCCAAACCGCATGAAGACTACGCAATTCCCAGCCAAGACTGACACAAAAACGGACGTGCCGCTCATGCCACTCAGCGATGATGAGAGGAAACCCGAAGAAGCAGAGGAGGGTATTACCCGGTGGGCAGATTGTCGACGTAGCTGATGAGCATCTTGAGCGGCGCGTGGGGGTCGGCGCGCAGCCCGCGCTCCATCTCCTCCACCATGGCGTCCGCGATGCCGCGCAGCAGCGGCGTCGGCGTCGCCAACGTCTGCTCCAGCTCCTCGATGACGTCGGCCATCTTCTTCCGCCTGCTCGCCTCCGCGTCCCGCGTCCTCCTCCTCCTCCGCGACACCACCACCGCCACCCCGACCGCCGCCGCAGCCGCGGCCGCGGCGCACACCACCACCGCCGTCCCCGCGACCGCCCCCTTCGCCATCGCACAACCTCAACCAGTCGTACCAGGTCTGCTTCCGAGCTGGGGGCTGCGCCGCTGCAGCCTCTCCCGCTCTGTCCTGCTCTCCCCAGTTCCGCTTGCGCGAGCGTGGGAGCGAGAGTGGTACGAGGGCCACGAATCTGTCGTTTTTACAGGCGAATAGATCCCCTCGCCTTTGGAAGTGTTTTACGGATGTACTCCTGCTCGTGAACGGACGCGAGTTCCCGAAGGTGCGCCCGGACGGCCAGGATCGGTCCAGCGGGGTAAAAGGGGTGGCGCCGGTGCATGCCTTTCCCGGGCTTTTGTGGGTGCGCGGGGTGTAATCTCGAAACTTTTACGAGGTTATTATGTGTGTGAAAAGATGCAATAGGAGAGAGAATAAGGGTGTTATCGTAAATTGCAACTCAGCGAGTAATCATTTCTGTCACAGAACTGGAAATTAGGCCCACCGCCCAGGAGAAAGGAAGTGATTAGTTAAGCGGAAGCGAGCAGGAGAAAGCGGCTGCAAGATACGGGGTCACGTGCGGATCGGGCCCACTGTTAGGGGCGGCTGACGCGACCATGACGGCGCGGGTAGACGTGTCGCAAATTTGACCTGTGGATAAAATCATTTCACAAAATAAACTGTTCCTAAAAAAATTCACTCAGCTGACTTTTTGAGTGGTGCCGACACGAAGGCGCCACACTATACTGCCAGCGTCGTAAATTGCATCCCTAGCCAGCGTCGCACCGGGATGATTTGAAAATTACTAAGTCAATGTGCATCGACTGAGAATTATACAGTGTAGCGCCTAACGTCTAGGCGTTGCACTAGTGGTCACATTGACTTAGTAATTTTTAGGCAGTCCGAGATGCGATGCTGGACAGATGTGTAGCGCCTGTCAATCAGGCGTTGTACAGTGTAGTGTGACGCCTTCGTGTCGGGCGCCGTTCAAAATTGTCAAATTTGCCTCGAGGCAGCGCCGGGTGAAGAATGCGTCGCGCTCGGCCGTGGGGTCAAGAGCGGCAGGGAGCGAAAGAAAGCGCCAACCAAGCCATTGCCTCCGCTCCTATCCCTCTCCGGTACAAAACAGAATAGCGCCTCGGTGATCGCACCCTATCGCCGGCGGCAGCGTCGCGTGGCCAAGACGCGGAACGGCGGCGACCCGCACGACAGCATGGGGCACGGGGGTGGCCGACGCACCGATTGGATGGATGCGCCGCCGTAAACCACCAAGAGGGCAGGGCAACCCACGTTGTGTCTCGCCGCTTTTCGTTTCTGTAACGTGCTATACAGTCTTGCACTTCAATGATATAAGATGCTACCAAACCAATTCGGAAGAAGAAAAAGAATATGCTACCTAGGCACCTAGCCACGCCTTTTCCAACTGATGAGGAGCGGGCGGAGATCCGGGGAGCCGCGGAGGTGAGGGCCTGCGGGTGCGGCTCGAGCAGGTAGGTACAGGTTGGACGTGGCTGGCTGGGCACGGTTGGAGCATCTAAAAACCGGAGCGAACCCAAAAGAAAAAGGCAAAATAAACCCCACGCGCGGCATGCACAGTCAGCATCAACTTTGAGGAAAATACTAAATGGGGTCAAATGTGTCACACACACTTGCCTAAATTGAGATTTTACACACAAACACGAATTTTGGAGGTAAAAAAGGAATTCACTCTTGAATTAAATGCCTAAATAGCGCCACAAGTTTCTACTAGTATATTCCTATGCTCCACTTACCTTATTTTAAATGGCTTCTCCACACTTCAAAAAGTCACTTTGGAACTCGGGTGCATTGGAGCCCTATTTTTTGAATTGTGCCAAAATGCTATTTTTAAGTTTCAAAAAATTCTGAAAACAAATCAACATGTTTATATGAATCTATATACACATGTGTAAATTTTGATGCTGAAATAAGTAACCATGTGAGTTACACAAAAATGACAAAATCGTGATTTTGGAAAAATGAACAGTGCATGCATTTCACTATTTGGAAATCACCATTTTGTCATTTTTGTATAGGTCGCATATTTACTTATTTCATCACCAAATTTTACACATGTGTAATATACATCCATATGATCATGTAGATTTTTTTTCAGAATTTTTTGAAACCTTAAATGTGGTTTTCAAAGTATTTAAAATAAGGTCCTCCAATACACCTGGGTTCCAAAAATCCACTCTATTCTCCACTTCTCCTATGACGAACATAAAAAAAAGCACAAGAAGGCCCATTTACCTTCTTAAGCAGCTCGGCGCAGCCAGTCTAAGGGTGAGAGTTACTAAGAGCATCTCCAACCGTTGGAGCCCCCAAGAACACCACCGAACCAAAAAAGTTAGTGTCTTGGGGGGCCAAATGCTTCATCTGGCCGAAATAGGAGTGCATGGGGAGGGCATCTTCCCAGCCACACCCTACCCAACCAAAAGTTTGTAAGGGAAATGATTAAGTGGGCCAAGAAAAAGGACATGTGGGGAGACACGATTCGCCGAAACTAACGCCGACGCCACCAAGAGCCCCCCAACGCGTTGGGTTTCGCCTGGGTTTGCCGGCACTATTTTGACGTCCTGGGGAAGGGGGGCGTTGGGGGCGTGGCTGGCCGTTTTTCGGCAAAAAGCGTCGCCGAGCCTAGAGTGGGCGGGTGGAGATGTTGTAAGGTTTCACAATGCAGTCGGGCGACAAGTGCTTGATCTGTGATACGTAGGGTGTTGCTCGAGGCAAATCTATGACACTCAAGGTTTTAGGCCGGCGCCGACTAAGGGGGACAACCTCGGATGTCAATGCTAGGGCTTAGCTTTTGGGTCAGAGCCGACAATGGTGACAACCTCATATGTTGTTACGGAGCATGATTGGTTTGCTGCCAATATTTGGCTAGCCAAATGTTGGAATTGCCAAATATTGGCAATACCAAGACTTGCCAAATATTGACAACTTTATGTGAGATAGACAAGACAACTCGGTAACCAATCAAGTAGTAGCCAATATTGTGAATACTAGATGCCCAATATGTTTTAGATTTGATGAGGATGGTGGACATTGCTTCCTGAAATGTAAAGATGTGAGAAAGGTGTGGGGCATAGCCCAAATGGAACATATCAGACTGAAATTGTTACCATGCACTAATCCTCAATGCCTCCTGGAAGAAGTGTTTAAGCTAAATGAAGAAGAATGTCTAAAGGTGTGTACATTACTTTGGTTAATTTGGCACCAAAGAAATAAAGCTAATGCAGGAGATAAAATTAAATCCTCATTTGATATTTTGTCTTCTATTAGTCACCATACTTATGAATACAGGAATCTCAAGTTGAGGAGGATGACCCAGAAGCAAGCAAATACTCAAAAATGGACGCCTCCACCAAGTGAGTTTCTGAAAATAAACACCGATGGTGCATTTCATGAAGTTACACATACTGGAGGGTGGGGGTTCACTGTAAGAGATGATTGTGGAACGCTTATAGCTGCAGGTGCAGGAAATCTGGAACATATCTCTGATGCCCTACATGCTGAAACACTAGCACTTTTAAACGCGATTAATGCAACAACCAACATGGGGTGTCACCAAGCCATCTTTGAGACGGACTCCAGGGTACTGAAACAAGCAATCTCAAGTCAGGACTACGACCTAGCGCCACTTTGGAGCTCTGTTCCAGAAGATAAAATTTCAAATGAGAGTCGGTTTTGATAATGTAAATCTGTATGTGTGTCCAAGGTCTTGTAATAATGCAGCGCATGCCTTAGTTGCACATGGAACTAGTTTAGGGAATGGCACCTATGAAATCTGGTTAGGCCAATTCCCTAATGTTGTAATGAACTCTGTAGCTGGTGATTTAACCAGCAGTCTAATGTGATGGAATACCATTTGTTCCCTTAAAAAAAAGTAGTAGCCAATATTTGGCACAATACCAAACATTGGCATGCCTATTTTTGGCACCAAACCAATTATGCTCCTTGTTGGAGGCGTCAACTACTTGCTGGGAGTCAAAGTTGGTGAAGCAAGTGTGATGAGGATGGTATTGCGAACAACTGGTAGGGTTTGCAATATATGTTGAGTTTGGGCTTGCTTGTGTTGTCATGGCTCAGTGTATTAACGGTGGTCTTTGCCTAGTTTTAGCTAGGTAATGTGCCCGTTGTGCTTGTTTCCTTAATTAAATTTGTATAGAATGGCAAAGCTCCTGCCCGTGCTTCGAAAAAAGAATGAATCGAAGAAGCCCTCAAAGACTTTAGCAATTTAGATCTAGGAAGAGTCTTAAAGGTAAGTACAGTAGTCTCCTCAGAGAGTTGTCTCCTCATTGCTTCTTTAGTACTTGCAGGGAAATGTGGGTTTCAGAATCAAGCATACTTCCTAGCCTTGTTTGATACTCCCTCCGTTCGGGTTTATTAGGCCCCTTTTCATTTTGAGCCAAAGTTTGACCATTAATTTAATTAATAAAATATAAACTATATACGAAACTACACCATAGAAAACCTCTTTCAAATGCAGATCCAATAATATACTTTGTGTAGCATAGACATTATATATTTTTAGTTAAATGCATGGTCAAACTTGAACCCAAAATACAAGGGGCATAATAAACCCGAACGGAGGTAGTACCAAGATATTTGTTGAACTGGCTGGAAGGAAAGAAGTGGTAGAAAGAATCCCATCAATAATTGGAAAGATGGCTAGGTAATGGAAGACTACAAGAATAAAATGATACCCATGAAGATATACATCCTACTGGCCTACTGGGGTATCCTAGCCTGGGAAAAAGTCCCGCTGAAAATTAAAAGATGACGGTATAAAATACTTGCCAAAATGCCACTCTTTTATACCACTGCAAAAGGAGTAGTTTTACGTTTTGATACTGTGGGGATCTTACAAGGTAGGGGTATCTACAGGCATGCATGAAAATCGGTTTCTCATTTGAAGCACAGAACCTCAATTTCCAAATAAAATACATTTTGTCTTGAGATCTTCACTATTTTTCTGTTAGTAAATCTAGCAGGAATAATGTCGAGGATGTAGCAGGATAGAACAGGATCATCATCCTACCTCTTCACGGCTGTCAAATTTGTTGGATCACTTCTTTGCAATTTGCTCGAAGAATTCATCACTTGGGGTAACAGGAACAAGATAATTTCCAAACAGAGAATCAAAGCTTTTGAAGCTTCCCAGGCATCCCTCGTGCTGTGCTTGAAGGACAGCAAATATCTTTGCCTCTCTAACTTTGTTGAGATCCACTCTTGCTAGCGGTGTACCTGAAACCTGGAAAAGTGGTGTTAATATCAAGAAAGGATGTTATGAGAAATCAAAAAAGAGGAGAGAAGGTATAAGTTGCCAATCAACGTGTCAGGAATTTGAGCATACCGATGAATTGGATGATGCCGCCACTTTGTCCTTATCAACAGCAGTTTGAGGTGGTCTGCTCCTGTGTTCCAAAGCACATCAAAAAAATATTTACCATACTAGACAAGAAAGTAAAGTGATGACAAATTACAGTCAGCAGCAAGGCATAGTCAACAGCAACAAAATCGATGCTCTTAGTAACTAGTGAGTGCAAAGCAACAGTGAATTGCAAAAAAGAATGGGTAAGGAGTAAGAGATCAAATGCACAATTTTCTGATGGTACAAAACATTTTCATGGTGACTGTCAGTGCATCAAGTCATCAATTAGCATACGGTTGGTGTTGTTCTCAATTCAGGCAACTTAGGAGGTACACTTCTAGTGCATTCAGGTTGATAATGTCATTGAACTAAACACTGACAACCAGATACAGATACAGGCACACAAGGTAAAAGTACTAACTGAATGGCTAGTTTGGTGCAATGATTTAATGGCGGCAATGACTTGTAATAGCTATATACAAAGGATCTATAGAACGTGACATAGACTGCACCACGTTTTCAGTTATGGTGCATGCTTGGAGGAATTGAATGAACGGAACAATGGTTGAAAGAGTGATAGAAAATATGTGCAGTTGATATTTCGGGATCAATCGTCCCAAAGAATTCACCACTGGGACATGGGAGCTACTCTTTCTGTCATCAAATTACCCACTTCCCCACTCAATTGTGGACGATACCAAACATTGCCTGAAAATTTATATGTCCAGGACAGAAATGCAAAAGGGCCCGATATTCGCCTCAATCAACAAGGACCCATGGGAATATCGAGACTTTTGCCAGAAAATAGATAAACAAGCACATTGCCACATTCCAAAGGCCCTTTCAAAGAACACCAAAACCTAACGTATAGCGATGCTCGTCGACAGGATCAGCTAGTCGGCAGGCCAGTCCGGAATCTTTACCTAAAAGAACACTACACCTGTAGCCACCCCACACCACTGGCACGCCCCACAACCAAGGTCGGAACCTTTGCGATTTCTTCCCGAAACTAAAGGACGGCGCAGCGCGATCGTGAGGGATTAGGGGAAAAAAATTATATGAGACCTGGTCTCGTAGAATTCTTTTCCGGGATTAGGCAAATCATCCACCAGATTGGGGAGTTGGAAGCACGCGGCAATCATGCTGAGGATAATCGAAAGGGTCGCGAGGAAATGCGCGCTGGGTACCTCCGAGACGGTTCGATCTTCCGCCGCTTCGGTGCCGGCGGCTGCGCCGGCGCCGGGGAACCAAGTTCCGCTCCCTCCGCCGCCATGCCTCGAATTCCAGTCTACTTGGTGGTTCGCAGGCCTGAGCCCACAAATACTTGTTCCTCGGGCCGAAACATAAAACCTATATAATGAGCCGGACTGTGTCATTGTTGGACCTTGCAAACTGCCTCTTTGATAAGTGGGGCCCAAAAAATTCAGTAACACATCAGCCCGGAGATCTTTGTTTTCGTCCCCGTAAACCTGGTGATGGTTGAATAAAAGCTTTGTGCGTTTGCCTAAAAAAAATTGCGGATATGAATATTCTCGAAAATAAAAAGTTGTGGATATATTAGCGAGAATGTCTAAAAAAAATGTTCCAGATACAATGCGGTTCTCCAACAGAAAAAAGATCGAAGAACATTTTTTCACTCTAGCTATATGTAAATTGCCTATTTTTTAAATTTGGGAAAATCAATTGCCTTTTAGGCTGAAATTTTGACTTGCTTTTGATGGGGTCAGTTGATTTTTTTTATGCGCTTGAAGCCTGTTACCCGCCTGTTTAGATTTTGTGTTTTTGCTATTGTTTTTCGTTCTTCCATTTTTAACCATTTTTGTGGTTTTTTCAGATGTTGAGTGGGTGTAATGCACACATGCAAGCACTATACAACATGTGTGTAAATTATACTCCTACTAGAGTATATAAATGGCACTATTATATACTTATTATTTGCATATTATAAAAAAGTGACAATTGCAATGCAAAAGTTGTGTGCAAGATTTTTTAGTTTATTTTTCATTTTCTTTATTTTTAAAGGGTAATATCAACGCCACTAATTCATTATTTTTTGAAAAATATTATTTTCCGGATTTTCTTTTGAGGATACGTCGCTGCCTTTTATTAACTAAACGGCTTCTGCCGCAATAATGTCACAAATACAAAGCTGGGAAATAAAAATGCAAGTCCGAAACTTTCTCAGTCCGGTCGGCCTACCATGTTGAGTTTGATCATCAGTTTGGACATCATTACTCAAGCTCTAACAGCCCGAGTAGTGTTCATCTGAATACAATTTGGAAGGAGTTATGGCAACTTAGCCTCCCGGGAAAGATTAAACATTTTGGCTGGAAAGTTCTTAAGGGGGTTTTACTGTGCTATGGAGTGCTAGCAAGCAAACATATTCAACTGATTCCTCAATGCCCATTTTATAAGATTGGACTTGAGGACATTCAACACTGCTTGTTCACAGGATCCCGGGCATCAGAGGTTTGGACCGAGTTGGGTCTTAATGATGAAATTGATCGGGCCGTGCGGCAGGACCGCTCAGGATCAATCAACCTAGAGATTTTTAGTCCGACTTCGCACTATGATGCATGAAATACCAATAGACGAATTGATTATTGTCGCTATGTGGTTCATTTGGTGGCAGAGACGCCAATCTACTAAAAGAGAGCCAATCATGTCAGCAGAACAATCAACCAGCCTATACGCAAGATCGATCATAGCTGGAACAAGCCAAGTGAGGGAGTTGTTAAAATCAATGTTGATGCGTCATTTCTTGTGGAAAATATGACAGGAGCCTGCAGAGCGATAGCTCGAGATGATCGAGGTAATTTTCTGGCACCAGGGACCTGTGTGCTACCCATGTTTCTAGTGCAGATTCAGTGGAAGTTATGGCTATCCGAAGTGGTTTGATCCTAGCAGAAAATTTGGGTTGCACTGAACTCATCATCGAGTCCGACAATATGTTGGTGTTGAAGGACATCTCTGATCCAAATGTCTATATGGGAACTGATGTTTCAATCATTACAGAGTGTTCTTTCATGGCCATGGAGTTTGCTAGTATTGATTTTGTCCACTGCAGCAAAGAAGCAAATATGGTAGCAGATTGCTTGGCAAAACACTGTTTTAGCATTAATAAGTCTGAATCTTGGGAATCCAATGTCCCTGACTTTATTCTTCATCATTATGTAAACGACCTTGCTATTATTTTATGAATAAAGTCGTTGTGATAAATAAAAAGAGAAATAGAAAACCAAGTCTTGCATAATTTATTAAGGCAGCCATCCCTAGTTAGATTCTTTCTTTCTTTGATCTCCTTGATTCTTTTCTTTCTTCTGTAAGGATAATATCAATGTCATTAATTTATTCCTTCTTAATAAAAAAACTACTTTTTGCAAAAAAAAATCCACTGTTATATGCTTGCTTTTTTTCACCCGCAAAAAAATATGATTGCTTTTTCGTATTACAAAAAATGCAATTTTTGTGTAATTTTTGTCATTCTTTATTTTATTCCTTCTTCTTAAAGAGTAACACCAATGCCTCTCTTTCATCATTTCCTTAGAGAATGTCCTTTTTTTTTGTTTCTGTGTGTGTGTGTTAGTATACAAGCACTTACTATGGAAATATGTGTGTAAATTATCCTGGAGCGTGAATATTAAACTATTTTATTGTTGTTCTTTACATATTACAAAAGGTGCAATTTCAGAGCAAAATGGTGTGCAAATTTTTTAACTTGTTTTTTCCCATGTTGAAAATGAAATTTTGCCAAGCTAGCAAAAAAATTGTCAGGAGTTTGCCATGCTGCAGCAGAGTAAATTGCATACGCACAAGAGATTCACTCATGGAAAAAATTTGTCATCCTACAACAGAAGAAAGTTGCCATAAAATGCCCATGATTTGCCATGCTGTAAAGAGAAGAATTGTTCATGCTATAGCCATGAAAAATACCGCCTGGTTGCCAAAATGATGTTAACGCCTGATTGCCAAAATCTACTCGGCACAGTCCCGAGATCGATACATATTTGGAAAATTGAGGTTCCCTTGTGTATGAAAATTTTCATGTGGTTTGTCCACAAGCAAGTGATACTTATCAAAGATAATTTGCTAAAGCAACGTTGGATAGGTAGTGCACGATGTTGTTTTTGTGATCAAGGCGAAACAATACAACACCTCTTCATATTTTGCCCTCTCGCGAAATTACTTTGGCGAACCATTCATATAGCCTTTAACATTACTCCTCCAGGTAGTATTGATGCGTTATTTGGGACGTGGATAACTGGAGTAGACCATATTACTGCATCTTGTATTCGGGGCTATATGGATCAGGAACGATATGATCTTTAACAGACAAAACATCTTAAATTTCTTACAGGTTATCTTTAGAGCTACGGCATGGATTAGTACGTGGTCGTTACTCACTCCTACGGACACCAGGGAGCCTTTGGTTACTGGGTGCAACCAGTGAGAGATGGTAGCACGGAGTATCTTCAACCGGTTTGGATGACGGTCTCATAATAGGATATGTGTTTAGCGATCTTGTCCTATTCTCCGGCCGGTTGTGGCAATGATTTTTTTTTTGCTTCGTTTGTAAGCTGTACTGGATCTAAGACTATGGTTTTTTTCGTAATTTTTAATAATATGGCCGCATGCATCTTTCGGATGCAGATGAAAGCCTCCATGAAAAAAAAAGTCTTATGCACAGCGGTAAATGAGCTCATGAGCACCGGCAGAACTGGAGGCAGAAGCAGCAGCTAGCAATAGCATGGGCGATTCTGGTGGAATTGCACGTACGTTTTCAATGCCGTGATCTTTACACAACTGCGCGTACTTTCTGGCGAAGTATTGGGGGCTTGGGGCGTTGCTCGGCTTGTACGAGTACCGACCACAGTTGCAGCAGAGGCCGAGCTGAACTCACTTCCCTTGTCAGATCGAGCAGGCCACAGAAAAACCTCCGATCGGGCGGCACGCACAGGGCATGGCCGCGTGTCCTGCGTGGTGGCGTGCGCCGCGCGCTGACGAGCAGAGAAACCGAAATAGAGGGGAGGGGAGCTGAGCCGAGGCTCGAACAAAACTGTTGAGCGTGTTGCCTCGCCCTGCCACCGCCGGCAGCGGCGCAGGGTACGTACGCGACGCGTGCACGTCGTCGCATGCAGCTAGCCGGCTAGGGCTAGGTAGAGGTAGAGGTGGCTACCTAGAGCGAGCGCGTCGAGCGATTGATTGATTGCGCCTTCCAGTCCCACTACTGTTGCCGCCCCCGTTCCTGTCTCTTGCATGTCCCGGTTCGGCAGCATGCACCGGCCGGGCCGGAACAAACCCAAAAGCGGTGCCGCCGAGATCTCCACGGTGGTTTGTGTCGCACTGCATGCGCTGGCCCCGTCGAGGAGTGGAGCGGGCTCCGTCTACACCAACAGAAGTAACGATGCATGTTCGAAGCCACACCTTTTTTTTGCATAGACGAAGGAGGTCATAATAACTTCTACCCCCCGTTTCGTTTTACTCTGCGTATAAAACTTGTTTAAAGTCAAACTACATAAAGCTTGACCAAATTTACAATACAAAAGTTATACAGTATGAAAGATAATTTCATATTGTGAATGTTGATATTTTTTTCTTATACAGCTAGTCAAACTCTCAGACAAATTTCATATGATCCTTAATAGAAAAAATGACTAAAAAGAAACGGAGAAAATAAAAAAACTTCTATGGATGCCACGCTCCACCGTGGGGGAAAGGCAGCCGCACCGGCGGCGCACTGGCCGCGCACGAGCAGGGCAATTTTTCCTGCACTGCATGGCACGTGGACGTCCCGTCAGCCCAGCGAGACTGGCAAGAAGCTGCTATCGCCGGCTACTGAAGGTGATTGCTTTGGGCTCCACGCCTGCCGCGTGTCGTTGTCAGCTTCTTGGAGCAGGTAATAGCACTGCAGGTCCCTGAACTTGCATGTCAGGTGATGGTTTGGTCCTTGAAGTTGAAAAAGCTGATTATTTCGTCCCTAAACTTGTCATGGATGTGCAAGTTTAGTCCACAGCCAATCCGAACTCGCCAAGTGGATCCAGGTGGCCTGGGCTGGTCAGCGCCGCGAGTTTTTCAGTTAGCCCCCTGCCTTCATCACGAATCAACCCGCAGTACTACACCTGAGTTAACTTGTGGGTATATTCCTTTGGAATATCCTATCCTGTCGGCTCTCTCCTCTCCACTCTCCTATCCGCTTCTTCTTCTTCAGCTCGTCTGCTCCAGATCGCCGCCGCCGTCCATCTCGACGCCACCTTCCAGCTCGCGGCCATGGTTTCTTGGAGTGAAGGATCCAACTCGTCGTCGGACGACTTCTCTGTGACAAGTGAGGTTAGTTCGTCCACCTCCAGTACATACATACTCACTGGTAGTTAGGGTTAGGGCTCCTGCTGCTAAGAAATGGGCAATTTTGTGCTGACAATAATGTGTTCTAGGCTCCTGCTGCTGCCACTATTTTCTGCTCAGAGTGGAGTGGCCTTGCTCCAGATCTTTCAGCTAGATGCGAACACCAATGCGTCTGTGAGAAGTTTGTGTCCTTTGAATCTGTTGACAGTGGTAGGAGGTATCTTGGTTGTGCACAAAAGGTTAGTAGATTTACAGTTATTGGAATGTGTCATGTCACTGTGATCTGTATAAGAGTGCAGCAATATAGTTAACTGAAGAAAACTGCAGTTAGTTAACTGAATTTTTCATTTGACTGAATATAACTGCAGCTATATCCAAATTCAGTTGACTGAAGAAAACTGCAGTCTGTTAATTGAACTTTTCAGTTAACAACATCTTTTTTTCATTTAACAATATTTAAATTAACTGAATTTCTCAGTTAACAACATGTTGTTTGTGAACTTAACTGAATGTAAATCAACAAACTGAACTTATCTGAATTTAAATGAAGTTCAATGAACTTAACTGAATTTAAATAAATATAAATGAATCAATAGTGCTCTAAGCATTTTCATTTATCTAAAGTTGTATTCTTTTCTTATTTGGTAGGAAATACCTAAATGCAACTTTGTAGAGTGGATTGACCCTGAATGGCCTGCCACTGTGAAGATGAGTTTAGCTAGGGTTTGGGGCATGTATGATGATGAGAAGAAGCTAAGGCTCAGGGAAAGTGTAGTTCTTGCTGAAGAAAATTTTAGGGTTGTGAAAGAGAAGGAAAAGATGGAAAATGATCTGAGGTTTTTTAAACTAGATTTTGCTAAGATGGTGGCTGACAAGGAGCAGGCAATTACTGAATTGGGCAATGCAAGACTTGCTCTTTCTGACCTAAAGGAAGAGCTTGAGAAGAAGAAGATGTCTGATAAATCTACCAGCAGCATTCATCAGGTTGTGAGGGCTAAGGCAGAGAAAGAGAGGGATGAGATGAAGCAACAGATGGACAACATGAAGGAAGATTTGGATAAAGTGGTGTCACACAGGGATGAGCTGAAGAAGGAGAAGAAGAAACTAGAGTACATGATTGGTGATTTGTTCAGGCACAAGGAGGAGACCAAGAGCAAGATAAGGAGGGTGAAGGAGATCTTAGATGAATTTGAGTAATTCATTCAAGAAGATCTATTAATTAGTTGTATTGAATTTGTTGGTTTAATGCCAGTATTATGTAATGCACTGAATTTGTATGAATGCTTTTAGTTAACTAAATCTGTATGACTGCTTTTATTGTTACTAGTTATCTGAATGTCTCCAGATAAGTGCAATTTTTACAGTGTCAATTAACTTAGTTTGTAGTTAACTGAAGTTCAGTTATCTGAAGATTCAGTTAACTGAATTTAAATGAGATATCTTCAGTTAAACACAAATTGAGTTATCTGAAGATTCAGTTAAGTGGATTTAAATGAGAAATCTTTAGTTAACTACAAATTGAGTTATTTGAAGAATTCAGTTAGCTGAATTTTAATGAGAAATCTTTAGTTAACTACAAATTCAGTTATCTGAATCTTTAGTTAACTGAATTTAAATCAGATATCTTTAGTTAACTACAATTTCAGTTAACTGAATCTTTCAGTTAACTGAATTTAAATGAGTTATATTCAGTTAACAAAGATATGTATTTAGCAAAAATTCAGTTATGTATTTAGCAAAAATTAAGTGCACAGGAACAGCAGCATGACAAAGCAGCAGCAGCAGCATGGCAAAGCAGCAGCAACAGCAGATTGGCAAAGCAGCAGCAGCATTGCAAAGCAGCAGCAGCATGCCACATCATAATTGGCACTGCAAAGCAGAATAACTATATAGATAGCATCCAGATGTCCTAAACATTGCAGGAAAGTTCAGACAATATAGCAAAAGTGCAACATTACAATTAACTTATGTGCTCTGCATATATAGAGCACACCTAACATAAACTAACCAAAATATCACTAACTTATATGCTGAATTTTCTTGCTAGTCAGCATACCTAACTACTGCATCATCTTCTTGTCCATCATCTTCAGTTCTTCAGGTGCTTGAGGTGCTCCGAGCGGCGCACCTCCCCTGCAAATGGCCTTTTGTTCGTCTTCTCCGGCTTCTGTGGTGCCGCTGCCACCTTCTCCTCTTCTGCATCATCCATCACCTCCTGCTTGACGATGTCAGGCACATCTGGGAGCACCTCCACGTCAATTGGGAGGTCTATGTCGTCCTCATTGGCGTTGTGGACTGGCGCCATCATCTGGATCTCGTCCTCTTCCTCGTTGTCCGACAGGACAACGACGGACACCTCCTCATCGCCAGACGAGGCATACGACGCAGAGGAGTCAGAATCCCCTCTGTAGCCCGAGTCGTTGTCGGAGTCCACCTTGCAGTACTCCGAGTCAGACGACAGAGAGACGTCCTTGTCGTCGACGTGCACGAGGGGCACCGGCGCAGGCAGGGCCAGAACCACATCGTGGACGTGTTGCATCCTCGACCACACGCGCGTCGGATCCGGCTGCGGCTGCGGCGTGGTGGCGGACTTGTACATCCACCAACGCGCGCGCTGCCTCGGATCGTCGGAGCACGTCTCCGCCATTGCGAAGCGGAGGATGTTGGCCGGAGGCGTACCTGGGCCGTCCACGAGAGCGCGCCTCTTCTCGTCGTCGGTCATCTGGTCGATGAGACCCCGCGCATGGTTTCTAAGCATGTCGACGCTGGGGAACCACCGGCCTATCTCCTGGAGCTCCGCGCGCGCGACCTGGTCGTCTCCTGCCAGCTTGTCGACCATCCTCTGCCATGCAGGGTGGCTGTCCATGGCGTCAGCGGCGGCGTCGAGATGGCCGGCGAGGGTTTTCTTCTCAGGTGGAGTGCGAGGTGGGGAGCGTAGAGCCCGAGGCGTCGTGAAACGGTAGTGGTGAGTGGGGGCGGTGGGTGGTGGGTGGTGGCCTCTTAATAGGAATGGAAGAGCGAACGGCACCGCTCTGACCAGCATGTACAGTTTATATCACTATAATAAACGTGGCAATTAGTATCTAGCAGATCACTAGTACTAGCGCACTGGCATGGAGCTCAGCCTATCACACAAAGGGTCCTGAGCTCGATCCCCAGGACAACCAATTTTTGGGAAAATTATTTTTAGTTCACAACTGCAGTATTCACTCCAAAACATATCATGATTTTGTTAACCTAGCACCTCTTTTTGAAGATATTATTTTAAACCTTTTTCAGTTAAAAGAAGCAATGTTCATTTCAGTTAACACAACAAAAATCAGAAAAATCCAGTTAACTAAGTTAACTGCATCTTCAATTCACTAACTTAACTGAATCACTAACACTGCATCCATGTAAATTCCAACTTAAACTACATCACTGAAATGCATCATCAAATTTAGTTACAAAAAGGGCAATGAATGCCATTGTGAGCCACTGTTTGCCATCAAAAAGGGCAATGAATGCCATTGTAGGCAATATAAGCCACTGTTTGCCTATAAAAAATGGCATGTCCATAATTTAAAATTACTGTAGGCCTTAACAAAAAAGAATGGCAGACAATAACTGTCACCAAATCACTCATGTGGTGCCATGAAATCATCATCAGGAGCATTGAGATCAGGAATTGTCCTCTGATCTCCAAACAGAAGCCATCTCCATCCTGCATATGGAACTGTTGCTGCTCCTCCTCTCCCTACAGATGGCATTGATCCTCCTGTCCAAGCATGTGTATTTGCTGTTGCTACTCCTCCTCTCCCTGCAAATGGCATTGATCCTCCTCTCCATGCAAATGGCATTGATCCTCCTCTCCCTGCAAATGGCATTGATCCCCCTCTCCCTGCAAATGGCATTGCTCCTCCTCTCCCTGCAAATGGTAGTGATCCTCCTCTCCCTGCAAATGGCATTGCTTCTCCCCTCCCTACAAATGGCAGTGATCCTCCTGTCCAAGCATCTGGATTTGCATTTGCTGCTCCTCCTCTCCAAGCATATGCATTTGCTGTTGCTGCCCCTCCTCTCCAAGCATATGCATTTGCTATTGCTGCTGCTCCTATCCCTGCAGATGGAACTTCTCCTCTCCCTGCAACTGAATTTGCTGCTCTTCCTCTACCTGCATTTGCATTTGCTCCTCTTCCTCTGCATGCAACTAAATTTGACCCTCTTCCTCTGCCTACAACTGAATTTGACCCTCTTCCTCTCTCTGTAGTTGCTCCTCTGCCTGCATCTGGATTTCTTTGTCTTTTTCTTCCTCTTCCCCTACCAGATCCTTCTCCTCTGTCAGCTATTGTGGTTGCCCTTGTCTGTCTACCTATGTTCATTTCTGTAGTAACCCTTAGCTGGGGTATTGCAGCACCAGCAGCAGCAACAAATGCAGATTGCTCAGGCAGTGGCCCATGAACCCTCTGAGGAGCTCTTCTTGCAAGCTCTCTCTGAGTCATGTTGTAGACCATACTGAATGGTGTGTCAATTGGATCCAGTAAAGGGTCTGGTTGGTTAGGGAAGATGTTCTGCACAAATTCAAATAAGTACAACAAATTCAGTAAAATTCAGTAAAATGCAGTGAAATGTAGTGCAATTCAGATAAGTACAACAAATGCATTAAAATTCAGTGAAATGAATTGAACTGAATTCAAGTATTGTAAAATGCATGCACCTGAAGAAATGTTGGGTCATCATAGTTCTCATCAACAACCTCTACCCCTTCTTCAATGAGAGCCTCCTGCCATCTGTAATGCCCCTTTCTGTTGTGATCAGCTCTCCCACAAATAGAGCAGTGCATTGTAACACCTTTTTTGTTCAAAACCCTAACACCCTTCTTGATCTTCTCCTCTGGTGTCTTGTTCCTGTTTTTCTTGGGTCTACCCAACTGTTTGGTGAACACTGGTGGATACACCTTATAGCCATTCTGTTTCTCCCACTCCTTAGGGTCTGCAAGAGGGACAAGAGTGTATCCATAAGCTTTGAGAAAGGTCTGAACAGTATAGCAGTCATGAACCAGTGTCTCTGGGTCAATTCTCTCCTCCCTGCAACATGCTATGCAATGGCCACATGGTACTCCTGATAACTGCCATCTCCTGCAATCACAAGTGTGCAAGCAGAGGTCCACAGTGTAGCTATTGTTACCAGACTGAACTCTGAAGATTTGCTGGCCAGCTTCTGTTACATGGCAGTTAGCAGCAAACTCTGTGTTCTTATCTAACTTCTTCTTGATCTTGGGACATATTCTCTGGCCTGTCCACTTTTCAATAGCTTCTCTTTGTTTGCTAACAATCCTGTTCATCATCTTATAGAAAATGTACTCAAGCATGCTGAGCACTGGAATCTCTCTCCCCTCAAGGATGTAGCTGCATACAGATAGGAAGAAAACATGTTAGTATGATATGATAATTAGCAGTACAGATGGGTTATATGTTAAAATCAAAACAACTTAGCAAACTGACCACCAAACTACCTATTAAAAACCTCAGAGTTATTGTTGAGAAGGATGTCACATTTGGGGAATTCACTGAAGAATGTTTTGCACCAAGTTTTCCACTCTGGTCTTTCAGTCCAGTGGAAAGCAGCTGAACTGTGGTCATCCATTTTCTGACAGTTTTCTCTCCACTTCACTTTGTTTGGAGATCTTGCAATTGCCCACAAGTCTTGCTTCAGTACCTCTCCTTTGTGCTTCTCATTGAAATTCTGGTAAATATGTCTGACACAAAACCTGTGTTTTGAATCTGGCCAAACTTTGTGCACTGCATTTATTAAACCTTTCTGTTTGTCACTCATGATTGTGAAAGGAGCAGTGTTAGTGATGTTGAGATCATCTCCGAGAGTGGTGAGAAACCACTCCCATGAACCTGTGCATTCAACTTCCACCCATCCCATTGCTATTGGGAATATGCAGTCATTGGGATCAATACCAACAGCACTGAGTAGCACTCCTTTGAACCTTGTTTTCATGTGACAACCATCAATGAAGATGATTGGCCTGCAGCCCTTTAGCCACCCTCTCTTACATGCATCATATGACCGGTACAATGTTTTCAAACATTTCCTGCCAAATGGAAATTTTGTATCTTTCACTAGTGAGGTTGTGACCAGAAATGTAGACCCAGGGTTTTTGGTCCTTAATTCTTGACCATAGTCCCAAAGCCTACTGAATTGCTCTTCCTCATCACCATGAATCTCATTAAGTGCTTGCTTTCTAGCCCTAGCAAGCTTCCATTTGTTAGGAGTAACATTGAATTCCTTAGTAATTTTCCTTGAAAAGGTTGCAAGTGACATCTTCTGGTCATCTCTGAACTCATCCAAGAAAAACTGGCAAAGAAACTTAGCTGTCAAATCCTTCAACTTCCACTTTTTCTGACAGAGATGCTCTCCAAAGTAGGCCTTGATGACAAATCCTCCAGTCCTGTTGTCCTTGCTAGCTTTAAGCAGCCATGGGCAACCTCTCTGACAAACAGCCTCTAATCTCATCTTATCATTCTTCACCTTCTTGATTTGCACTCTGTTCCTTATAGAATAAGCAGTAAGAGCTTTCCTGAGCTCAACCACATCAGAAAATACCATCCCTAATTTAAATATAGGGGATTTCATGTCCACCTTGGAATTGAAAGCTTTGAACTTGTATTTCAGTTGCTCTTGCTCTTCAACAGAGAGGTTTAGATCTTCATCCTCAAGTAAATAGTCTGGCTCCACCTCTTCCTCCACTTGCTCAGCTTCTTCATCAACATCAAAATCAATGTTGTCTTCATATAAATCATCATCTCCATCATCTATGTCATAATCACTATCACTGAACTCTGAATCTGAGAGCACTGCATCCTCTGCACCATCATACAGCACATTCTCTGCTGCTCCACCATCTGTCAGCAAGTTATCTGCTGCTGCACCATCAGTTAGCAAAGTCTCTGTTTCTGTTACATTAGCAACCAAGTTGTCTGCTTCTATGTTATCCGCTGCCACCTCTGAAATGGAATCTTCAACATTTACTGAAATGAGGCTGTGAGAAGATGCTGCTGCAACAACATTTGACCTGGCCATCGTGACAGAACTGTGAACTGTTGGCACTGTCAATACCAAATCTTCCCTGCAATTACCGATGAAATCTGCATGGTCAACCATTAGTGCAAGCACCTTATGCTGACTACTAGCTCTGATCATGTGTTGCACATCCTCATCACCTCTAATTCTCAACATACCATCTGAAATCATTTTGTCAGGCATGCACCAATAAATTATGTGCTCAGCCACAGGATATCCCAACCATAGCAAGTGCTCTTCAATAGCTGAATATGAGAATGTGCCAGCATCAACATAGTCAATCACCTTCACAGAAGGATTATAGTACTCCATGTTATTTCTTGGTCCACAGAAAAGCCCACCATGCTCAAGTTCCAGTGTAAAGAAAGGGGTGTCCACAATCTGTCCCATTGCTGAATCACAAACTGCAGCAAGAAAGTGCATTATGTAAGACAAAGCATATCACATCTCAAACAACCTCTAAGTAGATAACTGAACAGTAAAATAACTGCAACTCTGCTTAATAAATTCATATGACTAAATTGTGTAACCTGCAAGTTAACTCCAAGCAGCAAGTTCACTGAATTTATTCAGTTAACTGCATGCTGCAAGTTCACTCAGGAAATTCAGTTATGCATTCTTTTTGCAAGAAACAGGGTAAGCACAATCTTCAACCAAACTCAACCAACCACAGTCAACAATAGTATCTTCAAGACTAAATTCAGTTAACTGACTAAATTCAGTTACCTGAAAATTCAGTTAACTGACTAAATTCAGTTAACTGACTACATTCAGTTACCTGACTACATTCAGATAACTGATCTAGCAAGATAAAACAACAAAAAGGCATTCTAATGATGTAGTGCCACTACTAAACTGCTGAGCAACTACTAAACAGCAGCACTACAACTACAAATTTCATGTTTTTAAAAGTACAAACATGCGCCCTGCTGTTCAATGTCAACCCTACAACCAAAACAAATTTCGCACCAATGTGTTCTGCTGGTCAATGTTAACTGGTCAAAATAATACATTGTGCACGAAACAACATGAAACACAAGAACCCTAGCTTCTTGGCGAAATCCTAAATCTCACAGCCTAAACCCTAGCCTGAAATCAACGACCACCTCAATAACCAGCTTCGCAGCGCCGAAAGCTGTATAGACACAGAAATCCACCGTAAATACCCGCAACGCTATCCAAAGGGGGTGATCCGCCGGTGCTGCGGATGACACGGCAGGACGATCAAACCAGAGGAGGAGGGAGGAACAGAGCAGAGAGGGGAGGAGGACGCACCATAGTCGGGAGGAAAGACGCCGTCCGGGCGAACTTGATGCGCGGTCGGAGGAGGGACGACACCGCCGGTGTACTCCGGCGACGACGCCACCATGGTTGCTGACGTCAGCCAGCACCCGGCGCACGCGGTCGGCGCGAGCAAGACAGCAACCAAGCCAAGTGGATGAATGATTGGGGTGGGGAGGGGGACAAAATAAATTCAGGTGTTTTTTGCTTCGAGGGGGACGAGGAGTACTGCGGGTTGATTCGTGATAAAGGCAGGGGGCTAACTGAAAAACTCACGGCGCTGACCGGCCCAGCCCAGCTGGATCCATTTGGCGAGTTCTGATTGGCTGTGGACTAAACTTGCACATCCATGACAAGTTGAGGGATGAAATAATCCACTTTTTCAAGTTCAAGGATCAAACCATCACCTGACATGCAAGTTTTGGGACCTGCAGTGCTATTACCTCTTCTTGGAGCTAGGCCGAGGGTGTTGGGGAACGTAGTAATTTCAAAAAATTTCCTACGCACACGCAAGATCATGGTGATGCATAGCAACGAGAGGGAAGAGTGTTGTCCACGTACCCTCGTAGACCGACAGCGGAAGCGTTATCACAACGCGGTTGATGTAGTCGTACGTCTTCACGATCCGACTGATCAAGTACCGAACGTACGGCACCTCCGAGTTCTACACACGTTCAGCTCGATGACGTCCCTCGAACTCCGATCCAGCCGAGTGTTGAGGGAGAGTTTCGTCAGCACGACGGCGTGGTGACGATGATGATGTTCCACCGACGCAGGGCTTCGCCTAAGCTCCGCAACGGTATTATCGAGGTGTAATATGGTGGAGGGGGCACCGCACACGGCTAAGAGATCTCAAGGATCAATTGTTGTGTCTCTGGGGTGCCCCCCTGCCCCCGTATATAAAGGAGCAAGGGGGAGGCAGCCGGCCAAGGGGAGAGGCGCGCCAAAGGGGGGAGTCCTACTCCCACCGGGAGTAGGACTCCTCCTTTCCTTGTGGGAGTAGGAGAAGGGAAGGGGGAAGGAGAAAGAAGGAAGGGTGCGCCCCCCTTCCCTAGTCCAATTCGGGCCAGACCATTGGGAGGGGTGCGGCCACCTTTTGAGGCCTTTCTCTCCTTTCCCGTATGGCCCATTAAGGCTCAATACGAATTCTCGTAACTCTCCGGTACTCCGAAAAATACCCGAATCACTCGGAACCTTTCCGAAGTCCGAATATAGTCGTCCAATATATCGATTTTTACGTCTCGACCATTTCGAGACTCCTCGTCATATCCCCGATCTCATACGGGACTCCGAACTCCTTCGGTACATCAAAACTCAATAAAACTGTCATCGTAACGTTAAGCGTGCGGACCCTACGGGTTCGAGAACTATGTAGACATGACCGAGACACGTCTCCGGTCAATAACCAATAGCGGGACCTGGATGCCCATATTGGCTCCCACATATTCTACGAAGATCTTTATCGGTCAGACCGCATAACAACATACGTTGTTCCCTTTGTCATCGGTATGTTACTTGCCCGAGATTCGATCGTCGGTATCTCGATACCTAGTTCAATCTCGTTACCGGCAAGTCTCTTTACTCGTTCTTTAATACATCATCCCGCAACTAACTCATTAGTCACAATGCTTGCAAGGCTTATAGTGATGTGCATTACCGAGTGGGCCCAGAGATACCTCTCCGACAATCGGAGTGACAAATCCTAATCTCGAAATACGCCAACCCAACAAGTACCTTTGGAGACACCTGTAGAGCACCTTTATAATCACCCATTTACGTTGTGACGTTTGGTAGCACACAAAGTGTTCCTCCGGTAAACGGGAGTTGCATAATCTCATAGTCAGAGGAACATGTATAAGTCATGAAGAAAGCAATAACAACATACTAAACGATCGGGTGCTAAGCTAACGGAATGGGTCAAGTCAATCACGTCATTCTCCTAATGAGGTGATCCCGTTAATCAAATGACAACTCATGTCTATGGCTAGGAAACATAACCATCTTTGATTAACGAGCTAGTCAAGTAGAGGCATACTAGTGACACTCTGTTTGTCTATGTATTCACACATGTATTATGTTTCCGGTTAATACAATTCTAGCATGAATAATAAACATTTATCATGATATAAGGAAATATATAATACTTTATTATTGCCTCTAGGGCATATTTCCTTCAGAGGGCCCAATGATGTCTAGTAGTTCATGGTTGGGTACAGCAGTGTTGCACTTGCGCTACTGTCACCGCCACCATAGACTGGTCTATCTGGACTGGAGTACTCGCTGGACCATCGAGCGAGCCTCGCAAAGTTGTAGGGTGTTGCACTCACGCCCTCCGCCATTTATTCACTGCTTTTCCACCGTTTCCAATCCTCGGTGGGGTGGCAGAGAACTGCACAAGAACTCTAGTCACACGCAAAGGCCAAAGGAGGTGGCTACAGTCTAGCGTGCGTGTACAGGCGCTCTGGCCAAACTGTACCAGGGTACTACGGTACTAGCCCCTATAGCTATAGGCAGAGCAGGCGTATGCCAGCCAGCTTTTTCCATGCACACGCGACGGACGACAGAACCCATATCATGCATTCATCCACCAGGCCCCGTCCATACAATCGTGCCCGTGTCTCTCCCGCGAGCGGTGGGCAAACCCTTAGCCGCCGCCGGCCTCGACTCCTCCTCCCCTCCCAATCTCCTCGCTGAAAGAGGAATAAAACTGATGCTTATTAATTGATTTAGTGCGGCATACAGGGGTATATAAGAGGGTACAAACCGACTTGGGGTAAGGTTACAAAACTGACTTGGACTTGGAGTCGTATACGATAGTAACTACTCTAACATCCCCCCGCAGTATCAACGGCAGGCTCGACGACATTGAGACTAAAATAGATATCTTGAAACGGCTTAGTAGGCAGTGCCTTGGTGAAAATGTCAGCAAACTGAGCCGTAGAGGGAATATGAAGCACCCGAACCTGACCAAGAGCAACCTTTTCACAAACAAAATGATTATAGTGAGGAACCCGTGGATCATGCATATAGAGACATGCTTGTTGAACAGCAAAAGAGATTTCAGGACGAGTAATGGTGAGATATTGGAGAGCACCTGTTAGGCTACGATAGAGAGTAGGATCTGAAAAGGGTTCATCGGCAGCCGAAAGTTTAAAACTAGTATCGACAGGAGTGCGAGAGGATTGACAGTCAAGCATACCAGCACAATTAAGTAGATCAAGAATATACTAGCGTTGGGAGAGAAAAAGGCTGGAGGAATCTCGAACAACAGTAATGCCTAAGAAATGATGAAGGAGTCCTAGGTCAGTCATAGAAAATTCAGAGCTAAGAAGAGAGACAATATGATCTAAGAACTTTTGAGAGGATGCGGTGAGAATGATATCATCTACATAGAGAAGTAAATAGGCAGTGTCAGAATTTTGATGATACACAAAAAGAGAGGTGTCGGAGAGAGATGGAGTGAAGCCTATTGTTTGGATGAAGGAGGAGAAGCATTGAAACCAAGCTCTTGGGGCCTGTTTAAGACCGTAGAGAGATTTTTGAAGAAGACAGACATGAGTTGGAAAGGATGGATTTTCAAAACCTAGAGGTTGCTGACAGTAGACAGTTTCTTGAAGGGAACCATGGAGGAAAGCATTTTTTACATCAAGTTGGTGAATAGGCCAGGAAGAGGAGACAACAACACTAAGAACGGTACGAATGGTGCTAGGTTTAACAACAGGAGAAAAAGGTTTCATCGTAATCAATTCCTTGTTGCTGAGAAAAGCCACGACAAACCCACCTGGCTTTATATCATGAGAGGCTCCCATCGGAGTGAAACTTTTGGCGAAAAATCCATTTGCCAGAAACAATGTTTGTATTGGGAGGACGAGGAACAAGTTGCCATGTGTTGTTTTGAAGTAAAGCATTATATTCTTCTTGCATGGCAGCGGCCCAATTGGGATCAAGTAGAGCAGTTTTGTAATTCTTTGGGAGTGAAGTGAGAGAGATGGTGGTATCAAGGTTTAGGCGCTCTTGTGGTTGATGAAATCCCGATTTGGCCCTAGTACGCATGCGATGATCATTAATCGGGATTGCTGTAGGAATAGCACGAGGGGGTAACATGGGTACGGGTGAGTCCGGCGCAGCGGAAGAGTCGGACGAAGGAGCATGGTTGGGTGGTGGAGCGGGAGCAGGTGCCGGGGGTGTTGGGGAGGGAGCAGGGGTCGAGGGTGTTGGGGACGTCTCGGGTGGGGTGAGGGGAGGGTTGGTATCGGCTGTGGCTGGTGTTAATGTTGTTGGTGGTACGTTCTGTTCATCATGAGGGGGTGCAGGAAGGGGAGTATAAAGTTGGAAAGGACGGGGAGAGGGGGTGTTTGCCGAGCTAGAGGTGTTGGATGGTGTAGTAGTGCGTTGTGAGAAAGGAAAAATGTGCTCAGCAAACGTGATGTGACAAGAGACATGAACGTGTCCTGTGTGAAGGTCGAGATAGCGATAGCCTTTGTGCTCGTCGGAGAAGTCGAGAAAAGCACATGGGATAGATCGTGATGACAATTTATTTGCAGAAGTGGCGTAGGCATTTGGAAAACAGAGACAGCCGAAAACACGAACCGAGGAGTAGTCGGGGTGGGAAAGAAAGAGAGAATAATAGGGAGTAGTGTTGGGTTTAGTTTTAGAAGGTCGAATATTTAGAAGGAAGGTGGCCATGTGTAGGGCTTCAGCCCAAAACTTGGGAGGCATCGAGGATTGAATGAGAAGAGTGCGAACTATATCATTGAGGGTGCGAAGAGAATGTTCGGCTTTACCATTTTGAGGGGAGGTGTAGGGACATGAGAATCTAAGCAGGATGCCATGTTGTAAGAAGAAAGTACGATTTTTAATGTTATCAAACTCGCGACCATTGTCACATTGGATAAAGCGAATTGGGAGGAAGAAGTGGACAAACACATAGCGTTGAAAATTAAGAAAGAGAGAATGGACCTCGGATTTGTTGCGTAGAGGAAAAGTCCAGACAAAGTGGGTGAAATCATCTAGTATAACAAGGTAGTATTTAAAACCCGAAAAACTTGCAATGGGAGAGGTCCATAAATCACAATGTATTAATTCAAAGGGATAAGTGCTACAAGAGCTAGAGGAACTAAAGGTAAGATGCACATGTTTGCCAAATTGACATGTGTCGGGTGGTTGGTGCGACATATGCCAAGGGATGGCTTATCATTGTGGGAGCCAATAAAACGTCGCCGGTGCCTGGAAACGGGATGAGGCGAAGACATGCACGCCGGCGGATCTTACCCAGGTTCGGGGCTCTCCGAGGAGATAACACCCCTAGTCCTGCTCCGCGGGGTCTCCGCATGATCACTAGATCAAAGAAAGGTAGCTACAATCGCTCCTAGAGCTGTTGGGTGCAAGGGAGAAGAAGAACAAGGCTAGCTCTCACTTCTCTCTTACTATGGGGTGTGTGTGTGCTATGCTTAGAAGCCAACCATTTGCATGGGTGCTCCGGGGGGTTTATATAGGCCTACCCCCCGGGGGTACAATGGTAATCCGGCTAGGCACTGGTCCCAGCCGTCAGCGTCTACGCTCGCCGGCTTCTCCGCCGGCTGGTGGGTCCCGCCGGCTGCCGGCCTCATGGTCGACATGCCGGCCCCACCGCCTAGGGTCTTGTCGGCGGCTGCTTACTGTAGCCTCGCCTCTGATGACGAGGGCTTCGTCGAGGTAAGCATGGCTACAGTGGGCCGCCTTGGGGGCTCTCACTGTAGCCTTACCTCGTCTTGTCTCCTTAATGGGGCTCCTGCTTCGAGGAAGGGGGTAGCCGGCTTCTGGGGGCCGGCTACGCCCTTGGCCGACTGGGAGGAGGCCGGGCCGCCTTCACGCCTCTCTCTGGCTGAAGGGGCCCGCCGCCCGTGGGCCATAGGGAATCTGTCGTGGATGACGTTGAGGCTAGCATGGCTACAGTGCCGAGCCGTGCGGGAGACGGCCGTCCCGTACGGCCTCCTGTAGCCATGCCCGCCTCGGGCTTCGGGGGTAGTGGGTTGCACTGTGGCCACTCCCCGTCTTGTCGCCGTTATGTGGGAGTAGCTTTGGTGGTTGTGGTCTCGGCCGGTTCCTTGGAGTCGGCGCTCTTCTTGGCTGGCTTCTTGGAGTCGGCCACCCCGTGGTCGTCCTGGGGAGGGGTTGCTGAGGCTGGGTCGCCTTCCGGGAGTCGGCTTCAGAGATAGCCGGCCAGGGAAGGTGGCCCAACGCTTGGAGTGCTTGGAGGCCCGAAGGCCTGATAATTTTTTCAGGAGAACCAGGGGCAGTCGGTTAGGCTACCTGTGGCCATTTACTCCGACAACATGACTCGCAAAACACAGCATTATGAGAATCCCTATTACATGGTATGGTAAATTCACTAAGCATAGAAGCTAAGACAGCAGGGTTGGGATGGCCCAAGCAATGATGCCAGAGATCGACGGAGGCCAGCATGGATGTTGGAGGGCCGGCGGCAGGAACTCCATTAAGAGAGTAAAGATCACCGGAGCTATTGAAGCGAGCGATCTCGGCCTTGGTCAGGTAATCCTTCACAGATAAACCAAAAGGGTCAAATTCAGCCGAAACCAGATTGTCGCAAGTAAATTGGCGAACAGAAATAAGATTTTTAATGAGGGCGGGTGCAACTAGAACATCGCGAAGAAGAAGAGGTTTAGTGGAACAGGGAAATTGAGCCTGACCAACACAATAGATAGGAATAGATGATCCATCTTCGAGGGTAATGGAAGGGAAAGGAGATTTAGTGCAGGATGATAACCAATTACTAGATGCAGACATATGACTAGAGGCCCCTAAATCAAAGATCCAATCCGTACCCGAGTTTCCTTGCGCAGCAAAGTTATTCATGGCCTGGAGAAAAGCAGCTTGATCCCAGCTTGGCGTCGCAGGTGAGGGTGGCGTCAGGAGCAGTGCCGGCGGATATGATGGTGAAGGCAGCAGGGCCGGCTGGGGTGTGTCGTGAGAGGCATTGGCCGGCTGTGGCGTCGGGAGCAGTGCCGGCTGAGGTGTGTAGAAGGCGCCGTCGTCGGTGGAGTAATGACCATAAGGATGAGAACCCTGGGAGCACCAGTAGACGGCCGAAGGCCGGGTTGCCAGGCACTTGAGTATGCCGGCGGATCACCGAGTGCGGACGGAGCGGACCAGGGCATGGGCCACGCCTGAACGAGCCCCGTCCAAGGATCATGAGGAGGCCGCCATGCAGCCGCCGATGGAGCACTGGTGGGTGGTGCTGGTGATGTCGTAGGCGGAACCAAACGAGTCGACGGCGGCCTGTAGATAGGATTTTTGCCTCGGTAGTTCGGACTAGGGCGCCAACCTGGGGACGGTTGAGCGGATGACGACACGGACGGCCCGGCGGCAGGAGCCGGCATGGGAGACGGTGCTGGTGTAGACGGCGGAGGAGGGCGAGCCGCAACATGAAAGACCTTGGGGCGAGAGTCCTTGTGAGCTTGTGTTTCCACTGCGAGTTGGAGCAGAGAACAAACTTCAGCGAAGGTAGGAGGAGGCCGTATCATCGGTATGAACGAGGTTTGTTTGTCAAAGTCCTCGCCGAGGCCGACGACGACGATGTTGATTAGCTGTGAGTCGCTGATGGTATCGCCGAGTTCGCGGAGCTCATCACCATTGGTCTTGATGCGCTGGCAGAATAGGTTCACCGGGGCGTCTCCTTGCACCATCTTGCGAATCTCGGTGTGGAGAGCGTTTTTCCGAGCATCGGTGTTGCTTTGGAAGAGCTGACGGAGGGAGTGCCAGATGTTGGCAGCGGTGGCGCCATCGTGATCGAGCATGTTGAAGATCTCGGTGGTGATGCGGGTGTAGAACCACTGGACGATCGCGAGATCGTCTTTCATCCATTGCGGATCGTCGGGGCAGGGAAAACAGTTGGCCGCGACATGCGACCGCAGGTTGCAGCGGCCGAGGTGGAGATCGAAGAGATGTCTCCAATGGTAGTAGTTGTGGGCGGCGAGATCAAGAACTATGGGGATGTAGGGGCTGACGTCAGAGATTGTGTCAGCAAGAGACATTGGTGTGGCGAGGATGGGTGTAGGGGTGTTTTGTGGAGTTATGGAGAGGGCCGAGAGAAAGGCGACAGTGGCGTTGGCAGCCTTGGCGATGAGCGCAGCCCGGCGCTCGAAGTAGCCGGGCGGCGGCGGCCTCGGCGGAGCCATACCCTAAACCCTAGGACCGGTATCTGATACCATGAAAGATGAATAAAACTGATGCTTATTAATTGATTTAGTGCGGCATACAGGGGTATATAAAAGGGTACAAACCGACTTGGGATAAGATTACAAAACTGACTTGGACTAGGAGTCGTATACGATAATGACTACTCTAATACTCGCCACAGCCGGGCAAAGCCCGACCGGCGTGGGCGGCGGCGGGGCTCTTCTCCCCTCACTCGACGTCGGTGCTCGTGGGATCTGGCGGCCGACGGTGGCGCGCTGACGCGAGGCACGGCGGCATGACGGCGGACATTGGCGACGGGGTCATGCGCGTTGAGATCTTGCGCAGTGGGCTGCGTGGTGTGGTCTTCCGTGGCCGTGGTGGCTACTCTGGTGCGGCCAGATTCGGGGGCCGTCGGCTGCGGACAACAGGGGCACCATCGGCGGAGCTCCCTCCGCCACTCCAAGGGGCCTAACCACCTCGGGTATTGGCACTCATGGCTTGGGGCCGGCGCTCCCCTTACCGGGACCTGGAGTCTCACCAGGTGGGAGTCCGCTGCGGCCCATGGCCTCGCCTCACCGGAACATGGTGATCATAATGATAACTTACAGGTTCATCAGAAAGTTTGACAAGGGACTAGATAGCTCGAGAGTGGGATTTGCTCCTCCGACAATGAAGAGATATTCTTAGGGCCTTCTCAGTGTGACGGTTGTCGGTGCTAAAACCGGCGGATCTCGGGTAGGGGGTCTTGAGTTATAGGTCTAGGAACAATTGTAACAGGGTACGAAGAGATACGATGTTACCCAGGTTAAGACCCTCTCGAAGAGGTAAAACTCTACGTCCTGGTTTGATTATATTGATGTGATGGAGTACAGAGTACAAGATGATCTACCTCGAGATCGTATGATTGTGTTCTAAACCCTAAGGCTGGTAATCGTGCCTCTAAAGACTAAACCCCTGGCTTATATATGTACCGGGGGTATCTGCTGCTTGTGAGCTGCGTTGGAATTTTCTCGAAGAGGAGAGGATGATGCAGTACAGTAGAGATAACTATTTTTCTCAGTTAAGAACCAAGGTTATCAATCCAGTAGGAGAAGCACGCAACACCTCGTTAACAACACCTATGCACAAAATAACAAATACTTGCACCCGACGCAAATAAGAGTTGTCAATCTGTAGGCGATTAATTACAAGGATCAAATCTCGTAGTGATAGATAGATAAACAAAAACATAAAATAAAAAATTAATTAAATTGCAGAAAGATATTTTTGGATTTAATACATAACTAAAATAGACCCGCGGGCCATAGTTTAACTAGAGGCTTCTCTCTTGAACATAGCATACAGTGGGTAAACAAACTACTGTTGGGCAATTGATAGAAAAGTGCATAGTTATGATGATATCTAAGGGAATGATCATGTATATATGCATCACGTTCGAGACTAGTAGACCGACTCCAGCCTGCATCTACTACCATTACTCCACACATCGAGCGCTATCCAGCATGCGTCTAGAGTATTAAGTTCATAAAGAACGGAGTAATGCCTTAAGCAAGATGGCACGAGGTAGACAAAGTAGACCCAATTAATATGAATAAACTCCATCTTTTTATCCTTATGACAACGATACAAGTACATGTCATGTCCCCTTCTGTCACTGGGATTGAGCAACGCAAGATCAAACCCATCACAAAGCACCTCTCCCATTGCAAGATACATCAATCTAGTTGGCCAAATCAAATCGATAGATCAAAGAGAAATACAAAACTATAACAATCATGCATAAAAGAGTTCAGAGAAGACTCAAAAATTATTCATGGATAATCTGATCATAAACCAACAATTCATCGGTTCCCAATAAATACACCGCAAAAAATGATTACATCGAATAGATCTCCAAGAACATCGAGGACAACATTGTATTGAAGATCAAAGAGAGAGAAGAAGCCATCTAGCCACTAGCTATGGACCGTAGGTCTGTGGTAAACTACTCACACATCATCAGAAGGGCATTAAGGTTGATGTAGACTCTCTCCATGATCGATTCCCCCTCCGGAAGAGTACCGGAAAAGGTCTCCAGATGGGATCTCCTTAGAACAGAAACTTGCGGTGGCGGAAAAAGTATATGGGGTGGCTCTCTGATGTACGGGGAATATTTTGGAATTTATAGAGCTAGAATTAGGTCAGGAGGTGCCACGAGGGTCCCACAAGCCTGGGGAACGCCTGGCAGGCTTGTCACTGCCTCGTGACACTTCAGGTCTTCTCCCGAAGCTTCTAGGGTCCCTTCTGGTCTAGAAAAAATCATCAAAAAGTTTCATACCGTTTGGACTCCGTTTGGTACTAATTTTCTGAAAAGCCAAAAAACAAGCAAAAAACGGCAACTGGCACTGGGCACTAGGTTAATAGGTTAGTCCCAAAAAATGATATATAATTGCATAATAAATATTCAAAATTGATACTATAATAACATGTAACAATAAAAATTATAGATACATTGGAGACGTATTAGTATCTAGGTTACACACATGGTCAGTTGCCAATGCGCCGGCTATTAAACTATCCTTGAAGTACAAGCCAAGTCTTTGGAGGTTTCCATCTTGATCACGCAGAGGTTCACAGCTTCAGTAGTCCTTCCTTTTAGTGATCGGCGGGCCATAAGCCCGGCCCATGGACCGCGGGCCGTACAGGTTAGTACCCTTTAGTCCAGAACACCGTCTACGACATCCATCATCGTCTGGCCAGACACAGGTGACTATGTCATGGGGATACCAGAACATGTCCAAGAGAAAGAAGAATAAACCCGGTAATGAGGAGACCAGTATAGTGAGCATGTGTATGACTCAAAAGGATACAGATATATCTCACCTCAGGTTTTGTAAAGTATTGCAAAGCAAAAGGAATAGCACATGATAACCAAATGTTCACTGGAATTTCATTCATTCACTCATTGGGATCGATATGGACGTCCACGGTTCCGCTATCGGTCATTGAACAAAAGTGGTTTTGTTCATGTCTATGTTTTACCGAACCTACAGGGTCGCAAGTTTAAGGTAATCACGATCTGCTGAGTGCTAGTAGGATAGGAGCAACGAGAAAATATTTATGAAATAATTTCATTAATATTTCAAATAGTTTCAAGAGGAACCAGAAGCTTTTTGGGGTCACCGGAAGGGTTTCAGGGTTTACCGGGTAATACTCATAAATTATATATAGGTGGAAATAGTTTCTGGTGATGTTAAATTAATATTGAAAGGCTCTAAATATGATTAGGATGCTTTTATATTTATTTAAATATCCACGGGCCTTAAAAGGCCAAATGGTGGAAAGCTACTTGGGCCCAATAGGGGAGGCGCCCCTTTTTCCTCATGGAGAAGGAAAGGAGATGCCGAATTGGAGGGGGACTCCCCTCCTCTTGGCCGGTGCAAAGAGGAGAGTTTGTTCCCCCTTGTGGCGCCCCTCCTCTTCCTCCAACCAGTGGTAGTTACCACCACTTGCGTTTTGTATGTTGTATGTAGTGTCTTTCAAACCGAGAGTATGTACATGTAGTATGAAGTTTATAACAATGTTTATGTAGTATATATACTACTTTTTGGGTAGTATGTACCATATTTTGAGCATACTCGTTTTTACGTACAAATATGTACGTATTTCACAAATATAACAAAAACTATGGGCTCACATGTAATTTTCTCGTGTAACTTGCTTTGAAATATCTTAAATATAGTCTATAAACATATTTTGAATGATAAAATAGTATATATGTTAATACATGATAACATATGAAACATGTGGGGTAACTACCCCTCAGTGATAGCATGGATTTTCCCTATATATATATATATGAGCCTTCTCTAGTTCTCTAGTTCTAGTTCTAGTTGATCCAATTAGAGTTAGACCTAGATCATCTAATCCTCATAATTAGAAGCCGAGTGTGGTTCTAATCTCTTTCCTCTAATTCTCCGACAATGATTATCTCTGAATGGCGAAGCGCTGCCGGATCGTGAAGACCGTACGCTTGCAATCTATAGAGAGGTCGTGCTTTCGGTTTTCCGTTTGAGGGATCGTTGATCGATGCTTCGAGGGACTTCAAGTATGATCTACACCGACTCGTCTTCTTCCGCTGCAACTCAGAGTTGGTAAAGATCTGATCCAACCGTTATTGCATCTTCATAGTGTTCCTGGTTGATCGTAGGGCAATTTTTCTTTGTTTTCTGATATGTTTCCCAACAGATTGTTCATTGAATATATTTGAATCTCTTAAAGTTTCATCGTTGCGTAATTTTATAGCTATGTATGCTTTCCGATCTATGAGTCTTCTTTGCCCAAGATAGACGATTATTTCTTTAGATGAGTGGTGCATAGTAGTGGGCTCAATCTCTTGGTCATCTTGTCCATAGACAAAAAGGACGAAGGCATGTATTGTATTGTTGCTACTAAGGAGAAAATGATGGGGATTAATCTTATTGCTAGATTTACTTCTACATTATGTCATATTGCTTATTGTGTTACTCTGTTTCTTGCAAACTTAATATTTTGAGATGCATGTTGGATATCGGTCTTAGGGTGGAGTAATAGTAGTAGATGCAGTTGGATTAACGGTCTAGCACTAGTAGAAAACCGCCCATTTGTCCCGGTTCCAGAGGCCCATTAGCCCCGGTTCTGGAACCGGGACTAAAGGGTCGGGAGTAAAGCCCAAAACTTTTAGTCCCGGTTCGCTTACGAACCGGGACAGAAGGGGCTCCACGTGGCCGCTGCAGGGAGCCCAGGCAGGAGGACCTTTATTCCCGGTTGGTAACACCAACCGGGACCAAAAGGCATCCACGCGTCAGCAGCTGGCAGGAGTTGGGGTTTTTTTTAGGGGGGGGGGGGTTTGGGGGTTTTGGAGGGTTAATTTAGGGGTTTCGTATTGTGTTAGCTAGCTAATAGAGAGAAGTGTCCTCTCTTTCTCCGTGCTTGGTCGACGCTAGCTACTATACGTATAGAGTGAACTCGACACGCTAGCTAGTAAGCAAATGAAGGAACCATTAAGTACACAAGATCGTCATGAACATATACAGAGAGAAGTGGTCGACCTCTCTTTCTCCGAGAGATTGGTCGAACAACGAGTTTTCGTATATCTATCCAACACTGCTAGCTACATATATATAATATAAGATCTCTTACAATCCCTAACATCTAATGTCAAATTCCACATGGTATTCTCCGGCTTTATTTATGACGTGGTCAAGAAAGAATCCCGCCAATTCCTCTTGAATTGCTCGTATGCGATAATGTGGTAGGAGTTCATCCCGCATCTGCCACATCTAATTTGAAGAAGGGGGTCAATACATATATATGAATGAAACTCAACACAAATGATGGTAATAAAATAAAATTGTGAATATTATTGCTTACGCACTTCATATTGTTTTTTAGAGTAGCCCCGCTTAGAGGTCGTGGCGTTGTAGATGAACTCGCAAACGTAGTATCCACAATAATCATTCTCGGCTTCTTGCCACAAGCACTTTACGAGAAATAGAGTTCAATCAAACTGATAATCAAGCATTATAAATGGTATTGATGAAACTAGAATCAATGGGAGACGCGCGGAACTAGCTAGTAGTACTTACTTTCGAGTGTGTAAATAACAGCTCCCTCGGCAGTGCCGGCACAATTCCGATGAACTCTTTCCAAACCCTGCCAGACAAAGAAAATAATTACTTGATATCAGGAAATGAACAAAGTTGCTGATATGGTGCATTAATGATCGATTAAACTTACTTCTGGAGCATTTTAGTCATGCCCGCATACTCCTGGGGGTCTTTTCGTCTCAAGTCTAAGACGGTTACTACTCCCCGCTCAAGCTTAATCTCCAGCAGAATAAAGTAGAACCTGCGGACGCATGCATAACTCATCAATTACATTACTATAACCTCGAGTAATAAGGGAAACCGAATATGCACAAGATAGTAACACTCACTTGAAGTTGTAAGAGAAGAGTATTTTCTCTTTGTTTTGATTTTTAAGCAACGATTGTAGCAAGTTGTCCTCGGTTTCTGTGACATTCTTGTCAACCGTTCATTCATGTATGACATTTGGGTTAATGAACCCAATTTCATAGATTTGTGCTTTTCTGCATTCGATGATCTTTGATCTACATAATATAGTGAGGATAATTATATATACATGCAATGAAAGAGCTGAGCTATGTATAGAGACTTAATTACAGAAGTAGTACTTACAGACAGTAGCAAGTCACGACTGTTTTGTCGAGGGCCTTTTGATTGTATAACTGGAATAACTCGTCAAATTCAATAGACAACTCATCCATTCCAACGAGGTCGTGCTCCTCTTTAATTCTCAACATCGAAGTATCCTTCCCAGACTCGCTGCAGGTTTTCATGTACCATTCATGGAATCTTCGCATCATCGTTGTTAGAGGAGGATGATCAGGTTTGACAAGAGGCTGCCCGTACTGGTATCTGAATTCTTCCACCTCCATTATTTCAAACTCTACATCATCGCTCAGGTAATCAGCAGGATTGGTACTCATCACCATCCCCGGCTGATTAGCGACGATATCGCTAGACACCTTGAGCGGGGGGCATGATTGGTTCACCTGTTCGCCGAGCTGGGGATTTTTTCCCACTTCTTCGTTGTGCTAACCTTGCATCACTTGAAGTACTTCCCGACCGCCGCTCATCTTCATATGTCTTTTTAATACAGCGAACATAGTTGGAATCCGGCGGAGGCGATGGTGGTCGCTTCAGAGCATCGATAGTGCTCTTCGCTTTCACCGGATCTATCGTCTCCTTCGGTGGTGGAGGTTTCTTTGCAAAAAAGTCCCTCGATTGGGCTTCGCAGATCTCCGCGTATTCCTTCTCGGTCCTCTTGTATGGTAACTTTTTCCAGAGGCTTGAGAGATGGACCATATCTGAATTGCCTCCCGCCTCTGGCTGTACTGCTAACCGTCAGAGCAGCGGCGTCTCTCTTCCGTCGTTGCTTACGAGGCGGAGAAGGAGGCGGAGTGCTCCGATGCGCCGGAGGAGCCAGAGCGGCGGCATCTATCTTCCACCGTTGCTGACGAGGCGGAGGAGGAGGCAGACTGCTCTGACGTGCCGGAGGAGGCGAAGGAGGAGGCGGAGTGCCCTCACGTGCCGGAGGAGCCGGAGAAGGAGGCGGAGTGCCCTGATCACTCGCCGGAGGAGGAGGAGGAGGAGGACGTGGAGTGCCCTGACTCGCCGGAGGAGGAGGAGGAGGAGGAGGACGTGGAGTGCCCTGACTCACCGGAGGAGGAGGAGGAGGCGGAGGCGTCCAGTTTGGAAGCTTGATGTACTCCTTCCGCCATAGACATGTAGTCCTCACAGCATGAACCAACTGATTATCCCCTTCACCTGTAGGGTGGTCAAGCTCGAGCTCCTCAAATCCCTCCATTACTTCATCCACCATCACAACAGCATAGGCATGTGTAATCGGACGGCAGTGAAAAGTTCCGTCAGGTTGAGGAGATGCAACAGAGCCGACAGCCGCCTTCAAAGTGAGGTTCTGCCATTTCGTCATAAGATGGCAATGTTGAGCCTCCGTGATAGCATCCACGGGGTAGCTAGGAGCCGTGAAGTTAGGTTGAACGAGCTCCATGGAAGCCACGTTGTTTCTCCGCTGAGATGGCGGGGTAGCTTCGTGCCGCTGAGATGGTTGGCCGGCAGCTCGCTGGCTCTCAAGTTCCTCTAGCTTTAGTAGTCTTGCACTGAGCTTCTGCATTTTGCTCAGCTCCGCTTTCCTCTTCCTCTCCCGGCTTCTGTAACCGCCTGCGCCGGGAAACCCAACCACCCACGGAACGGAGCCTGGCGTGCCTCGTGTTCGTCCAGGGTGCTCAGGACTCCCGAGGGCCTTAGTCGGCTCGTCCTTCTCTCTGTCGGGAATGAACCTCCCTTCCTGTGCTGCGGTGATATACTTCTGAAGCTTCTTGACGGGTATTGCATGTTGCTCGTCCGTCCAATGGCACTCCCCCGTTTCAGGGTCCAAAGTTCCCCCAACCCCGAAGAACCAAGTCCTTGAACGGTCTGGCCAGTTCAACGTCGCTGGTTGGACCCCTTTAGCAAGCAGGTCATTCTCAGCTTTGTCCCACAACGGCCAGGCTTTGAGGTAGCCACCTGACCCCGTGTGATGGTGATACTACTTCTTTGCAGCATTTATCTTGTTTGTCTCTGACATTTTCTTACTCTTGTCCGATGTCTTGTAGGCCACAAATGCGGGCCAGTGATCTCTTATCTTCTCAAATCGGCCGGTGAATTCTGGAGTCTTCCCTTTGTCGACAAACTTTGATTTCAACTCTTTCTTCCACCTCCTGAATAGATCTGCCATCTTCTTAAGAGCACACGTCTTGACCAGTGGCTCTATAACTAGCTTATTCGGATCCTCCTCTGGCGATAGGGTGAAAGTTGCCTTCAGCGAGGTCCAAAGATCATCTTTTTGTCTATCAGTGACATAAGAAACTTCAGGGTCGTCTTCCTTAGGCTTATTCCATTACTAGATGCTGATCGAGATGTTGTCCCTAACAATAGATCTGCACTGAGCAGAAAATGCGTCCTTGGTCCGCTTGGGTTCAATCGGTAGGCCATCAGCCGTGAGTTGTGTGATCGTGAACCTTTCATCTTGGCGCAACCTTTTCTTCGGGCCTCGTCTCGTTACGGAAGTTTGGCTCGATCCGGAGGGCTATAAAAGAAGAAAGAAGAGTTAATATATGTACATACCAAAACAATTAATGCATCAATTAGTCAGCACCGGCTTAATTAATATATATACCTCGCCAGACTTTGCAACAGCTCCCTCCTCCGTTCGGTCACCGGAGCCGTCATCATGGTCTCCTTCTTCCTCCGCCATTCGGTTACCGGAGCCGTCATCCTCTCCTTCCAGACCATCGGTATCGGTGAGAAATGACAAGACATCACGTCCGTGGCGGATTATGTCCCCCAACAACTCTTCTTGTTCTATGTCTCTTTGATCCATAGTTTCTGCAAATATTAAAACACAACAATTAATATACAAACATGAGAGATGGATATATTAGTGGCAAACATAGACCTAGCTAGCTAATCACAACAAGGAATCACATTAGTGGCCTCGATGCTTCTATGTTTTGGGGTGGCCTCGACAACGCTTCTAGGGTTTGGGATGGCCTCGACAACGCTCTTTTAACTTGGTAAATTTGGGTGGCCTCGATGCTTCTAGGGTTTGGGGTGGCCTCGGCAATGCTTCTAGGGTTTGGGGTGGCCTCGACGCTTCTAGGGTTTGGTCGGGCGAGAGGGGGTTGATCAACGTCCCCCCTCATGTTGAAGAGTTACCAGAGTTCTCTATGAACAAAAAAATACTACCTATCACATGACATGTCCAGCGACCGGACCGGACCGCCTCTCTCATGAATGTCAAACAAGGGATTCTCTTAACCTTTAAGGGATTTAACAAAATGGCGCCATTCTGGATGTGCAGAAAATGGTCCATATATTTTTCCTGATCTCATCTACCCTTCTATATGTCACATTGTCTAGTGTCAATGGATTCAAGAAAACCATGGCTTCATCATTAGCCGGAAGTAACAGGCGCATGATGGTACGAAGCTCTCCAAAGTTGTTTTGGAACGGAGTCCCGGATAAGATAATTTGCTTTTTGGTACGAAGTTCAGCAAGAGCCTTCCGAATATCGCTATTTGGAAGGCCTTTGCTGAATTTCGTACCAAAAAGGGAATTATCCTATCAGGACTCCGTTCCAAAATAACTTTGGAGAGCTTCATACCATCATGCGCCTATTACTTCCGGCTAATGATGAAACCATGGATTTCTTCAATACTTTGACACAAAAGAACGTGCACATATAGAAGCGTAGATGAGATTAGGAAACATATGGATCAACTTAATTATGCACATCCAAAATGGGGGCATTCTTGATAAATCTCTTATTAACGGGGGCATTCTTGATAAATCCCTTATTAAATGTTGCATATGTCAAAATTCAAACTTTGACATATGATCAAATGTTGCATATGTCAAAATTTAAACTTTGGCATATGATCAAACTTTGATATATGATCAAATGTTGCATATGTCAAAATTCAAACTTTGACATATGATCAAATGTTGCATATGTCAAAATTCAAACTTGACATATGATCAAACTTTGATATATGATCAAATGTTGCATATGTCAAAATTCAAATTTTGACATATGATCAAACTTTGACATATGATCAAAATTATTGCATCTAGTTACATTGGATCAAATGTTGCATCGTGAAATATGCAACATTCAAACTTTTTTCGATATGACAAACTTTTAATACATTCAAACATCTAAAACATCATCATATATCATCAAACAAAATTACAACAGAAAAAATTGACCAACTTTTCATATATCATCATATCATGATCATCATCATCATCATCGTGTACTACAAAAAAATTGACCAAGTTTTCATATATCATCATATCATCATCATCATCTACTACAAAAAAGTTCATCCATATTCAAAATGTTCATATTACAATATCACCAAAAAAATCTATGAACATAAAAAAATCTAACTTTTGCATATTCTTTGCATATGAACATACATACATTTTCTTTGCATATTCTTTGTAGGAGCATTACCAAATATGTAAATAAAGCACTCCAAGTCAGCAAAGGCAGTTCTATAAAATATCCCAAGTCAAATAGACACACTGCCAGATGAACAAGCAATAGAACACCCCTAAGGTAGGATTTTCGGGGAGATGTCCTCAGATAGCCTAGAAGTGCTAGGACTAGATCATCATAGGATCATGAGAAGTGTAGCATCTGTAGCATCAAATCCCAGAGAGGAGCCTCAGAGCAACATCATTAGCTGGCATAAAATCAAGTCACATCTGTTCTTATCAGTGAGAGATTTACGCGAGAAAGAGAGAAGGCAAGTGTAGTTCTGTTCAAATCAGATTTAGGAGAGAGGGAAAATTGGGTAGATGAGATGCTATCCATAACCTGGCAAGAAAAGAACTATGGACAGGAGAAATCATTATAATCTTTGCAATTACAAGCATTGTAACTATATAAATAAAAGAACTATATCCTTTATAATCTACCAAAAGAACAGTTGAATGTATGAGAAATACCAATAGAAGAGGAACTAGTTCATGTTGTTTAATACATAAGAAAGTAAGCAGGCCATGACCAATTTACAGAAATTACCTAATTAACTAGATACAGTTAACTAATTAACTAGTAGTGCATCACAATGATCTTAGCAGTGTTATCAAATCAGCACTAACATCACAATGTCTATCTGAACAGTAGTTATATGGGGAAATCCAACAAACCCAATTGTGTATGTATATGAACTAGGATCATTACCAAATAGTTAATTAGCACAAAGTAGTTATAAAACCAACAAATTGGGGAAATCCCAACAAACCTAGTTATAAACCCAACAACAGCGCATTGTATGTATGAACTAGGAGCAAGTGTATGATCAAAGTTGAACTACACATGTCAGTGACAAATTAAACTGAGTTCTTCTTAATTAGGCAACATCTCCAACAGTGCACCAATCCTAAGTAGCAGATCATAGCCATCAAATCAAGTCTCCCCAAAACCTAGATCACACAAAACCAATGCACAAAGGACCAAGATTACCATCAACAGAGCAACGGCCATCCATGAGCAGAAAAACAAAAGAGGAAGAGCAGAACAGGGTGGCGTGCGGGGACGGCGATGAGAAGGAAAGGGGAGGAGGCAGGGGCTCACAGCGCGGTTGTAGGGAACGACAGCGGGCTCGGGGAGGGCTCGAGGTCGCCAGAATTGGTGGCGGCAGTGATGAACGGCGTCTGATAACCCACAAGTATAGGGGATCGCAACAGTTTTCGAGGGTAGAGTATTCAACCCAAATTTATTGATTCGACACAAGGGGAGCCAAAGAATATTCTCAAGTACTAGCAGTTGAGTTGTCAATTCAACCACACCTTGAAAACTTAATATCTGCAACAAAGTACTTAGTAGCAAAGTAGTATGGAAGTAACAGTAACGGTGGTAAAAGTAACAGTAGCAGTTTTGTAGTAATTGTAACAGTGGCAACGACAAAGTAACTAAGCAAAGATCAATATGTGAAAAGCTCATAGGCATTGGATCAGTGATGGATAATTATGTCGGATGCGATTATTCATGCAATAATTATAACATAGGGTGACACAGAACTAGCTCCAATTCATCAATGTAATGTAGGCATGTATTCCGAATATAGTTATACGTGCTTATGGAAAAGAACTTGCATGACATCTTTTGTCCTACCCTCTCGTGGCAGCGGGGTCCTATTGGAAACTAAGGGATATTAAGGCCTCCTTTTAATAGAGTACCGGACCAAAGCATTAACACTTAGTGAATACATGAACTCCTCAAACTACGGTCATCACCGGGAGTGGTCCCGATTATTGTCACTTCGGAGTTGCCGGATCATAACACATAGTAGGTGACTATTGACTTGCAAGATAGGATCAAAAACTCACATATATTCATGAAAACATAATAGGTTCAGATCTGAAATCATGGCACTCGGGCCCTAGTGACAAGCATTAAGCATAGCGAAGTCATAGCAACATCAATCTTAGAACATAATGGATACTAGGGATCAAACCCTAACAAAACTAACTCGATTACATGATAAATCTCATCCAACCCATCACCGTCCAGCAAGCCTACGATGGAATTACTCACGCACAGCGGTGAGCATCATGAAATTGGTGATGGAGGAAGGTTGATGATGACGACGGCGATGGATTCCCCTCTCCGGAGCCCTGAACGGACTCCAGATCAGCCCTCTTGAGAAATTTTAGGGCTTGGCGGCGGCTCCGTATCGTAAAATGCAATGAATCCTTCCCTCTGATTTTTTTTCTCCCCGAACGTGAATATATAGAGTTGGAGTTGAGGTCGGTGGAGCACCAGGGGGCCCACGAGGCAGGGGGCGCGCCCAGGGGGGTAGGCGCGCCCCCACCCTCATGGACAGGGTGTGGGCCCCTGGTCTTGATTCTTTCGCCAGTATTTTTTATAAATTCCAAAAATATTCTCCGTGAAGTTTCAGGTCATTCCGAGAATTTTTATTTCTGCACAAAAATAACACCATGGCAATTCTGCTGATAACAACATCAGTCCGGGTTAGTTCCATTCAAATCATGCAAGTTAGAGTCCAAAACAAGGGAAAAAGTGTTTGGAAAAGTAGATACGACGGAGACGTATCAACTCCCCCAAGCTTAAACCTTTGCTTGTCCTCAAGCAATTCAGTTGACAAACTGAAAGTGATAAAGAAATACTTTTACAAACTCGGTTTGCTCTTGTTGTTGTAAATATGTAAAGCCAGCATTCAAGTTTTCAGCAAAGATTATGAACTAACCATATTCACAATAACATTTAGGTCTCATGTTTACTCATATCAACGGCATAATCAACTAGCGAGCAATAATAATAAATCTCGGATGACAACACTTTCTCAAAACAATCATAATATGATATAACAAGATGGTATCTCGCTAGCCCTTTCTGAGACCGCAAAACATAAATGCAGAGCACCTCTGAAGATCAAGGACTGACTAAACATTGTAATTCATGGTAAAAGAGATCCAGTCACAGTCATACTCAATGTAAACTAATAGTAATGGATGCACATGACAGCGGTGCTCTCTAGCTGGTGCTTTTTAATAAGAGGATGACGACTCAACATAAAAGTAAATAGATAGGCCCTTCGCAGAGGGAAGCAGGGATTTATAGAGGTGCCAGAGCTCAATTTTTGAAATAGAGATAAATAATATTTTGAGTGGCATACTTTCATTGTCAACATAACAATCGAGAGATCTCAATATCTTCCATGCTACACACATTATAGGCGGTTGCCAAGCAGAATGGTAAAGTTTATACTCCCCCACCACCAACAAGCATCAATCCATGGCTTGCCCGAAACAACGGGTGCCTCCAACTAACAACAATCCTGGGGGAGTTTTGTTTGCAATTATTTTGATTTGGTTTGAGCGTGGGACTGGGCATCCCGGTGACCAACCATTTTCTCGTGAGTGAGGAGCGGAGTCCACTCCTCTTGAGAATAACTCGCCTAGCATGGAAGATATAGACAACCCTATTTGATACATGAGCTATTTGAGCATACAAAACAGAATTTCATTTGAAGGTTTAGAGTTTGGCACATACAAATTTACTTGGAACGGCAGGTAGATACCACATATAGGAAGGTATGGTGGACTCATATGGAATAAGTTCGGGGTTTATGGAAGTGGATGCACAAACAATATTCCCGCTTAGTACAAGTGAAGGCTAGAAAAAGACTGGGAAGGGACCAACTAGAGAGCGACAATAGTCATGAATATTGCATTAAAATTAATCAACACTGAGTGCAAGCATGAGTAGGATATAATTCATCATGAACATTAATATCATGGAGGCTATGTTGGTTTTATTTCAACTACATGTGTGAAGATGTGCCAAGTCAAGCCACTCGAGTCGTTCAAAGGAGGATACCACCCTACCATACCACATCACAACCATTTTAATAGCATGTTGGCACGCAAGGTAAACCATTATAAACTTCTAGCAAATTAAGCATGGCATGAGCAACTATAATCTCTAATTGTCATTGCAAACATGTTTCATTCATAATAGGCTGAATTAGGAACGATGAACGAATCATATTTACAAAAACAAGAGAGGCCGAGTTCTTACCAGCTTCTCTCATCTCAATCAGTCCATCATATATCGTCATTATTACCGTTCACTTGCACAACCGAACGGTGTGGATAATAACAATAGTGCACGTGCAATTGGACTAAGCTGGAATCTGCAAGCATTTTAATACAAGGGAGAAGACAAGGCAATATGGGCTCTTTGTCAAATAAACATTAATGCATATAAGAGCCACTTCAACTTTTTCATCATGGTCTTCTCCTCTCGACCCCCAAAGAAAAGAAAGGAAATAAAACTATTTACACGGGAAAGCTCCCAACAAGCAAAAGAAGAACGAGAAATCTTTTTGGGTTTTCTTTTAATTATTACTACTACAAGCATGGAAAGTAAACTAGCTAAAAGCTACAACTAATTTTTTTGGTTTTTCTTAAGGTTTTTCAAACACACAAGAAGAAAGCAAGAAAATAAAATAAACTAGCATGGATAATACAATGAAAAAGTATGAGCACCGATAACTAGAATGAGTGTGTGAACATGAATGTAATGTCAGTGAGGAATACGTACTCCCCCAGGCTTAGGCTTTTGGCCTAAGTTAGTATATGCCCATGGATCAAAGTGGTCCTCTCCAGTGTACTGAGGAGGATCCTCGGGGTGCCACTGGTTGGCGAGCTCCTCCGGGTCCCACTGATAAACCGACTGCCGATAAGGGTCAGGAGATGGCTCAGGCTCAGGCTCTGGGTATCGTGTTCGCTCCCAATATGCATAAATGTCATTAGGCAGGATGTTGTACGTGCCTGAATAAATATTAAACAAAGATGGTGCAGGCAGGGTAATAATCTGACAAGTCTTTTCACTGAATACCAGGTTATAAAGGAGTCTCTTCTCCTTATCATCGCAAATAATCATGTGCTACCATACTTTTATAGTCTAAGAAAATAGGGGGCAGCAACTTTTCTTCTTTCTCATAGTGTCTAATAGGTATCTCAAAATATTTAGCAAGACGCGAAGCAAAGATACCTCCAAAAATGGGGCCCTTTGTACGGTTTAGACTCAACCGTTTAGCAACCATAGCGCCTAAACTGAAAGTTCTATCACGGAGTAAAGCATGGCGCAAAATGGCGAGGTCAGGAGCACTGAGGCCCCCACTGTTCCCGCGGCCAATTAAACATCTACTAGCAAATATTGCATAGTAACGTAGAACAGGAAAATGTATGCTAGTAGTTCTTGCATCTGACACTTTTCTCGTTTCCCCTACAGCAATCATATCAATAAAACCTGCCACATCCCTTGGATGTGGTTCCTCGACGCTGCCCTCAAAAGGCAACTTGCAAACCGCACAAAAATCATAAAGGGACATCTCCCTAAACTGATCATATAAATAAAAATCCACCGAAGGTGGTGATCTCCTAGCATGGAAATGAAAATTTTGCACAAAAATATTAGTGAGGAGGAGATACTGTTCACGCTGGTCGCGGAGGAAGTCGGTGAGGCCGGCATTCTCAGCCAAATAATAAAAATCATCATGAATCCCGGCTGCTATCAAGAACTCATCACAAGGCCATTCACACGGACGAACTTCCGCGGTGCGAGGAAGATTATATTTGGGCTTCTTATTCTCTTCACTTTGCTTATCCTTCGAGCTTCGGCTCGAAGAGCCCCTCAGTAATCTCTTCATCATTTTCTTTCTCTGAAAATTTCTGAAATTTTAGTAACTCACAATAAAAGTGAACCAAACTCAACAGAATTGATAGCAACTACTCCCACAAGTGCCTAGAGACTATATCATGCATTAGAACTACTTGGGATCAAATAAATTTGACATGCAAGCTCAAGAATAGGGTCACCTAAGCAGCAAAAATTTGCAATGAATAAAGCACTAGAACAAAAACTAATTGGACCATTGGAGGAGTCACATACCGAAGAATAATCCCCCAAAGAAGCTTTGTGAATGGAGCTTTGAGCAAGGAGATCGAAAATCGCAGCAAAACGAGCTAGAACACGAGTTTGAGCTGTGTGGTGATTTTTTCTAGAGGAAGACGAAGTGTGTGGGTGCTGGAATAAGTGGAGGGAGGCCACGTGGGGCCCACAAAGTAGGGGGGCGCGCCCTGGACCCTCGTGGCCAGGTGGTGGCTACCCCTGATGTGTTCTTAGTGCCAGATATTCTTAAATATTCTACAAAAAATCATATTTCAATTTCAGGGCATTTGGAGAACTTTTATTTTTGGGGTATTTTTTATTGCACGGATAATTCAGAAAACAGACAGAAAATACTATTTTTGCTTTATTTAATCTAAATAATAGAAAGTAAAAGGAGGGTACAGAGAGTTGTGCTTTCTAACTTCATCCATCTCATGCTCATCAAAAGGAATCCACTAACAAGGTTGATCAAGTCTTGTTAACAAACTCATTCCGAATCGCATGAAACCGGAGAATTTTTGAATAGCACTAGGTTACTCAACAGGGATATGCACGTCCCCAATAATAAGAATATCATATTTCTTCTTGACAGTAGAAAGAGGAAATTCAAAACCTCCAATAATAATCGATGGAATTTTTCCAATAGAATTGATACGGTGGACTTGGGGTTGTTTCCTCGGAAAGTGTACCGTGTGCTCATTACCATTAAAATGAAAAGTGACATTGCCTTTGTTGCAATCAATAACAGCCCCTGCGGTATTCAAAAAGGGTCTACCAAGGATAATCAACATACTATCGTCCTCGGGAATATCAAGAATAACAAAGTCCGTTAAGATAGTAACGTTTGCAACCACAACAGGCACATCCTCACGAATACCGACAGGTATAGCAGTTGATTTATCGGCCATTTGCAAAGATACTTCAGTAGGTGTCAACTTATTCAAATCAAGTCTACTATATAAAGAGAGGCATAACACTAACACCAGCTCCAAGATCACATAAATCAGTTTTAACATAGTTTCTTTTAATGGAGGATGGTATAGTTGGTACTCCTGGATCTCCAAGTTTCTTTGGTATTCCACCCTTAAAACTATAATTGGCAAGCATGGTGGAAATTTCAGCTTCCGGTATCTTTCTCTTATTTGTAACAATTTCTTTCATATACTTAGCATAAGGATTCATTTTAAGCATATCAGTCAAACGCATACGCAAAAAGATATGTCTAATCATTTTAGCAAAGCGCTCAAAATCCTCATCATCCTTTTTCTTGGATGGTTTAGGAGGAAAAAGCATGGGTTTCTGAACCCATGGTTCTCTTTCTTTATCATGCTTCCTAGCAATGAAGTCTCTCTTATCATAACGTTGATTCTTTGATTGTGGGTTATCAAGATCAACAGCAGGTTGAATCTCTGCATCATTGTTATTGCTAGGTTGAGCATCAACATGAACATCATCATTAACATTATCACTAGGTTCATGTTCATCACTAGATTGTGTTTTAGCATCAGAAATAGAAATATCATTGGGATTCTCAGGTGTGTCAACAACACGTTCACTAGAAGCATGCAAAGTCCTATCATTTTTCTTTTTCTTCTTTTTAGAAGGACTAGGTGCATCCACATTAATTCTCTGAGAATCTTGCTCAATTCTCTTAGGGTGGTCCTCAGGATACAAGGGTTCCTGAGTCATTCTACCCCCTCTAGTCACAACTCTAACAGCATTATCATTTTTCTTATTATTTAATTCATTGAGCAAATCATTTTGAGCTTTAAGCACTTGTCCTACTTGAGTGGTAACCATAGAAGCATGTTTACTAATAAGTTTAAGTTCACCTTTAACTCTAGACATATAATCACTCAAGTGTTCGATCATATAAGCGTTACGTTTCAATTGTCTACCAACATAAGCATTGAAGTTTTCTTGTTTAACCATAAAGTCATCAAACTCATCCAAGCATTGGCTAGCAAATTAGTAGACGGGATTTCCGCTTTATCATATCTATAGAGAGAATTTACCTTTACTACCTATGTCGGGTTATCAAGACCATGTATTTCTTCATTAGGTGGTAAATTCTTAACATCTTCAGCTTTAATACCTTTTTCTTTCATAGATTTCTTTGCCTCTTGCATATCTTCGGGACTGAGAAATAGAATACCCCTTTTTTCGGAGTTGGCTTAGGAGTTGGTTCAGGAAGTGTCCAATTGTTTTCATTGTCAACATATTATTCAATAGCAATTCAGCTTGATCAACGGTCCTTTCCCTGAAAACACAACCAGCACAACTATCCAGGTGGTCTCTGGAAGCATCGGTTAGTCCATTATAAAAGATATCAAGTATTTCATTTTTCTTGAGAGGATGATCACGCAAAGCATTAAGTAATTGGAGAAGCCTCCCCCAAGCTTGTGGGAGACTCTCTTCTTCAATTTGCACACAATTATATATTTCCCTTAAAGCAACTTGTTTCTTATGAGCGGGGAAATATTTAGTAGAGAAGTAATAAATCATATCCTGGGGACTACGGACACAACCAGGATCAAGAGAATTAAACCATGTTTTAGCATCACCCTTTAATGAGAACGGAAATAATTTAAGGATATAGTAGTAGCGAGTTTTCTCATCATTAGTGAATAGGGTGGCTATATCATTCAATTTAGTAAGATGTGCCACACCAGTTTCAGATTCATAGCCATGAAAAGGATCAGATTAAACCAAGGTAATTATCTCAGGATCGACAGAGAAATCATAATCCTTATCAGTAATACAGATAGGTGAAGTAGCAAAAGCAGGGTCATATTTTATTCTAGCATTCAAAGACTTTTCTTTCAGCTTAGCTAATAATTTCTTAAGATCATATCTATCATTGCAAGCAAGAAAATCTCTAGCAGTTTCTTCATCCATAACATAACCCTCAGGAACAACAGGCAATTCATATCTAGGGGGAGAATCTTCATCATCACTTTCATCAATATTATCAGTTTCAATAATTTCATTCTCTCTAGCCCTAGCAAGTTGTTCATCAAGAAATTCACCTAGTGGCACAGTATTATCAAGCATAGAAGTAGTTTCATCATAAGTATCATGCATAGCAGAAGTGGCATCATCAATAACATGCGACACATCAGAATAAATAGCAGAAGCAGGTTTAGGTGTCGCAAGTTTACTCAAAACAGAAGGCGAATCAAGTGCAGAGCTAGATGGCAGTTCCTTACCTCCCCTCGTAGTTGAGGGATAAATCTTGGATTTTTCGTCTTTCAAGTTCCTCATAGTGATCAACAGATATAAATCCCAAGTGACTCAAAGAATAGAGCTATGCTCCCCGGCAACGGCGCCAGAAAATAGTCTTGATAACGCACAAGTATAGGGGATCGCAACAGTTTTTGAGGGTAGAGTATTCAACCTAGATTTATTGGTTCGACACAAGGGGAGCCAAAGAATATTCTCAAGTATTAGCAGTTGAGTTGTCAATTCAACCAAACCTGGAAAACTTAATATTTGCAGCAAAGTATTTAGTAGCAAAGTAGTATGGAAGTAACGGTAACGGTGGCAAAAGTAACAGTAGCAGTTTTGTAGTAATTGTAACAATGGCAACTGTCGGTTCAATATCAGGCGTATCTCGTAGTAGGGGTCCTAATCTAGGCGTCTTGGAGCGATGGTAACATGGACACAGGGTTTTACCCAGGTTCGGGCTCTCTTGAAGAGATAATACCCTACATCCTGCTTGATTGATCTTGATGAATATAGGGTTACAAGAGTTGATCTACCTCGAAATCATATGTTGTGGTCTAAGACCTATGGATATGATGAGTAATATCATAATGCACCAGAGGCCTAGAATAACAAGAGTCCTAGCCGAATACGTTGGTGGAGAGGAGTCCTTGTCTTGATCGCCAAGTCTTGTGGAATACTCCTTGTATGCGACATGGGCTGCCCGAAGTGGCCCATGAGTGAACTGATACGTCCATTTTGCATCATGCTTTTATATCTATATTTATTGCATTATGGGCTGTTATTACACATTATGTCACAATACTTATGCCTATTCTCTCTTATTTTACAAGAGGGAGAATGCCGGCAGCTGGAATTCTGGGCTGGAAAAGGAGCAAATATTAGAGACCTATTGTGCACAACTCCAAAAGTCCTGAAACTCCACGGAAGTTATTTTTGGAAATAATAAAAATACTGAGCGAAGAAAATACCAGAGGGGGCCCACACCCTGGCCACGAGGGTGGGGGCGCACCCTACCCCCCTGGGCGCGCCCCCTGCCTCGTGGGCCCCCTGGTGGCCCTCCGATGCCCATCTTTTGCTATATGAAGTCTTTCGTCCGAGAAAAAAATCATAAGCAAGCTTTCGGGACGAGACTCCGCCGCCACGAGGCGGAACCTTGCCGGAACAAATCTAGGGCTACGACGAAGCTGTTCTGCCGGGGAAACTTCCCTCCGGGAGGGGGAAATCATCGCCATCGTCATCACCAATGATCCTCTCATCGGGTGGGGGTCCATCTTCATCAACATCTTCACCAGCACCATCTCCTCTCAACCCTAGTTCATCTCTTGTATCCAATCTTTGTCTCATAGCCTGAGATTGGTACCTGTAGGTTGCTAGCAGTGTTGATTACTCCTTGTAGTTGATGCCAATTGGTTTATTTGGTGGAAGATCATATGTTCAGATCCATTATGCATATTAATACCCCTCTAATTATGAACATGAATATGCTTTGTGAGTAGTTACGTTTGTTCCTGAGGACATGGGAGAAGTCTTGCTATTAGTAGTCATGTGAATTTGGTATTCGTTCGATATTTTGATGAGATGTATGTTGTCTCTCCTCTAGTGGTGTCATGTGAACGTCGACTATATGACACTTCACCATTGTTTGGGCCTAGAGGAAGGCATTGGGAAGTAATAAGTAGATGATGGGTTGCTAGAGTGACAGAAGCTTAAACCCTAGTTTATGCGTTGCTTCGTAAGGGGCTGATTTGGATCCACATGTTTCATGCTATGGTTAGGTTTACCTTAATACTTCTTTTGTAGTTGCGGATGCTTGCAATAGGGGTTAATCATAAGTGGGATGCTTGTCCAAGTAAGGACAGCACCCAAGCACCGGTCCACCCACGTATCAAATTATCAAAGTACAGAACGCGAATCATATGAACGTGATGAAAACTAGCTTGACGATAATTCCCATGTGTCCTCGGGAGCGCTTTTCTCTATATAAGAGTTTGTCCAGGCTTGTCCTTTGCTACAAAAAGGATTGGGACATCTTGCTGCACTTTATTTACACTTGTTACTTGCTACCCGTTACAAATTACCTTATCACAAAACTATATGTTACCGATAATTTCAGTGCTTGCAGAGAATACCTTACTGAAAACCGCTTGTTATTTCCTTCTGCTCCTCATTGGGTTCGACACTCTTACTTATCGAAAGGACTACGATAGATCCCCTATACTTGTGGGTCATCAAGACTCTTTTCGGGCGCCGTTGCCGGGGAGTGAAGCGCCTTTGGTAGGTGGAATTTGGTAAGGCAAAATTTATATAGTGTGCCGAAATTTACTGTCACTTGTTACTATGGAAAGTAATCCTTTGAGGGGCTTGTTCGGGGTATCTTCACCCCAACCAGTAGAGCAAATAGTTGCTCCTCAACCTACTGAACCTACTAAAAATGTTTACTTTGAAGTTCCTTCGGGTATGATAGACAAACTGCTAGCTAATCCTTTTGCAGGAGATGGAACATTGCATCCCGATTTACACTTAATCTATGTGGATGAAGTTTGTGGATTATTTAAGCTTGCAGGTATGCCCGATGATGTTATCAAGAAGAAGGTCTTCCCTTTATCTTTGAAGGGAGATGCATTGACATGGTATAGGCTATGTGATGATATGGGATCATGGGACTACAATTGATTGAAATTGGAATTTCATCAGAAGTTTTATCCTATGCATCTTGTTCATCGTGATCGTAATTATATATATAATTTTTGTCCTCGTGAAGGAGAAAGCATCGCTGAATCTTGGGGGAGGCTTAAGTCAATGTTATATTCATGCCCCAATCATGAGCTCTCAAGAGAAATGATTATTCAAAAAATTTATGCTTGGCTTTCTGACAACAATCGCACCATGCTCGATACTTCTTGTACTGGTTCTTTTATGATGAAGACTATTGAATTCAAATGGGATTTATTGGAAAGGATTAAACGCAACTCTGAAGATTGGGATCTCGACGAAGGTAAGGAGTCAGGTATAACACCTAAGTTTGATTGTGTTAAATCTTTTATGGATACCGATGTTTTCCGTAAATTTGGCACTTAATATGGACTTGACTCTGAGATAGTAGCTTCTTTTTGTGAATCCTTTGCTACTCATATTGATCTCCCTAAGGAGAAGTGGTTTAAATATCATCCTCCCATAGAAGTAAAAGTAGTTGAACCTATTGAAGTTGAATAAAAGACTATCACTTATAATGATCCTATTGTTCCTACTGCTTATGTTGAGAAACCACCTTTTCCTGTTAGGATGAAGGATCATGCTAAAGCTTCAACTGTGGTTCGTAAAAGTAATATTAGAACTTATAAACCTCCTGACCAAGTTAAAGTTGAACCTAATATTTCTATTTTAAAGATCTCCTGGCTGATAATATTGATGGGCATGTTATTTACTTTTGTGATGAGACTGCTAGAATTGCTAAACCTGGTGCTAAAGATAAACATAGACCTGTGGTAGGCATGCTTGTTATTTCTGTTAAAATAGGAGATCATTGTTATCATGGCTTGTGTGATATGGGTGCTAGTGCTAGTGCAATACCTATTTCCTTATACAAAGAAATTATGCATGATATTGCACCAGCTGAGATAGAAGATAGTGATGTTACCATTAAGCTTGCTAATAGAGATACTATTTCACCGACCGGGATTGTTAGAGATGTTGAGGTATTGTGTGGGAAAGCTAAATATCCTGCTGATTTTCTTGTTCTTGGTTCCCCACAAGATAGCTTTTGTCCCATTATATTTGGTAGACCCTTCTTGAATACTGTTAATGCTAAGATAGACTGCGAAAAGGATGTTGTTACTATTGGTTTGGATGATATGTCTCATGAGTATAATTTTTCTAAATTTTGTAGACAACCCCGTGATGAAGAATTGCCTAGTAAGGATGAAATTATTGGTCTTGCTTCTACTGTCGTGCCTCCTAGTGATCCTTTAGAACAATATTTGCTCGACCATGAGAATGATATGTTTATGAATGAAAGAAGGGAAATAGATGAAGTATTCTTCAAACAAGGACCTATTCTGAAACACAACTTGCCTGTTGAAATCCTAGGGGATCCTCCTCCACCCAAGGGTGATCCCGTGTTTGAGCTTAAACCATTACCTGGTACTCTTAAATATGCTTATCTTGATGAAAAGAAGATATATCCTGTTATTATTAGTGCTAACCTTTCAGAGTATGAAGAAGAGATATTATTGAAAACTCTGAAGAAGCACCGTGCTGCTATTGGATATACTCTTGATGATCTTAATGGCATTAGTCCCACTCTATGTCAACACAAAATAAATTGGAGAAAGACGCCAAACCAGTTATTGATCACCAACGACGGCTAAATCCTAAGATGAAAGAAGTGGTAAGAAAGGAAATACTAAAGCTCCTTGAGGCAGGTATTATTTATCCCATTGCTGATAGTCAGTGGGTAAGTCATGTTCATTGTGTCCCTAAGAAAGGTGGTATTACTGTTGTTCCTAATGATAAAGATGAATTGATCCCGCAAAGAATTATTACAGGTTATAGGATGGTAATTGATTTTCGCAAATTAAATAAGGCTACTAAAAAAGATCATTACCCCTTACCTTTTATTGATCAAATGCTAGAAAGATTATCCAAACATACACATTTTTGCTTTCTAGATGGTTACTCTGGTTTCTCTCAAATACCTGTGTGAGCTGATGATCAAGCAAAGACCACCTTTACTTGCCTTTCGGTACTTTTGCTTATAGACGTATGCCTTTTGGCTTATGTAATGCACCTGCTACCTTTCAAAGATGCATGATGGCTATATTCTCTGATTTTTGTGAAAAGATTTGTGAGGTTTTCATGGATGATTTCTCCGTTTATGGATCCTCTTTTGATGATTGCTTGAGCAACCTTGATCGAGTTTTGCAGAGATGTGAAGAAACTAATCTTGTCTTGAAATGGGAGAAGTTCCACTTTATGGTTAATGAAGGCATTGTTTTGGGGCATAAAATTTCTAAAAGAGGTATTGAAGTTGATAGAGCTAAAGTGGATGCTATTGAAAAGATGCCATGTCCCAAGGACATCAAAGGTATAAGAAGTTTCCTTGGTCATGCCGGTTTTTATAGGAGGTTCATTAAGGACTTCTCAAAAATTTCTCGGCCTCTGACTAATCTATTACAAAAAGATATACCTTTTGTCTTTGATGATGATTGTGTAGAAGCATTTGAAATACTTAAGAAAGCATTAATTTCTGCACCTATCGTTCAGCCACCTGATTGGAATTTACCCTTTGAAATCATGTGTGATGCTAGTGATTATGCTGTAGGTGCTGTTCTAGGGCAAAGAGTTGATAAGAAATTAAATGTTATTCAATATGCTAGTAAAAAATCTAGACAATGCCCAGAGAAATTATGCTACTACTGAAAAAGAATTCTTAGCAGTTGTATTTGCTTGTGATAAGTTCAGACCTTATATTGTTGATTCTAAAGTAACTATTCACACTGATCATGCTGCTATTAAATATCTTATGGAAAAGAAAGATGCTAAACCTAGACTTATTAGATGGGTTCTCTTGCTACAAGAATTTGATTTGCATATTATTGATAGAAAGGGAGCTGAGAACCCCTTGCAGACAACTTGTCTAGGTTAGAAAATGTTCTTGATGACCCACTACCCATTGATGATAGCTTTCCTGATGAACAACTGAATGTCATAAATGCTTCTCGTACTGCTCCATGGTATGCTGATTATGCTAATTACATTGTTGCTAAATTTATACCACCTAGTTTCACATACCAGCAAAAGAAAAAGTTTTTCTATGATTTAAGACATTACTTCTGGGATGACCCACATCTTTATAAAGAAGGAGTAGATGGTGTTATTAGGCGTTGTGTACCTGAGCATGAACAGGAACAGATCCTACGCAAGTGTCACTCCGAGGCTTATGGAGGGCACCACGCTGGAGATAGAACTGCACATAAGGTATTGCAATCCGGTTTTTATTGGCCTACTCTCTTCAAGGATGCCCGTAAGTTTGTCTTATCTTGTGATGAATGTCAAAGAATTGGTAATATTAGTAGACGTCAAGAAATGCCTATGAATTATTCACTTGTTATTGAACCATTTGATGTTTGGGGCTTTGATTATATGGGACCGTTTCCTTCCTCTAATGGGTATACACATATTTTAGTTGCTGTTGATTACGTTACTAAGTGGGTAGAAGCTATTCCAACTAGTAGTGCTGATCATAACACCTCTATTAAGATGCTTAAAGAAGTTATTTTTCCGAGGTTTGGAGTCCCTAGATATTTAATGACTGATGGTGGTTCACATTTTATTCATGGTGCTTTTCGTAAGATGCTTGCTAAGTATGACGTTAATCATAGAATTGCATCTCCATATCACCCACAGTCTAGTGGTCAAGTAGAATTGAGTAATAGAGAGCTCAAATTAATTTTGCAAAAGACTATTAATAGATCTAGAAAGAATTGGTCCAAGAAACTTGATGATGCATTATGGGCCTATAGAACTGCATATAAAAATCCTATGGGTATGTCTCCGTATAAAATGGTTTATGGAAAAGCATGTCACTTACCTCTCGAACTAGAACATAAGGCATATTGGGCCATTAAAGAGCTCAATTATGATTTCAAACTTGCCGGTGAGAAGAGGTTATTTGACATTAGCTCACTTGATGAATGGAGAACCCAAGCCTATGAAAATGCCAAATTGTTTAAAGAAAAAGTTAAAAGATGGCATGACAAAAGGATACAAAAGCGTGAGTTTAATGTAGGTGATTATGTGTTGCTATACAACTGTCGTTTAAGATTTTTTGCAGGAAAACTTCTCTCTAAATGGGAAGGTCCTTACGTTATCGAGGAGGTCTATCGTTCCGGTGCCATAAAAATCAACAACTTCGAAGGCACAAATCCGAAGGTGGTGAACGGTCAAAGAATTAAACATTATATCTTAGGTAATCCTATAAATGTTGAAACTAATATTATTGAAACCGTAACCCCGGAGGAATACATAAGGGACACTTTCCAGAATGTTTCAGACTCCGAAAAGGAATAGGTACGTGGTACGGTAAGTAAACCGACTCCAAAACAGTTCTAATGACATTTTTTCTCCGTTTTGGAATATTTAGAAAAATAGGAAAATAAGAAGCAGTCCGGGAAGGACACGAGGCTTCCACGAGGGTGGGAGGCGCGCCCTACCCCCCTGGGCGCGCCCCCTGCCTCGTGGGCACCTCGTGCACTCTCCGAACTCCGTTTTCTTGCACGATACTTCTTTCGGTCGGCAAAAATTCATTATATAATCTCCCGAAGGTTTTGACCACCATATCACGCAAATATCCTCTGTTCTTGTTTCGAGCTGTTTTTTGTCAGGGTTGTCAAGGCGAGGCATCATGTCGTCCCCCTCCTCCAACAATGGTGACAATGATGCTTGGCTAATGAACACATAGCTGAAGAGGGAAGAACCCATGGAGATCAACAAGGATGAAGGGATCAAGAAGGCCACGGAGAACCAAGTTCCGGCAGCAGAAGACATCCTTCAACTAGATCACAATCTTCTTACCCCAACTGAGATCGAAGCTTTTAAGATGATTGAGTTAGCTCGTATACAAAGCAAGTATCTCACACGTGAAAATATTTTGTTGAAGGAGCATATCGTCGCACTCAAGGGCATTATCCGCAAGTTGGAGGATCTCTTACGCTCGATGTGCGACTACCCACATCACCACCATCTTCTTCACCAACAAGGGAGACATAATCATATGGGTATGGGCACTCCCCTTGGCAACTGCCAAGCTTGGGGGAGGTGCCCCCGTATCGTATCACCATCACACTCCTATCTTTACCATTTTTCTTAGTTCGATCCTTTTGGTATTATCTCGATCTAGTAGAATAAAGTTTTAGTATGATCTAGTCGTGAGTTTTGCTTTATGATCCTTCTATGTAATCGAGTCCGTGAGCTATATATAATAAAGATTAGTGTTGAGTCAAGGGCTTGATTATCTTGCTATGATCTTGAGTGAATAAATAAAATAAAAAGAAAGAATAAAAAGAAACAAAGAGATCATATTGATCTTATGGAGAGTAATGACTTCACATATAAAGAGTATGATGATTAAAAGTTGTTGAGAGTTGACAAACATAGTTTTGGTCATCGTTGCAATTAATAGGAAGTAATAAAGAAAGAGAGTTTCTCACATATAAATATACTATATTGGACATCTTTTATGATTGTGAGCACTCATTAAAATATGACATGCTAAAGAGTTGATGTTGGACAAGGAAGACAACGTAATGGGTTATGTTCTCTTATATCTGAGATAAAGTATATTGTCATGGATCATCCAACATGTTGAGCGTGCATTTCTCCCTCATGCTAGCCAATTCCTTGCACAAAGTAGAGATACTACTTGTGCTTCCAAATACCCTTAAAACCAGTTTTGCCATGAGAGTCCACCATACCTACCTATGGATTGAGTAAGATCCTTCAAGTAAGTTGTCATCGGTGCAAGCAATAAAAATTGCTCTCTAAATATGTATGACTTATTAGTGTGGAGAAAATAAGCTTTATACGATCTTGTGATGTGGAAGAAATAAAAGCGACGGACTGCATAATAAAGGTCCATATCACAAGTGGCAATATAAAGTGACGTTCTTTTGCATTAAGATTTCGTGCATCCAACCATGAAAGCGCATGACAACCTCTGCTTCCCTCTGCGAAGGGCCTATCTTTTACTTTTATCTCTTACCCTTATGCAAGAGTCATGGTGATCTTCACCTTTCCTTTTTACATTTTATCCTTTGGCAAGCGCATTGTGTTGGAAAGATCCTGATATATATATCTAATTGGATGTAAGTTAGCATGAACTATTATTGTTGACATTACCCTTGAGGTAAAAGGTTGGGAGGCGAAACTATAAGCCCCTATCTTTCTCTGTGTCCGATTAAAACTCCGTAACCACAAGTATTGCGTGAGTGTTAGCAATTGTGAAAGACTAAATGATAGTTGAGTATGTGGACTTGCTGAAAAGCTCTTATATTGACTCTTTCTGATGTTATGATAAATTGCAATTGCCTCAATGACTGAGATTACAGTTTGTTAGTTCTCAATGAAGTTTCTGATTCATACTTTACATTGTGAATAGATTGTTACTTTAGCATAAGAAATAATATGACAATATCCATATATGTTGTTGTTATAAGAATGATCATGATGCCCTCATGTCCGTATTTTATTTTATCGACACCTCTATCTCTAAACATGTGGACATATTTATCGTTATCGGCTTCCGCTTGAGGACAAGCGAGGTCTAAGCTTGGGGGAGTTCATACGTCCATTTTGCATCATGCTTTTATATCGATATTTATTGCATTATGGGCTGTTATTACACATTATGTCACAATACTTATGCCTATTCTCTCTTATTTTACAAGGTTTACATAAAGAGGAAGAATGTCGGCAGCTGGAATTCTGGGCTGGAAAAGGAGCAAATATTAGAGACCTATTGTGCACAACTCCAAAAGTCCTGAAACTCCACGGAAGTTATTTTTGGAAATAATAAAAAATACTGAGCGAAGAAAATACCAGAGGGGGCCCACACCCTGGCCACGAGGGTGGGCGCGCGCCCTACCCCCCTGGGCGCGCCCCTGCCTCGTGGGCCCCTGGTGGCCCTCTGATGCGCATCTTCTGCTATATGAAGTCTTTCGTCCGAGAAAAAAATCATAAGCAAGATTTCGGGACGAGACTCCGCCGCCATGAGGCGGAACCTTGGCGGAACCAACCTAGGGCTCCGGCGAAGCTGTTCTGCCGGGGAAACTTCCCTCCGGGAGGGGGAAATCATCGCCATCGTCATCACCAACGATCCTCTCATCGGGAGGGGCTCCATCTTCATCAACATCTTCACCAGCACCATCTCCTCTCAAACCCTAGTTCATCTCTTGTATCCAATCTTTGTCTCATAGCGTGAGATTGGTACCTGTAGGTTGCTAGGAGTGTTGATTACTCCTTGTAGTTGATGCTAGTTGGTTTATTTGGTGGAAAGTCATATGTTCAGATCCATTATGCATATTAATACCCCTCTGATTATGAACATGAATATGCTTTGTGAGTAGTTACGTTTGTTCCTGAGGACATGGGAGAAGTTTTGCTATTAGAAGTCATGTGAATTTGGTATTCGTTCGATATTTTGATGAGATGTATGTTGTCTCTCTTCTAGTGGTGTCATGTGAACATCGACTACATGACACTTCACCATTGTTTGGGCCTAGAGGAAGGAATTGGGAAGTAATAAGTAGATGATGGGTTGCTAGAGTGACAGAAGCTTAAACCCTAGTTTATGCGTTGCTTCGTAAGGGGCTGATTTGGATCCACATGTTTCATGCTATGGTTAGGTTTACCTTAATACTTCTTTTTTAGTTGCGGATGCTTGCAATAGGGGTTAATCATAAGTGGGATGCTTGTCCAAGTAAGGACAGCACCCAAGCACCGGTCCACCCACGTATCAAATTATCAAAGTACCGAACGCGAATCATATGAACGTGATGAAAACTAGCTTGACGATAATTCCCATGTGTCCTCGGGAGCGCTTTCTCTATATAAGAGTTTGTCCAGGCTTGTCCTTTGCTACAAAAAGGTTTGGGCCATCTTGCTGCACTTTATTTACACTTGTTACTTGCTACCCGTTACAAATTACCTTATGACAAAACTATCTGTTATCGATAATTTCAGTGCTTGCAGAGAATACCTTACTGAAAACCGCTTGTCATTTCCTTCTGCTCCTCGTTGGGCTCGACACTCTTACTTATCGAAAGGACTATGATAGATCCCCTATACTTGTGGGTCATCATGAACCGCCATTAGGGTCCTCGGCCCGATCCACCTGGTCGGGAGACGATGTGGTGAGTACCCCCTAGTCCAGGACACCTCAAGTTGGGGACGCTCCTCGATCCTTCCGAACTGTTCTTCATCTTCGGTCGTAGGTCTTGAAAACTAGTTCAACAAATCTTCTCATCTTCGATCTTGAGGATCGCCGAAGTAAATCCGAAGAGTTTACACGTCGGGTATCCGAGGAGCCCCTTTAAGTAAATTCGATCTTGGTGCTTTCATTGAGAGCCTGCTGGGTGATCGTCACGGATCAATGGGATGATCAGGTTATATTTTTTCAGTTAGATCTGTTCCACATAAATTATTATTTTTCTGCAAATTATTGTTGCTGCCTTGGGTCATTCGTTCGCAGTGCCAGACAGAGATCAAGGACTTTTATGGTTGTGGCCGGCGTTCCGCGATGCGCCAAATCCCAAGTCTCAACCTACCATGGCCACTGTGAACACGTGTAGGCGGCAGCCGAAGATGGAGCAAAGTCGCGTAGCAATCATGCTCGTGCAGTGGTAGCCGAGGAGATTTTCTTTCCCCTTTTTTTTAATTCGGCCCACTGCCTCCCAAAAGCGGCGACCGATGTGAAACTCCAATTGGTGCAGCAGCGTTCGGGTCCCGGATTGATCTGTTGCTGCTCCAGTACAATACCAAGTCCGGCAGCCGTACTCAATTCGGCCCCTAGCAACCACGCATCCATCCAGGTTATTTGCTAACACGTATTTCAAGGATGATTAAAGAAAGTGGAGGCTTTGTTCTCTCCACCAGCGCATCCAATGGTGGTCTGCTCTTGAATACTTATGAGATGCCAAACTACATCGTATCAATTGGAATATGATGTCTGATTGCTGCATCTCCCGCTGGTGTCTCATAAATTATCAGGTGTTAATCTTCCTAATAATTACGTATAATTAATTGTTTTTGCAAGTATATTACTTGTTTGTTTGTGATGTCTCTTGTGTACACAGATCACAATACGACCTATATAATGGTCGAACCAATTTTCTGTTTGCGGTCCGTTCGGGACCTGGGCTGCGCTGCGAGTTGGGACTTTGTCGTGCCTTCACGATAATCGACCTCGAATACGCCCACATTGCCACTTCGGCGAGCCGTCGTCGTCCCGTCTGCGGTCGACCAAACCATGGCGTCGCCTCGGCACGCGTCCCTGCACCGGCATCTCCGCACTGTAATTGACTTCAACTGCGTCACGCGGTCACTTCGGCAAGCCGACGTCGTCGTCCCAATCGGCATAAATTGGCTCTCGTGATCACCTTGTTGGTCGAATTGCCATACCGACATGTTCGGTTGCCTCTAGAACTTCGGCATCACTGAGAGAGCTCTAACTCATCGAGTGTTCGGCGCAAGGGCCATATTTCTTTTATTACTCACTTTGCATAAATTATTAATTATGCAACGAATTTTTTTAATTTATTATTATTATTATCCCCGGCTTGCACTATTTTTTGTGCACAGGTAAATGATTCGGGTAGGGCAGCGCTGTCACTTCGGCGTATCGACGTGCCGACGTGGGGTTTCCGTTGTCGCCTTACCTACCGCGTCACCTCGGCTGGACCGGGGGCTTTGCCATCTCTTCATCAAACCTACTCCGGGGACTCCGGCATCATCAGCCGACCAGCTTCGTCAGCTCGGCTGGACCCGGGGCTGCTCCTCAACACGTCAACCGTGCTATGTCGCCACTTCGTCAAGCCGAGCTCTTTTCTCGGATACTTCGGAACCGGCTTGGGGGCTGGGACCTCGGCTAGGCCGAGGACTATGTCTTCGTCCCGCCACAAGCCCGAATCGCGTCATCAACACCGAGCACATTAACCAGCTAAGTCGCTTTCATGCTCAAAACTTTCAGTTTTAAATTGTGTTCGGTTCGACCAAGCATTATACTTTTTTGGCAAAAATTTCTTTGTGAAAAACTTCCTTGTCAAAACTTTGTTTGTGACACACAAATTCAAATACGCCGTTTACTTGGGGGCTTCCTTCATGAAGCCTTTCCTCTTGCATATGATTATACTTGTATGGCTTTGTTCCTTGTTCGTGTATTACGCCACAATATGCACCATGTTGACTTAAGTGTTCCGCAAGCTGGGTTGCCTTGCTCATGTGTTTACCCCTAAGTTCCCGATTGTTCGGCTAGGGAGTAAAGGGAGCACCTCTGCGATTGTCATGATCGGGTCATCCGAGCTATGACCTCAGACTGGGTGAAGCCGAAAGCTAGCGCTCTTATTGTTTTCAATCATGGTCGGCACACAACGGAACTCATGAGTACAAAAAATCTATTGCACGAGTCTCATAGTAACAATGAGCAACCGAAGAAAGGTATCGGTGGGGGTACTATTTTCTTCGAAGATGCTTCTTACACTTCGTCAGTAATATAGCATAAGTTCCCTGAGCGCGCTTTGTCTGTTACAGCCTTATGGCCTGATTGCCTGGTTTTCCGAAACACCGTCGACATTCTCGACAGGTGGAGTACATAACACTTTTCGGCCCTTGACCAAAGAGGGAGAAGCCGACGGACGGTTAAGACGCGTTCAAAGTTTGGGTGAACACATATATGATATAAGTACTTCGGTACATACAATCATTATACATAAAATTCTTTTACCCAAGTCACTCGGGGGCTCTTAAATTAGTATGAGCCATTTTATAATAAGTGTTTTCTTCTTGGTCGTTGCAAAATCTTTTTCTATCGCTCCTTTTTTGACGCGAGTGTGTGGTCAATAGCCGGGGAGCCTAGTTTCTCTCTCAAAGCCGTTCGAGTTTAGTTCGCTAAACTGGCCTAACAAGCAGTACTCCGCCTTCGGGATAGGAGGTTACAGTCGTGGGCTGACCCGCTTGAGGTCTTGAGATCGGATGTGTCATATTAATGCACGACAGAAGCACAAATTTTTTAACACCAATTTTCGGATTGGCACCGAACACTTGATCTAGTTCGGCCGTCAAGTTTTTAGTGAAGTTTTTTTAGGTTTTCCAAGCCTACGGCACTTTTAGACTATTTGTGTTTTCCAGCATTAGTCTCGCAGTGCAACGCCGGACACCTTTCGAGATTCGGCAAAAACATTATCGGACTTTGCTATATATGCATCGGTTTCGAATTGTGTCTTCGGTCAATAGTTGGGTTGCCCGGCTCCTGTGCTTGCCTCCTATGTTCCGCTTTGTTCGGCTATGTGTGCAAAGGGAGAACCACTTCGATTGTGCTTCCAGCTCGCATGGTTAAGCACCTCAGTGGAGAAAGCCAAAAACTGACTGTCACAATAAGCGTAAACTGGTCAGCGATATGATGACTGTGTTAAATGACGGGCCGTTCATAACATTGGCTGAAGTGTTTACGGATTGACCTCGACTGTCGCCGAACACTAACCGGGGGCTAGTAACTGGCCTCCCAACTTTAAGCTCCTATGACTAAGTGAAAGTTATAAAGCCCGCATATCTGATTGCCTCGTTTCTGCTAACACAACCGCCTCCGGGCACCGAGACGTCGGCTAAGGGTTGTCTGGTTATTGCAGAAACACCCTGCGTAGTATCTACAAAGGGGTAGAAGCCGACGATGGGCCACTTTCAATTGATAAATGGCCGCAATGGAGTTAAAATAAATATATATCATCGGCGTTTGTATTTAATATATGAGGGCTGCCTTCCGTAATCATTGTTATAAAGCCATAAATATGCATCAATTTGACTTAAGATTTTGGCCAAGCTGGGTTGCCTGGCTCCTGTGCTTACCCCTACGTTCCCGATTGTTCGGCTAGGCGGTAAAGGGAGCACCTGTGTGATTGTTACTACCGGGTCATCCGAGTTAGTACCTCAGACTGGGTGAAGCCGAAAGCTAGCAATCTTAACAGATCACATTGGTCGGCAACGACGGAAGTGAAAATTTTGGTTCATTAATACCGTAGAGTTCGGGAACTTTCCCCGAACTAAATCCTCAATATTTTCCTCCCACATTGATTGGAGGTGAGGTTTCATGATCATGATAAGCATGACGACCCAAAGAAAGGAACTGATAGCGGGACTATTTTCTTTGCAAGATGTTTCTTACGTTAAAATGTAATATAACATACCCCTCTGTGTACCTTTGTTTATAAAACCATATGGCAGGATTGCCTTGTTTTCCATAAATCTTTGCCCTTATAACGGCTTTAGAAAGTAGGAAAACACTCCTCGGCTACTGGCCGAAGAGGTTGAAGCCGATGGTCAGTTAACAAAGTTTTGTACAATGCGGATCCGAGCATTAATGATGTAAAGTACTTGGATACATAGAATCATTACACATAATTTGTCATTTTACTATGAACATCGATCCTTAATTCGGCCTCCCGTGCCCGCATTAAGGCTCGGGGGCTACTGGGCTTCGGGCTTATCATTTACTAATATTAAAGGGGTACATCGATCCCCTGATTCAGTGTTGCCACCCGACCAGTGTCTCGGGGGCTACTGCATTGATAATCCAATGCAGGAAATTTAAGTGCAATATAGTTTCCAAGGAGATTATGATCCTCAGGTTGGTCGGCCGCACCCAACCTGAGTCTTGAGGACTGTTCACACCGCTTTTTGTGTCCCGAAGTATTCTACCGAGCTAGGAGTTGATCCTCAGGCTGATTTTGCAAATCAACCTGAGTCTCGGGGGCTACTGGGATCAGCGGTCATATGTCATCCTCCAGGTGCATCTCGGGTTTTTAGACCGACACACACCTTGAGGGCTACTGGCTATATATCTCGTCAGTAAATAGATTGCATCAATCGAAAACAAAATCCGCAAACAATCAGCCCATGACCGAGGTGCTGAACTACCTCAAAAGCATTTCGGGATATAGCTCGGATGCAAGTGGCTGGCTCCATAAAGGGCATTTCCGGCATTAAGCTCGGCCAAACTCCTTCAACTTTTTGAACCAAGGTGATCTATGACACCTCGAATATAGTCCGGCGTTGGAGCTCGGATACAGTCCGGCGTTGGAGCTTGCACATAGTCTGGCATTAGAGCTCGGATACAGTTTGGCGTTGGAGCTCGGATACATTCCGGCGTTGGAGCTCGAAAACGGTACGCTGTTGGTACTCGGCTGCAAAAGATACCTCGAATGCAGTCCAGCATTGGAGCTCGGATGCAAGAGGACACCGCCGCATGCGAAACACTTCAAACCCGAGGCGTGGCATAAAAATAACAAGGCATTGATAAAGGCTGAAGACTTAAAGGGCTCCTCAGATACCCGACGTGTAAACTCTTCGGATTCACCTCGGCGATCCTCAAGATCGAAGATGAGAAGATTTGTTGAACCACTTTTCAAGACCGACGACCGAAGATGAAGAACAGTTCGGAAGAATTGAGGAGCGTACCCAACTTGAAGACCGGTTCAGGGGGCTATTGACGGTGTCCTGGACTAGGGGGTACTCACCACGTCGTCTCCCGATCAGTTGGATTGGGCCGAGGACCCCCATGGCCGTTTACTCAAGGGCCAGTTCGGACAGCCCATGCCGCATACAAGGAGGATTCCACAAGACTTGGTGCCCAAGACAAGGATTCTCCTAAACCCTAGGCCTCCGGTGTGTTATATAAACCGAGGCCAGGCTAGTCAATAGAACAATCTCATATTCATTACTACAATCTCGTGGTAGATACCTGTACTATGTACTATCCCCATATGAATACAATCAAAAGCAGGATGTAGGAAATTATCTCTTCGAGAGGGCCCAAACCTGGGTAAAACCCTGTGTCCATGTTACCATCGCTCCAAGACGCCTAGCTTAGGACCCCTACTACGAGATACGGCGGAGATTGAACCGACAGCAACGACAAAGTAACTAAGCAAAGATCAATATGTGAAAAGCTCGTAGGCATTGGATCAGTGATGGATAATTATGTCGGATGCGATTCTTCATGCAATAGTTATAACATAGGGTGACACAGAACTAGCTCCAATTCATCAATGTAATATAGGCATGCCGAATATAGTCATACGTGCTTATGGAAAAGAACTTGCATGACATCTTTTGTCCTACCCTCCCGTGGCAGTGGGGTCCTATTGGAAACTAAGGGATATTAAGGCCTCCTTTTAATAGAGTACCGAACCAAAGCATTAACACTTAGTGAATACATGAACTCCTCAAACTACGGTCATCACCGGGAGTGGTCCTGATTATTGTCACTTCGGAGTTTCCGGATCATAACACATAGTAGGTGACTATTGACTTGCAAGATAGGATCAAGAACTCACATATACTCATGAAAACATAATAGGTTCATATCTGAAATCATGGCACTCGGGCCCTAGTGACAAGCATTAAGCATAGCAAAGTCATAGCAACATCAATCTTAGAACATAATAAATCTCATCCAACCCTAACAAAACAAACTCGATTACATGATAAGTCTCATCCAACCCATCACCGTCCAGCAAGACTATGATGGAATTACTCACGGACGGCGGTGAGCATCATGAAATTGGTGATGGAGGAAGGTTGATGATGACGACGGCGACAAATTCCCCTCTCCGGAGTCCCGAACGGACTCCAGATCAGCCCTCCCGAGAGAGTTTAGGGCTTGGCGGCGGCTCCGTATCGTAAAACGCGATGAATCCTTCTCTTTGATTTTTTTCTCCCCAAACGTGAATATATAGAGTTGGAGTTGAGGTCGGTGGAGCACCAGGGGGGCCACGAGGCACGGGGCGCACCCAGGGGGGTAGGCGCGCCCCCACCCTTGTGGACAGGGGGTGGGCCCCCTGGTCTTGATTCTTTCGCCAGTATTTTTTATAAATTCCAAAAATACTCTCCGTGAAGTTTTAGGTCATTCGAGAACTTTTATTTCTGCACAAAAATAACACCATGGCAATTCTGCTGAAAACAGCGTCAGTCCGGGTTAGTTCCATTCAAATCATGCAAGTTAGAGTCCAAAACAAGGGAAAAAGTGTTTGGAAAAGTAGATACGACGGAGACGTATCAACGTCGGGGAAGAAGGGGTCGCGGGCGCCGGCGTGGTGCTTCCCCGGGCAAACGAACGGGAAGAGGCGACGAGGTAGAGCGCGGGGAGGCTTCCGGGTTGGTCGGAATGGCGAGAGGAGGGCGGCGCGTCGGGGCAGGGCGGGGCGAGGGCGTCGACAGCGACAGCGACGAGGAGGCAGGGCTCGGCGATGGGAGAAACTGGGGAAAATCCTAAGTCTATGCTTATATAGCCAGACCTTTGGTCCCGGTTTGTAAAACCAACCGGGACCAATGCCACCCTTTGGTCCCGGTTCGTGCCACTAACCGGGAGCAAAGGTCTCTTTTCGTCAGCCCAAAGGGCGGGAAGCATAGACCTTTGGTCCCGATTGGTGGCACGAACCGGGACCAAAGGGTGGCATTGGTCCCGGTTCGTGCCACCAACCGGGACCAATGGCTTGCACATCGGCGTGGTGGTGGGAGTTTAGTCCCACCTCGCTAGTTGAGAGAGTGGCACACATGTTTAAAAGGCGCGGTGCGCCTGAGCCTTCGAGCTCCTCTCTTAAGCAGGCTTACGGGCCTAACCTCTGTGTATATGCATGTGGGCCTACTGGGCCTTCTTCGGGCCTGAATCCTGGCCCACCTGGCTGGTTGGGTTTCTAGTCATATTCAGGCCGTGGTGGCCCAGTAGGCGGCATTTTTTTTATCCTTTTTCCAGTTTTTTTGTTTTGTTTTTTGCATTATTTATTTTCTTTTGTTTTTGCTTATTTTTTTAATTCTTTTTGCTGTTAGGTCACCAAATTATAAACTTTCTGTTAGTGCCATTAGTTTTCAAATTTGAATAGTTTAAATTCGAATTCTTTGAAATTTGTGTGAATCACTAGTTTGTGAATAACTTTACTATAAAAATAGATTTTTGAGTGATTCTTTTTCCTGTTATTTAATATTACTGTGTTTTATCATTATTCGAAAACAGATTTTGTTATTTTAGTTTCTAACAAAAAATTCTTTATGATTATTCTTTTTGCTATTAATGTTTCTAACAAAAAATTCTTTATGATAATTCATTTTGCTATTAATGTTTTGAACAAAAAATACTTTGATAATTTTAGTTGCATAAATTTTTTATAATTTTAGTTTCAAAAATACTAGAAGTTTATAAAATATTTTTAGTTGACTCCTTTTGCTATTAGAGTTTCATAAAAGTTCTTTAGTTCATTCTTTTTGCTATTAGTTCATTCTTTGAGCTAAATGACCCTGAAATTGAAAAGCACTTCAAATGAACTGTGAAAAGGTTGAAAGTTGGCATGGTATCACCATTTCCCCCACATAGCATGTGCTAAAAAGTTGAGACGGTTACAACAAAAACTGGATGCACTTCGTGTACAAAATGGACAATCTCTTTCGAAGTATCAGGGTTTCGGACGAAAACTCATCTGTTACAAAGGGATTTCATTTTTTGAACTTATTTGAACTCGAGACTTTTTGTGTGTTCAAAATGCACCATTCAAAGCTACATCATCAATTTTCAACCCTTTCTGACTTTATTTGGTATTTTTCATGCATTTACTGATTTTTTTGAGCTAAATGACCCTGAATTTGAAAAGCACTTCAAATGAACTATGAAAAGGTTCAAAGTTGGCATGGTATCATCATTTCACCCACATAGCATGTGCTAAAACGTTGAGATGGTTACGACAAAAACTGGATGCACTACGTGTACAAAACGGACAATCTCTTTCGAGGTATCAGGGTTTCGGATGAAAACTCATCTGTTACAAAGGGATTTCATTTTTTTGAACTTATTTGAACTCCAGACTTTTTGTGTGTTCAAAATGCACCATTCAAAGCCACATCATCAATTTTCAACCCTTTCTGACTTCATTTGGTATTTTTCATGCATTTACTGATTTTTTAGCTAAATGACCCTGAAATTGAAAAGCACTTCAAATGAACTGTGAAAAGGTTGAAAGTTGGCATGGTATCATCATTTCACCCACATAGCATGTGCTAAAAAGTTGAGAGGGTTACGACAAATACTGTATGCACTTCGTGTACAAAACGGACAATCTCTTTCGAAGTATCAGGGTTTCGGACGGAAAATCATCTGTTACAAAAGGCATTTCATTTCTTCACATGTAACTACACTGATATTCTAGATCAAAGGCATCATCATAATAGTTGTGGAGAGAAAGTCTTCACTTTTTCTTCGCTTGTGTCCTTTGCTTATTGCGCCGTAACCATGGATAATCTTCATCGTTTAACAGGGTGCTTGGGTCAGCCTTGACTTTGAAGGGAGGAATTTCATGAAACTTTTCATAATCTTCTAACATGTCTCTCTTGCCCTCTAATCCCACAATGTATCTTTTTCCTGAAAGAACTATGTGGCGCTTTGGCTCATCGTATGATGTATTCGCTTCCTTATCTTTTCTTTTTCTCGGTTTGGTAGACATGTCCTTCACATAGAAAACCTGCGCCACATCATTGGCTAGGACGAATGGTTCGTTTGTGTACCCAAGATTGTTCATATCCACTATTGTCATTTCGTATTGTGGGTCTACCTGTACCCCGCCTCCTGACAGATTGACCCATTTGCACTGAAACAAAGGGACCTTAAAATCAGGTTCATAGTCATGTTTCCATATGTCCACTATGTAACCATAATATGCACTACAAAAAAATACACTTCCGTGATGATACGTGTTTGTCACAGTAGGTCATGTTTTCTGTCATGCATGTACATCCATGACAAATTTATGACAGAATCAAGATAGTCATACCTGAGCTGTCGTAGAAGTGTTCCATGACATTACCAAGATTATCATCACGGAAGTGTCCACTTCCATGACGATAAATCACGCGTCACAGAAGTGCTTTCGTCAAGGGTGACCGACACGTGGCATCCACCGTAACGGAACGCCGTTAAGCTATCGGGTCCGATTTTGGATCCGATAACCCGTTAACAGCCTGAACCAATGGGGATTTTCCACGTGTAAAATCGTCATTGGCTGGAGGAAACACGTGTTGCCTCACCGTTGGGACATATGTCATCCACTCATTGGACAGGAGGCGCCTATGATAGGTCGACACATGGCACGACCCAACAGTGGCCCATTCCGGTGAAAAAGGCCGGCCCAGTAAAAAATAGCAGGCCGGCCCATATAAGGCCTACTTGTGTCAGGTCCATTTAAGCCCACGGCCCATACGAGATGTGCCAATTCGGCCCGTCAACGGCCCGTTAAAGATTTGACACCATTGCAGCCCATCGTCAGTTCGAGCCCGTTAACAGCCCGCTATATATTTGGGCTCAATATCGGCCCGATGAGATTTCGGCCTGTTAACGGCCCATTCAGTGGATGGGCCAATTTTCACGATGTACATCTTTCGGCCTTTTAGCGACCCATTTAAATGTTGGGCTAATTTCCGGCCCGGTGTGTCTTTCAGCCTGTTGACGACCCATAAATCAGTTGGGCCATTTGTAGTCGGACCTGAGTTTCGGCCTTTTAGCGACCCATTTAAGTGTTGGGCCAATTTCCGGCCCGGTGTGTCTTTCAGCCTGGTGACGGCCCATATATCTGTTGGGCCATTTGTAGTCGGACCTGAGTTTTGGCCTTTTAGCGACCCATTTAAGTGTTGGGCCAATTCCCGGCCCTGTGTGCCTTTCAGCCTGTTAACGGACCATAAATGAGTTGGGCCATTTGTAGTCGGACCTGAGTTTTGGCCTTTTAACGGCCCATGCCCTTCATGGTCCAATACCAGCCCGGTTTCTCTTTCGGCCTGCTAAAGGCCCACAACACAGTTGGGCCATTTACAATACGACCTGACTTTCGGCCTCTTAGCGGCCCATGCTCTTCATGGTCCTGTACAAGCCCGCTGTCTCTTTCGGCCTGCTAAAGGCCCACAGTATAGTTGGGCCATATGTAGCCCGAACTTAGTAACGGCCTGTTAACGGCCCGTGAAATCAATTGGGCCCACCTGTTGCCCGCTTCGATGTCAGCCTGTTAACGACCCGGGAGTTAAGAGGGCCGACCATTAACTTTCGGCCTGGTAATGGCCCATTAACTTAATGGGCCCACTAAAGTTCGTACATGTCTTTAGGCCAAATTAGATAATTTGAGCCCATTACGATGAGCAATTATGCACAGGACCAAAACCGATCAAGCAAAGGTACGGCATACAGGGAAAAACGTTGCACATCCAGCATATATTACAGGAAATTACATCCACTGGGCAATCAAAGATTGATGCCAGTGCAAATAAATGAACAGAACCTAACGATCTACAACGTCACAATCTGCAACCTCAGCACGGATGACGCCCATAAGCATGTGGGCAAGTTCTTGCTGCTTTGCTACACTGTCTCTGAAAACATTGATCAGTTGTTGTGTCGCACGACTCTGCACCTCTGATTCCTCCACCATTTCCATCATTCCTTCAGCCATTAATTGGTTCACAAACATACATTTTTTCCGTTGCATTCGAGACAGAGGATACTGAACAGATTCAGATGGCGATTTTGGCAGGCTTGTATTATTGATAGTGGAGAGTGTCTCGACCACTGCATCATAAATTAGGAGGGGAACCTAACAGATTAATCATGAGTTATTGGCATATTACCTGGCCTAGATTTATTGGAAAGAAACAATGGGGTTGCCTTGCTGTTTTCAGAGTTTGTCTTCTTATCTTCAGCAGCCTGCACCAAATTAAGACACTAGCATTGCTATCATTGGCCAAGTCAGATAATAGGAAAGCAACATTGGCACAACGAATGTTTGGGCAACTAGCCAACACCAAATTAACACAATATGGCACAACTATCATCAGCTAGGTAAGGTAATACGAAAGCAACATTGACACAATGAATGAATGGGCAACCAGAGCAGCACTACAATTCAGTAATGTGCAACTACCAGGCAGTTTTCTTTACAAAAATCAACATTGGCGCCTTTAACATTTTGCTACAACTAACTTTAGATCAGATGAAGGTTGGATTCACGCCGATTAACAAAATACATGCTGATGTAAAAATATAGTGATATACAACAGGTACTTACATCAGCATTGGAGCACAGAGAATTCCCGCAATATATTTTCCTCGAATACAATCCCAATGAAGGAAGTCTTCTATCATTTAACCTTATTTTCTAAAAGAGAGATGGGTAAGAAACATGTAGAAAATATGATCAGAATGCTATAAAACTTCATGATGCGAGGATACGCACACGCTTCTTAGAATGGAGTTGACATTCTTTTGCTGGACTGGAGCAGACTAGTTCTTTGGCCATTGGAATCTGCTTATTACCAGTGGGAGTTGGGTTTCTCTATGCTAGAGCAGTATCTATGAAAAATGGACTTGCTTTATTATCTCCTAGCGTTTGGATCTTTTGCAAAGACCTGGTTTGTAACCCTTCAGATTCTAACATAGCCGTCTTCCCCTTGCATGCCTTATATAGAAGAATGGTGCTTCAATTATAAAACATGCTACAGCAGAGATGGAATAGGTACTGAAGAATAGAGAGGCATGAAATATTGACATGTATTCCCTCCATCCCGAAATAAATGGATGGGTCTAGGCGTATTGCAGTTCTAGATACATCCAGTTTTATCCATTTCTGCGACATGTAATCCGGACGGAGGGAGTATGATGTAAGAGCTAGGGATACAACAGGACAACACAGTAAAAAAACACTGAAAACCCACTGCAGAACCAAAGTAATCAAACCCACTGATATGAGATAGTACACTCATGCAGCTCAGGATGCAAAACTACCAGGCAGGTTTCCTTACAAAAATCAACATTGTGGCCTTTAATCATACATTTTGCTACAACTAAATTTAGATCAGATAAAGGTTGGATTCACGCCGATTAACAAAATACATGCTGATGTAAAAATATAGTGATATACAACAGGTACTTACATCTGCATTGGAGTACAGAGAATTCCTGCAAGAATCTTTCCTCACAGACGATACCAGTGCAGAAATTCTTCTATCTGTTAAGCTTATTTTCTAAAAGAGAGATGGGTAAGAAACATGTAGAAAATATGATCAGCATGCTATAAAATTTCATGATGCAAGGATACGCACACGCTTCTTAGAATGGAGTTGACATATTTTTGCTGGACTGGAGCGGACTAGTTCTTTGGCCACTGGAATCTGCTTATTATCAGTAGGAGTTGGGTTTCTCTGTGCTGGAGCAGTATCTATAAAAACTGGAGTTGGTTTATTATCTCCTGGCGTTTGGATCTTTTGCAAAGACCTGGTTTGTAACCCTTCAGATTCTAACATAGTCGTCTTCCCCTTGCATGCCTTGTATAGAAGAATGGTGCTTCAATTATAAAACATGCTACAGCAGAGAGATGGAATAGGTACTGAAGAATAGAAAGGCATGACATATTGACATGTATTCCCTCCATCCGGAAAAAAATGGATGGGTCTAGGCGTATTTCAGTTCTAGATACATCCTTTTTTATCCATTTCGGCAACATGTAATCCGGACGGAGGGAGTATGGTGTAAGAGCTAGGGATACGACAGGACAACACAGTAAAAAAACACTAGTTGAATGTAAAACTGTATGCTAGCGGAATACGTACAGAAAAAACTAAGGCAACATACACGTGTATGATTGGGAAACTAAGATGGCATTGCAACAGAGCACTAGAACAACACTTCAATGTAAAAAACATGGTATGGTAGACAGATGAAGTACATACTGATGAATAACAATGCATAAGATATTCAGAAGCATGATGTCCAAATTAAGCAGATGGCATTGCGATAGAGTAGAATGACAGTACTTGAATTTGAAAACATGTTATCATGAATGGAATAGGTACTGAAAAACAGGAAGGCATGACATATTTACATGCATGATCAGCATGCTAAGCACATGGCATTGCAACAGAGTAGATACACTCCAGGACATTATATGCATGTTGTACCCATATCACGGGCCAAGTTAGAGCAAGGACCTTGTGGGGTGAAGAGGATTCAACATCTTTCTGCAAGTCTTCTGAAGAACTGCCTTTACATGTTCCATCATATTGGGTATCATTGACATCAAGTTTATTGGCCTTTACATTGCTCCGTGAGGTTCTTGTGGATATATCAGTGTGTGCAATTATATCTGACATGCATGGAAGACAACTAGTAGTTAGATTTATGTAATGAGTGCCTGTAGGAGACGACATAAATAGTAGGACTGGGGTTAACTAGCAGCAACAGGTCTCAAAAACTAAAGGGAGAACACAGATGAAAGCTACAGAATATGTATCGTTTGTACTCGAGATTAACTAGATGGCACACAAAAGTATTAAAGAACAACATAGGTAATACTAGAAGTGGTATAATACTATAATCACCAGCCTGTGGGATAGCATTGGCTGATGGATGATAACTATGGAACAGCGTTACCTAAAGAACAAGTATCTTAGCTGAACTATGGAACAACGTTAACTCCTGAACAAGACCCGTAAGAGATCAGCATGAATATACAGTGAAATGTGATAATCTATTTTCCATGCTTAGATGAATAACAAAGCCATAAATGTTGCACACAAGTAAGATGAGGGTACAACCTATCTGGCCGCCATCCATAGGAGTGAGCATCATGTGCTGACTTGTCGATGGCCCTGCAGTTGTTGTGGCTGTCCATGTCGGGCACGCGCATTCGATGCAGGGAACTGTTGAGTGGGGACTATAGCTCCCTTCTGGTGTATGCTTCCCTTGTTGGAGCAGCTGCGGTGAGTCGGAAGACGGTGTGGCTGAAGATGCAGATAACGCATAATGTTAAGAACGACACATCTCTTTGATCTGAAGAAATACACTAAGAGATCAACAGCAAGGTACGAGAGTGGTCACACGTCTGTTGACTGAAGACTAAATTGGGGTCACACGATTTTATTTTATTTTGGTACTGTCCGATCTACGCCGGATGGCTTGATGGCCGTCTTGTGCCTCCCGGCTGACACTGTTAGGAATCTTCCCCGAAGAGCCAGCGACCAACGGCAGAGCAGCTTGCCTCCGCCGTCCGTGGCCCCGGCCAAAACCCCGCTCCCCGCCCCACCGCACTGCCGTGGTTGCGCCGCCCCCGGGCCAATCCACAAAGACTCCCCGTCATCCAGATCCGGCGGCGGCAGTACCTTCAACCCACGCAACTCTAAGATAGCCATCTAAGCGCTGCTTCCGCGGCGAACTTGCGGCCCCGCACCCTTACGTTAGACACCAGCCAACCGGCAGCCTAGGAGCTCCGCCGCCTCGAGGGTGCTGCTTCCCATTGGGAATCGATTGGCCCAGAATAAAAATTCAGACAACTGACGCCTAAATAAAGTGATTTGAGATGAGGGTGCGACCTATCTGGCGGCATGGTGAAGTAGGCAGGTCCAGCTGCCGAGTCGGTGAGGCCGGCGCGGTTGCGGTGGCCACCGGCGGCAGGGAAACAGCGATGTCGCGACGGTCGACGGCTACGGGGAAGCAGCGCCGGGACTCTGGACGGATCCGAAGTTGGAGCCGCTCCGGCGCCGTGAACAACGGCGGGGGTGAATCGGCTCCGGTACGGTTCACGCGGCCGTCGTCGAGGCAGCTCCAGCAGCACGGAGTAAGAGGCACACGGCCCAGTGCACGACGGCAAATGGACAGCTCTCCGGCATTAGGGAGGAGGGCGGCTGTGAAATTGGTGCGGTGGGGGCGCCATGGAGGAGGGGCTGAGGTTTCGCGGCTCGGGAGAAGGGAGCTTCCGGGGAGAAGGTGATTTGGCGCCCACGAGGTATGAATGGGGGGGATTGGGAGGGGAGTGGAACCATGTTTTACGGACGCATTTGTCTGAAATGTGAGGGGGAGTTACAGTTCTACCCCTGCCTTTAGGCTTCTCGGCTTGGGTCTGTGTACTGAGGGTCGGGGATAGTAGAGTAACTTTGCTTCTCCCCAAATAGTGGGCGGGAGCGATTTCGGGCGAGGAGGGCGTGTTTTGAAATATAGTGGGCGCGAGCGATTTCGGGCGAGGAGAGCGTGTTTTGAAATAGTGGGCGCGAGCTATTTCGGGCGAGGAGAGCGTGTTTTGCCGACCATGGTTTATGAATTATTCGGCACATGTCATTTCGGCCGAGGAGAAGGCGCGCTTGGATGAAGTTACGAACCTACCCTCGGTGTACAACGGGCCAATTAATGCGTCTCCCACATAGGATGGTAATTTCGCGTCTCCCATTTATTTGCTCGGGCGAATTCCACCGAGCAGAGGATGTTTAACGGTTCGTTCAAAATTTGGGAGAACGAGCATCCACGTCTACCTTACCAAGTCGATTCGAATCAAATTTTGAAATATTAGCTTGCCACTTCTTTTTTAGATGGAGAGATGATGCTCGGGAGTAATGTGTTTTTACATGCTCGTTGCTAGCGATTTACTATATGACAAATAGTTGACCCACTCAAAAACGGGAATCAAACCCAAAATGAAATATCTCGATTCAATGAAATAGCTCGTTCACCAGGTCAAAATAGTGAACTAAATCCAAAATTGAACACCTCAATCGAATAGCATGTTGTACAGTATTATAGTACTCCATGAACATGTTGAAAGTCAAATTAATGAACTTGTTTGATATACGCATATATCCGTTCATGTGTGGATTGCAGACAACATGTTCTCCAATTTAAATATTTGAATGCAAGTTTATATCGAAACATGGTTTATATCAGTCTTTGATGCATAAAACGCGACCTCCCCCTCTCCCGGACTCCTGCTCTCTCTCTCTCGCCGACAATCTTCAATTCTGTCGCACGCATCCAACACACAAACCTTGTTGGTCCCTCTCGCTTTCTCTCCATCTCTCTCTCTCTCTTTGTGTGTGTGCGTGGGGGGGGGTCTTTCTAGTTCGCATGCATATATACTCCATCTATAGGTCTCTCTCGCACACTATGTATGATTCTCTAGTCCAAGCTAGATATCTTGGGTGCACTCATCGTACGCACACAAATTCCTTGGCTCGTTGCCCGTAACTCTCTCACGCACCACTCTGTCGTCTCGGAGCTCTTCCCCCTCTCTCTCAAACTCTCCATCTACCTGGGTCACACATACACATGCATATCTCACTCGCACTCGATAGGCCCATCTAAAACTCTATCTCTCTCCCTCGTTCTCTCTCCATCTCACACGCACACACACACACAATCTCATGCCTAGCTAGCCAAGTATGATGGTCTCTCACTCAATTGTAGGCACACGCAGTCCCCCCTATATGTATATGACTAGCTAATCTTAGTCTCCATCACAAACATGTGCATGGTCTATCTCGATTTCTCTCGGGGCATCTTTCTATCGCGCACGCACCTCCCTCGATCTCCCACCCATATAGTCCCCTCACGATCTCGAGGGGGTCTCTCTATCACAAACACACCCTCTCGCCCTCCCCATGCGTCCATGTTCTCCATGTGTCCCTCTCGACCTTTGTTCCTTGTTGGCCAGACCTCTATTGGACATGTGCTATAGGGGTGTCTCTCTCCGTTGCAAACAATCACACACTAGCTATCTTCGTGTATCTCCTCGCCTCGCTTTTCTATCTCGGAGATGCATGCGTGATATGTTCGCCTAAGAAACGAAAAAACACACACTCTCTCTAATTTATCGTTTGTTGTCACTTTCTCTTTCACACACATACTCTTTTTGCACACTTACTCATTCTCCTTCACACGCACTTGATCCCTCTCGACTTAGGCACTCTCCTCGGTCCATAGCATATTGATTTATTGAAAAGTCAAACATCACAAAGTTTGACCATGTACGTGGAGAAAAACAATTACATCTAGAACGGCAAACATATACCATTAGATTCACCATGAGATGTAGTTTCGTATGATGTATCTTTGGTATTGAAGATATAAATAACATTTGTGTAAACCTGATCAAAGTTTCCAAAGTTTGACTTCTAAAAAATTACATGCACTGCATTATCGAGCGGATGGAATATCTCTTTCCCCCTCTCAGCTATCTGACGCACCACTCAGCCTTATCGGGGCTCCTCAATCTCTCTCAAACTTTATATCTCCCTGGTTCACACATACACATGTCTCGCTCGCGCTATACATATAGACCCATCCAACACTCTCCGCCCTTGTTCTCTCTCTATGTGACACGCACCCCCCTAATAAGTACCATAATCCCTCACTCCATCATAGGCGCAAGCACTCCCCCCCTAAGTATGATTATCTCTCACTAGCCATCAGGAACACACGTATTGTCTCCTTCCATCCATACGTCTATCTCGATATCTCTCGGGGTATCTTCTATCGCGCACACACCTTGTCACTCGATCTCCCACCCATGTAGTCCCATCACGATCTCCAGGGGATCTCTCTATGACAAACATACACTCTCTCCTCCCCATGTCTGCATTTTCTCCGTACGTCTCTCTCGACCTCTCTCCCTTGTTTGTCAGACCCCTCTTGGCCACGTGCTAGGGGTCTTGCTCTCTCGGTTGCAAACAACCACACACTATCTCCTCACCTTGCTTCCGTTGTCGAAGATGCATGTGTGATATGTTTGCATAAGACACACACGTTTTTTCTCGACTTTTATCGAGTGTTGTCCATGTCTCTTTCACACACGCACACACACTTTTTTCACTCACTCTTTCTATTTCACTCTCTCTCTCTAGTTAGGGACTCTCTCACGTCCATAAGCATATGGATGTTTTGAAAAGTCAAACCTCAGAAAAGTTTGACCAGGTATATGTGGAGAAAAACATTTACATCTGGAAAGATCATTAGATTCATCACAACATGTACTTACTTCATACTATCATTTATCTTTGGTATTGTAGATATAAGTAATTTCTTTATAAACTTGGTCAAAGTTTCAAAAGTTTGACTTTTAAAAAAATGTTGGAACTACATTATCGAACGGAGGGAGTAGCTCTTTCTCTCTCTCTCTGCTATCTCTCACGGGCCTCCCCTCTCACACGAACACTCTATACCGACGGATTATACGCTCACTGTGTCAGCGTATAGCTCCGTATATTGTTTAGTTGACCGGTCAACCAGTCCACATGCTGCCTTGTCAGCTCGTGTTCTGTATCTTCGTGTGCTGGCCCATGTGGCAGTGGGTGAAAATAAGTAAACTAGAGGCCCATCTGACACGCGGTGAAGTAAACAAAGTTGAAACCACTCGGGGTAGCACCCCGCACGCTAGTAAATTGAGGGCGCATTGAGGACACACTTCTTCCGCGTGGAGGACGCACTCGCGCACAATTCACCACTGCGCGGCGGCATGCACAGAAGGACGCACTCGCGCACACCCAGCACACAACACACACCAGCACACGTGTACACCGGCGTCGCCGCCGGTTGAGATGGACGGCGAGGCAGCCAACAAGCGGAGGCGGCTCGAGCCAAAACCGCATCCGGCGAGCCTGGACTTCATCAGCAGCCTCCCCGACGACATGCTGCTCGTCATCATCGGCCTCCTCCCCACCAAATCTGCCGTGCGGACCGCCCTGCTCTCCCGGCGGTGGCGCCCCCTCTGGCGCCGCGTCCCCCTCAACCTCACCGTCGACAGCTGCCTCTGCGACGGGGATTGCAAACGCATGGCCGCAGTCTCCAAGATCCTTTCATCGCACCCTGGGCCAGCCAGACGCCTTGACATCCGCATGTTCAGTACCAACTGCAAGGTCCAACCCAAGTTCGACGAGTGGTTCTTATCCCCCGCCCTAGATCAGCTCGAGGAGCTCAGCTTTGAAGCTGGACGATGTCGCTCTCTGCCGCCGTCCGCGCTCCGCCTCGCGCCAACGCTGCGCCGCGCCAGCTTCAGCTCCTGCTATCTTCCCCAGATTAATGCCGCGCCCGCCCTTCTTCTCCCTCAACTCAAGCAGCTCGACCTCTTCGACGTTGTCATCTCGAAGAAGGCTATGGAGCACCTGCTCCGCAGCTGTACTGCGCTCGAGTACCTTCGTCTTGAGCAGATCCACGGGTTCATTAGCCTCCACATCGCCTCGACGAATCTCCGATGGATTTATGTGTCTTGCTGGCCCCGCAACAAGACATCAATTGGGAAGAGATCACTCCAGCTGTTCCACGTTATGGTCATTGAGAATGCGCCTTTCCTTGAGAGATTGCTTGTATCGGATCTAGAAGGTCCAACAAAAATCAGGGTCATTGACGCGCCGAAATTGACAGCGTTGGTGCACTCGTCTGCCAAATTCTCCGAACTCTTTATTGGATCCGTAATCGTTCAGGTACAGCACTCATCTTCTTCTCCGTCTTCTTGAAATTCACATTTTTAAATTTCTTCTTGATGTATTTACGACCGTCTTCCAGAAAATGATTCCCACAAGCTTGACCCAGTCTATGCGCACAGTGAAGATCTTGGCAATAAAATCTATCGGCCCCAATCTGGATCAAGTTGTTGGATTCCTTACATGCTTTCCGTGCACGGAGAAGCTACTCATCGAGGTGAAACTTCTTTCCTATTAGTAAACGGTAATCACAACGTAGCTCAAATTTTTCGTAATTTTCCCAAATTACGATGACAAGTGTAGTGTTCAAAACTGCATCTACGCACTGCACCGAAAGAAATGTTTTTAGTATTTTTTCTCACGTGATCACCTGCATCGTTTTTTTGTTGTACTACTATAGTAGCCTAGGCTAGTCATAGTGGAAAGTAACTTAGACTACTCCAGTAACTCTATGGTTACCCTAAGAGCAAGTACTACCTCCGTCCTGGTTTACTCTTCCTATTTTGTAGTATCAAAATTTGACCATAGATTTAACTGACAAAATGTTAATGCATGTCACTAAGAACTATATCGTTGGATTCGTATTTGAACATAATTTCAAATGGTGTAATTTTTAGTGACATGCATTGGCATTTTCTTACATAAATATATGGTCAAAATTTTATACTAAATAAGAGGTAGTACAAAAGTGGGCTATAACGGCCCTCCACTATGTAGGCCAAAACACGTGCCAAATTCACTTGTGATGCATTTGGCATCGATGCCCCTCCATTGCTCACCTGGTGCCCCAATCTGGATCACCTACTTTGCTCCGGTGCCAAATTAACTCACGCAATGAAAAAACACTTGCGTGGGAGAGAGAGAGGACTGAGGCAATAAAAAAACACTTGTTTGGGAGAGTGAGAGGCTGGTGTAGTTGGTTTGATTGATTTGTTTATACATGTGGGTCTGTGTGCACAGCGGTGCCAACTCTCTCACATCGCGAGAGCGGTGCCAAAATCTTTTGATTTGACATCGATGCGTATTATGTGGCATACTTTTGCGAAATATGGCATCGGCCACATAGTGGAAGGCAACAAATGCCCAAGCTCTTCACGTACTCCTAGGTAAATGAGAGGAAAGAGAAAGAGAGAGAGAGAGTGAAAAAATATCACTAGCCAGCCAACCCTATCGTATGAGCGAATGATATTGGTACCTCTTGATGACACGGCAATCTTATACAGCCAGCTGCTCTAATATGTTCTCTTCTTTTGCAGATAAAAAAAGACCCGAAAGTGAAAAATGTGCTGCACTATAACAATCTCATCGAATGCCTTGATCTCCATCTTACAGAAATTGATTTGATCGACTACCGAGGCAGCACATCTGAGATTAAATTGGCCAGGTTCTTTGTTCTGGAGGCAAGTGTGCTCAAGGTAATGAGGTTTGGCGTTCTCTGGCGCAACAATGAATGGCGTGCTGATCACCGCAAGCGTCTAAGCCTAAATGACAAAGTCTCCGCAGAAGCTGAATTTGTTTTTGAAACATCAAGTGGCCAGAGACTCGAAAACTTATTTGCCCATTAGTGACTTGTCAGGGCGGTGGATTTTAGTTTGTACGATAATGCTGCATCCACCTAAAGTAACGAAAGTTCTTACGTAAACTTCCTAGTAATTCCCTCTTCGTAGGTGCAGCATTACTCCTAACATTTGTAATATCAGTTTGAAACTTGTAATATTGCCGTGTCCTATTCCTGCGTTTTCAAAATCCTGCGAATCAAACAGGTCCTGAGTTGGTGATGATGTTGTGCCTGCCATCTTTCACCAATAGCCGTCGGATCTAGATCTGACGCATACAAACCAAACTTCTCCAGTTTTGCAAAAAGATGCCCGCACTTGTTCCCTATTTACAAACAACTCCTTGTCTCTCACAATCAGCCTTATCTCCTCCCCACCACATCTAGAAGGCCATGGAAAAATCTGGCGCGATGGCCGCTGCCGGCGCCGTCCACCCCCCAATCTTGGTGTTCCGTGCAATGCACGGGCATCTACGCACGGGAAATTATGTCGAACACGGCTAGTTGTAAGCAGGCTAGGTCTACAGCCATGATGATAGTGACTGCAGACGGTGAGGCTGACTATGGTATGCCGAACACGGCGCCTATACTCAGGTGTCATCTCCGGCGTAGGGTCTTGTCACTTCACTGTGAGGAGCAGCACGTAATAATTTGACCAACGGGTAGTACAGTGCTACTACATTGGTAGTACTACTACTACTAGTACTAGCACCACCGTCTGGATTTAGTAGTACTACCACGTCCATCTGGATTTAGTATTTGACTAGCAATATCTAGTAATGCATGTCACAAAAATGTACTACTCCCTCTGTAAATAAATACATGGTGTATTGTTTTATTCCTATCGGCGAGATAACTTAATGTCTTTTTGCTACTTAATAGGATTACATGCAATGAACTAACCACTGCATGTGATGTTTGGTAGTCTCAAGTCATTGAAAGCATGCACGGGCACGGAGGGGGACGCAGCTTCATTGACTTACTGCACCTGCCTTTGGGTGTATGACACGTGGGCCCAACGGGTGGCTGGCCAACCTGTCATACAGCCAAAGGCAGGTGCAGTAGAGGGGCGAGGAGTAGATGGCCAACACGCACGTGAATTCAACGCAGTCTGCACTTCTCATATAAAGGCTCCCGCCAGTCCAATCTACGAAATCCTACGCACCTACGCACCCAAGGGCAAGAGTGATCACTCCAATCGCAAGATCAGTTGACTAGAAGCTAGACCCATGGAGGCGATGAGCGCGAGCATCAGCCGGCTGTGCCAGATGGTCCACGACGCCGGCCTGCGGCCCGGCACCGAGGAACGTCTCCAGGTAGTGCTTGAGGCCGCCAGGGCGAGGGGCCGCTTGGACGACAGCTTCGTCTCCTTGTTCGACGAGGTCCTCGTCGGCTTCCTCGACAAGTTCACCGTCGTCAAGAAGCTCGCGGACGACCTTGACGTACGCCTCCAGCCCACGCGCCCAGGCTCTGCGATGCCTGCCACCCTCAACGGCCTCTATGGTGACAACCTCTTCGACGCACTGGTGGCCCTGCGACTGCCCGCCGTCGCGCCGGAGAATGTCCACCTCGAGGTCGCGCTCGCCGCGCAGCGCCTGGCGCAGCAAGACACCATCGACATAATCACCCACGTCTACGCGCAAATCGTCCACAAGGACTACTACATGCAAGAGGAGGACGATAGGACGCTGGCCTTCTTGGACCGCAGGGCAACCTTGGACGGCATTGTTCAGAAGCACGTTGAGCTTGCCGCCAACGCCGCTGCTCCTCACACGTCGGTTGGTGACCCGGTGCACTAGGGCGTGAGGATGTCGTTGATGGATCCGTATGTATCTTTATCTTTCCGTCAAATCCATGTAGTAGTATATGGTACTACTAGTAATTATCTTACCTTTCGCATCAACTTCATAATTTTCCTACGTACTCCATGCATGAACCGCGCCAGAACCAAACTTCTCATTACTCTAGGGAAAATCGTTATTTCTATCTATCGGTCGCGCCATGGAGCAGAACCAAATTTTACAAGTTACAAGTTCAAAAGGAAAAGCCTGCCGTGTTCGCGTCGCACCCCCACACGGTTGGTCCGGCACGCCGCTCAAGGGGGAATGCGTGCTGTGTTGCATTTTCACTTACAAGTGGGACCGCAGTTGAGCAAACCGACTATCGGCAAACCCCCACCCCGCCCACCGCGCGATGGCTGAGAAAACAGGAGGGAGAAGAGATGGCTGTAGCACGGACTCCAAGAAAATTGGTGTCGGATGGGACTCGTGTGGGTGGCGTGTGCCGTACTGCTAGACATGAATGCTAGTTATGGCCCATGCCACCCCACTATATCGAGGTGCTGGTTACGTAGAACAAATTTCCTGGAGTCCGTGCTCAGCCCTCCTCTATCTCTCTTCTCAGCCAGCCAGCAGACGCGCGGAGCCCATCGTCTGTTTGCTCATATGCGGTCCCACATGTCAGTGAAAACGCAAGAGGACCCACTGAACCTGCACATCTTTCACCTCGACGTGCTGGTGATGAAAAACAAATCCAATAAAGATCTTCGGTGGCCGCTTTTGGAGTTACTCAAGAGTAGTAAGATTCTATTTACAGTTTAACCCAAGATGCACATCACGTGGCTTCAACTACCACTCTATTTTCTTGCATGACACGACCTGGATGCTGGATGTCCCACGTGTCGGCAAAAGGAGGAAGAACTCGACCAAATCTTCGGTTGTGCTCTCGGATTAGACTAGTTGTGCTAACTTAAAATTTTATTGTGTAGAATGGATGCAAGTTTTGGTATTGGGAAGAAGAGTACAACGATATATTGATAGAGCGCAATTTAGTAGATGTTCTAGCACTTTTAGCTAGCATAGAGGCTAGAGATGAGACTAGTGCACTTGTTGATAGAATAGAGGCTAGACACGTCTACTTCTTTACACTCGAAGAAGAAAGAAGCACGCAAGATCGAGCCTCCGCAGATCAACAATGAATGCATCGAGAAGGCACTAATCCAACTTACAGGAGCAGTTATGGAAGTTGGATATCTTCTAAAATGTATTCTTGTGGTTCTTGTTTCTTTGGTCTTGCTTTCTAGTCAAAATTTTGGTGATGTATTTCCATGTACCAAAAAATCAATGATGAAAAAAAGATATGTGCTTGCAAAGAAAAATGTACGCGGACGGGATGCATCCGCGCGTTCGGCGCACGGCCACCGCATTCGAGAAATGGCCTGGACACGACCCCATTGCCCTATCCAAACGGACAGAATCCGGGCAAAACGGAGGTCCGTTTGGGGTCGTGCGTTGGAGTTGGCCTTACAAGTGGGACCGCAGTTGAGGAAACCGACTATCGGCAAACCCCCACCTCGCCCGCCGCGCGATGGCTGAGTTAGAGAAACGACGAGGTTGAAGAGATTGATGTAGCACAGACTCCAAGAAATATGGTGTCAGATGGAAGTCGTGCTGGTGGCGCGTGCCATACTCCTGGACGTGAATGCTTGTTCTGGCCCATGCCACCCTACTACTCCTACTACTTATAGTAGTAGTATCGAGGATTCGAGGTGCTGGTTACGTACAGCGAACACATTAACATATGGCCCACCTCACACTGTGGCCAAATTTCCTGGAGTCTGTGCTAGGTTAAAAAGTGTTCTTTGTGAAGATGGGTGGCTGGTCTCAAGTTTAAAACTTGTTGTGTTACGTACGTAGACGTAGAGATAGTGCAGCATGTGAAGCTAGTACAAATAGTGTACTATTGTTTATTGGCCTCATCCAATAACCTGTTGCACCGTCGCAGCACCCACTCAGAGAAGCGACTCGAAAGCCATTCATAAATTTAGTAAGTTTATCACAGGCATATCATTTTATTACATACAACAGGTCATCAACCCACAACGACAACGAGGATACATTATAAATACTAAAGTTTTCATCACACAACAAATAACAAGCAATGAAATGAACTTCAACTCAACCAATCCTCGGCGTTGGAAACGCTTGCTTTGAACCACAAGCGATTCTCTGGGAAGAGCCAGCTACTGTCAATCTCGAGACCAACGCAGGACTGATCATCCAGGCTGAAGCGGCCTACTATATCACGACCAGGGTAGGGAACCACCGCAATGTCCGACGTATAGATACAGTTGCTTCTCATAAATGGTAGTAACGTTGTGTCAACAGCAGTTGGATCGCCTTTCACCATCATTGGATAGTTTTGTCCAAGGAAGAGCGAGTTTGCTCCAAGACTATCAATACTGTACCAGGGAGAAGGTGTTGGCGCTAGCACACTAGTATCCATCCCGAATACCATGCAACGGGTGTTGGAATAGGTCCGGAGAGTGCGACCATGGGAGACAACACCTGCTCCCTCAGTAGTAACATCAGCAGTGGGCTGTATACAGACAAGAAGTGGTGATCCATTGGAATTAGTTGCCAGCCGCCAGTGAGCATATGGGCCCTGCTCGTCCTCATGCTCGTGATCATCACCATCGTCATCTCCCCCTTGGTTATAAAATTTTTCAAGTATAGGTGGTGGAATGTTCACAGGACCTTGGAAACACAAGAAGAAGGTTAATTAGTAGAGAAGGGAAACTTGCTAACTCGCATGCATGTGGATGAAACAATTATAATTACGGTGGAAGACAAACGTACCGAAACTACGAGGATCCCATGCAAAAACAGTGCCACGAGTGGTGGCAGCAAACACAAGACCCTCGTATTCAATTGCATCACAGTACACATCCGTGTATAGAAACTGATTTTTGAGCAATATCCATCCAGTCGAACCACGAAGGACGGCAACAAGCTTGTCGAAGATAGCAACAACTTGATAGTTCTTGTAATTCCAAGAGCGGTTGGGAACTCGAGAAATTGCTATCTTCCGTAGACGACAGTCACCATGATCATATTTGAACGTACGTAGATCATCTGTGTGCTCAACCTCAGGGCACTCGGAGATTTTTGGAAGTGGAATCCGCTGACGAGTGTACACATTCACAAGTTCCCACTCGCAATTGTACCCAATATAAACAACCCAATCTCCATTTGCGCCTGCCCAAGCCTTGCCCTCAAGCGATGGCATCTTAACATCATACGTATCATTATCAAGCGGCATCAACTTGCACAAGGCGAGGCTTCCCTCGTCCCCGCGCCAGTCAGCAGGGTCACGGCGAAGAAGATAGGGGAGATCAAACCGCTCCTGGACCCTTGGGTTCCTTGTAATGATGTTATTAGTTGAGTCGAGAATGTTCTTGAACGAACCTGCCATGCTAGCCGAGGTGATGACGTCGCACCGATCAATGAGTTCCCCCACCACGTCATCTTTCAGATCGGGGCAAGAATAACGGGGTCGTTTCCGGCTTGTTCCCTCCATGGAGAAGACGATCGAACAATGGCAGAAGGAAGGGTGAAGGCAAATGGAGGAGGGAGGAAGAGCGTGCGACAGCAGTTCCAAATCGAGAGGGAAAGGCGAAGAGTCGGTGGACGGTTGCCAGTTTGCCACGGTACACGAAGAGGCGCCCCGGCCTACACGTCCTTTCGGAAATTGTACAAAAGGACTCGCCGTCGTCTCACTGACATGTTGGAACGGGACCACATGTCAACGAAACATGGTGTGTAATTTCTCGTGCAAAATGCGATCTGGCCGCGTTGGCCCGAGGTGCCGCATTAGTTATCGACCTTTATTTTTTAACATACAATCTGAGTGGATAGCTCCTGTGGTCATCACACGTGAGCGGATATATAGGTGGGCTAGGTGGGCAGGCGGCAACAATCTAAGTGCTAAAAGAGTTGATCTCGAAAAAAGAGTTGATCCAATGCTTGGTTTTGTTTGGATTTTCCAACTATGACCATTGGATAGAGTGAATCAATGGCTTACGTTCAAAGTTATTCTCATACTATAGAATGGTATAGGAACGTGGAGAGATTTGGTTGATTTTATATCGCTGAATAATATAAAATATTATGAGTGCAGACGCTCCACCCCGAGGTTTGTAGCTCCTTCTCGGTCGTCGGGAATCTATGTTCTTCCACTCTTTCGTTTAAGACATGAGCTTTGTTCATCCTGTTGCCGACACGCGGGACATCTATATGCCTCCATTTTACAAAATCATACTATATGCCTCCATGACACGCGGGACATCTAGCATCAAGGTGGCGTGTCATGCAAGAAAATGGAGATATGCAGTGCGTAAGTGAGTCGTGCACTTCGATGGCACCTAGTACTACGCAATATTTTTTCTCCTCGATGGCACGTGAATAGTGCACGTACTCAATGACAGAGCACGGGATGGTAGCCATGGACATGGTCGGCCCTTTTTGAAGAGAGTACTAATAAATACGTAACTTTGATGTGTCCCGTCAACTCGCAGAACGACGAGAAGCTTGCTTACTACGCCTTCTCCCTCGCCAACGCGTGCGCGGTGGCTCGCAGCACGAGGAGAAACTTTTGCTTACAAGCGGTGGACGTGCAGCAGTTCATTTGGTGTCAGATTGCCAGAAGTAGTACAGTACCATCATTATTGTTCGACTTCCGGAAGAGGAGAAGAGCCAAGCGCAAGGTCACCTACTAACCTAGTACAGTACTACTATAGCCAAAGCTGGTCCACCTTTTTAGAGCATGGTTAATTAATATAGGCGGCTCTTGCAGCGGCACATCATTTAGAGCAAGTACTCTCTTCGTAGGATCAAAGGAAGTGAAACAAAAGTTGGAGTGGATGCTAGATTGCCAATTAAAACATGATTACATAGGAAAAAAATCCTATAGCATTCTATCCTATGAATCAAACGACCAATGTAGGAAAATTATGAGGGGGGTCTCTCCAACAGTGTTCCTCGGCTCGCACCTAGCATCACGGTGGTCGAACTTGGAGTCATTCATCTGGTACACGTGGCATCTCAGATCTGGTACTCCAATATTAGGTTGGCTCTATGTGATGTGGCAACTTCATATACTAACCGGATGCTGGCTATACTACTACGGTACTCACACTCCAAGAAGTGACTCGAAAACCATTCATAAATTGAGTCTATGACACGCATTTGCAAATGTACCATTCATTACATACAACAAGTCATCAACACACAACGACAACGATGATACATGTTGGATTATAGATTATTTCCAACAAAACATTCTAGTAAATACTGAAGTTTTCATCACACAACAAATAACAAGCAATGAAATGAACTTCAACTCAACCAATCCTTGGCGTTGGAAACGCTTGCTTTGAACCATAGGTGCTCTGGGAAGGGCCAGCTATTGTCAATATCGAGAGCAACGCAGGACTGATCATCCAGGCTGAAGCGGCATATATCAGGAGCAGGGTAGGGAACCACCGCAATGTCCGAGGTATAGATACAGTTGCTTCTCATAAATGGTAGTAACGTTGTGTCAACAGCAGCTGGATCGCCTTTAACCATCATTGGATAGTTTGGTCCAAGGAAGAGCGAGTTTGCTCCAAGACTATCAATACTGTACCAGGGAGAAGGTGTTGGCGCTAGCACACTAGTATCCATCCCGAATACCCTGCAACGGGTGTTGGAATAGGTCCGGAGAGGGCGACCATGGGAGACAACACCTGCTCCCTCAGTAGTAACAATCTCAGTGCACTGTATACAGACAAGAAGAGGTGATCCATCGGAATTAGTTGCCAGGCGCCACTGAGTATATAAGTTCTGCTCGTCCTCATGCTCGTGATCATCACCATCGTCATCTCCCCCTTGGTTATAAAATTTTTCAAGTATAGGTGGTGGAATGTTCACAGGACCTTGGAAACACAAGAAGAAGGTTAATTAGTAAAGGGAAACTTGCTAACCCGCATGCATGTGGCTGAAACAATTATAATTACGGTGGAAGACAAACGTACCGAAACTACGAGGATCCCATGCAAAAACAGTGCCACGAGTGGTGGCAGCAAACACAAGATCCTCGTATTCAATTGCATCACAGTACTCATCCGTGTACAGAAACTGATTTTTGAGCAATATCCATGGACGAACCGTGGAATCAGTAACGACGGCAACAAGCTTGTCGAAGATAGCAACAACTTGATAGTTCTCGTAATTCCAAGAGCGGTTGGGAACTCGACAAATTGCTATCTTCCGTAGACGACAGTCACCATGATCGTATTTGAACGTACGTAGATCATCTGTGTGCTCAACCTCAGGGCACTCTGAGATTTTTGGAAGTGGAATCCGCTGACGAGTGTACACATTCACAAGTTCCCACTCGCAATTGTACCCAATATAAACAACCCAATCTCCATTTGCGCCAGCCCAGGCCTTACCCTTAAGCGATGGCATCTTGACATCACACGTATCATTATCAAGCGGCATCAACTTGCACAAGGCGAGGCCTCCGTCGTCCGCGCCCATGCGAACAGGCTTATAGCGAAGAAGATAAGGGAGATCAAACCGCTCCTGGACCCTTGGGTTCCTTGTAATGATGTTATTAGTTGAGTCGAGAATGGTCTTGAACGAACCTGCCATGCTAGCCGAGGTGATGACGTCGCACCGATCAATGAGTTCCCCCACCACGTCATCTTTCAGATCGGGGCAAGAATAACGGGGTCGTTTCCGGCTTGTTCCCTCCATGGAGAAGACGATCGAACAATGGCAGAAGGAAGGGTGAAGGCAAATGGAGGAGGGAGGAAGAGCGTGCGACAGCAGTTCCAAATCGAGAGGGAAAGGCGAAGAGTCGGTGGACGGTTGCCAGTTTGCCACGGTACACGAAGAGGCGCCCCGGCCTACACGTCCTTTCGGAAATTGTACAAAAGGACTCGCCGTCGTCTCACTGACATGTTGGAACGGGACCACATGTCAACGAAACATGGTGTGTAATTTCTCGTGCAAAATGCGATCTGGCCGCGTTGGCCCGAGGTGCCGCATTAGTTATCGACCTTTATTTTTTAATGGCGTGCCGTTCAGTTTTGAAGCACGACTAACTGGTACTGTTTGCAGAGAAAATATAAACTACTCTACCACTACTCCACCTCTAGTACTAGTAGTATAAAAAAGATATATAGGCTGGAGCTTCAGAGCTTTCTTGCTAAGGGCTGCCCACTTGCTTCTCACACTATCACCCTCTCTCCAGATCTAAAAAAGACGGCCTCTCTCTCCCTCCTCACCGGTGGTCACAGATCCGCCGGGGAAGAAAAGGACGTGCAGCGTTGACGCACTCGTCGTCGGCGAGCGAGGTCACGCACTGACGACAAGGCCGTCCTCTCAGACCTAGCGCCCGCGCGGGATGGCCTCCGTCCCCAAGCTCGCTGCCGTAGTGCGTGCGGAGGACGACGACCACGAGCGAAGCCACTTCCCGCCGACCCTCAGGTATGCTACCTCTTTTCGAACCATACCCTTGTTCTATTGCCCCATCTGCCACGTCGCTGCATGTGGATCTTTTTCCACTCCACCATCTTCCCAATTTGCTATCCTCTGCTCTGCTGGTCACGCAGACGAAAACCTTAATTTGCACTATTAAAGGAAACCCTACTTCATGCAGACTAATCCATGTCTGGGTTGAATAAGGAAAGGAAGGGAGACTGTACTGTCCAAGAGAGTAGGCATCGAACCCGCATCTAGGTTGAAAAGGGGAAAATCAGTAGCTAAGGAACGAGTCTCGTGTCTCTTGGTTGAAGAAGGGTAGAAAGGCATGACAACGCAATAGAGAATGACCAGGTCGATCGGTTTGTTGTCCTCACATAGGAAAAAGGTGGCTAAACAGAACAAAAATGGGACGTAATCCACATATGCTGCCTGGATATTTGTTGCTCTGGGCAACCATACCTCCCTCACCACTCTATGCGTCCGTGGAGGTACATCGTACTGGTGCGCCCACTGTCCGAATGGGCCTCCCATGCTCTTATTGTCACTTTTTTGCTGTTAGTATAACGCCAGCAGTCAAGTCAAGCAATGCTACTGCTAAAGTGATGCCACATTTAACTAATGCCGCACTCAGTCTAATGCCACCGATAAATTTAAGCAATGCCATTTAATGTCACTGGATTATTTCAGGGTTAGCTGTTGATTGTGGATGTATTAAAGATTTTTCAGCTAAGGCATTCTAATGCTGTTGCACAGCCAGTATACCAACGATGAAACTTGTTACTACCTTCAGATTTTTGCACTGTTAATGCTTATAGATTACATACCTCACTTTCATGAGATAAGTTAATTTTTTTGTACAGTGTCACCAAAATGCCAAGGCGCTGATGTCATTTTATTTTGGTTAAACTGCACAAAAAATTATGAAGACAAGAGGAAAGGTCAAGAGTGGGCACCTCCTCCTCCGGCTGTTCTCTTGATTCGTTCGATCAAGTTTTTATGTTTGATCGATTATCAAGATTGGGATAGCAATTTTTAAGGTCCCCCCGAGTTCGAAATGATATTTACCTTGGAGGTACATGGTTTGCAATTTTTTATACTGTCATTAGTTAATAATGCTAGTTACCTTCAGACTTTTGTATTTGGTTTAATGCTCATGCACAGCTAGTATACCAATGCTGAAACGTGTTACCTTTACATTTTGTATTGTTAATTCTTATAGAAATCTTCCAGTGCTAGAGTTTATTGAAATCTGTTCAGTAAAACCATTGTACTGTACCCTGTAATAAAATAACTACTCTACTGTTGCACTAGCCACTGGATTAGTGTATATTTGTAGTATTCGAAATTTCGAATGGTGTTGCATTAGCGTATGGACATAAATAAAGTGTGGCAAGCTTTCCCAGATATGTGCTCAAGAAAACTACTACCTGTTTTTCTAAATACTAGACGTTTGGGTACTTTAAATTGAACCGCGAAAACGTCTTATATTAAGGAACAGAGGGTGTAGAGTTCACTCAAATTATCCCGGTAAAGCTAGTCACACCTTTGTTAAAATTAATGTTCATTATGTTATCGGAGGAGGTCTGTAAGTTTGTCTCTAATGCCTGTCGACTACATACCTGACATCATGATGTAATGTTAAGTCATTTCCTTTTGTACAGTGTCACTGAATTGTCAAGGCGGTGATGGCATTTTATTTTAGTTGAACTGCACAAAATATGCTTAAAAGAAGAGGAAAGGTCAGGAATCGATCATTCTTTCAGAAAGAACTATATATGCCTTTCTGACATCAGCCGTTGTTGCCTTATTTATTCCTTCAAACAGGTGGTTAGAAACAGTCTTGCTACCTTTTCCCATTAAGAAATTGGAATGCTTATATTTGTGAGTCTATGCTTCAACTAGTGCCACTTTTATAGTAATCACACTTTCAATATCTATGCAAACAGGGATGCTCGATTTTAGTGGAACTGCACAAAAAGTCCAACTGGTTCAACATTAGGAGCATGTTTTCTTCCAAACCTTTATATCCAATTGGTGGCACTATGAGCTGTTCATTACGAAGGTACATGGTTTGCTACTATCTTGCTACTCTTTTTGTACTGTCATTAGATAGTAATACTAGTGGTTTGCATGTGAATTTATTGGCAGGGTGGACCTACATTGGAGGTGCAGGACAGGATTCAATGATTGGATGCTCAATTTCGGTTGTATCGATTTCACCTCTTCCATCACTGCGAACATGGATATCCTTGGTCTGATGAAGAATAGGCGCTATATTTCTGCTCTGAACCAGCAAATCAATTCAGTATGAAATTGTCCAGGGCAAAACATGACTGTATCAAATTGTCCAGTGCAAAACATGACAGATGCTAAGCGGAAGAGACATGTTTAAACCGAAAATACAAGGTGGGGTATATGTTTACTAGCTGCTTGATATTTGTGCAGACAGAGATGTCTGCCCGTTGCTATTTGGCAAACACACAAAGTGACCGCAATTTTGGTTGAACTGCACAAGAGAATAGTATAGTCACTGCATGCAGTGCCATTTGAAAATAGACACAGAAAGATTGGATAGTCACTTCATGGACTGCAGAAAAGTAGTACTGTACTATTTATTGGCCAACACTAGGTGCTTCATTGCTTTGGTCTGATTATACAATGGGCATCATTTTGCCTAAGTTAAAGTTTGTATTCCGAAAATAGTCTCGCCGTGTGATCGAGAGAAGACCAAATCATATTGCAGTGGATGTTCCTCCATCATGTGTGGTTCATTCTCATGGTTCCAGCTGTTGGTGAAACCACTTACGTTTGCAAGAGGAATTGTAGACTTCACAAACAAATTTGTCTTTCAGTCTGTACTGAATGTGGCCAAGAGAAGCATCCATGTTAGTAGGCAGAACAGATGTTTTTTCTAGATCTTTGCTTTTGGAGCTACATATTTGTATATGATCTGTGAATCATTGAGATGCATTAACATGTTGATCTTATGTATGGGAATCGTACTAGTTGGTTTTAGTTGCGACGCAAGATCCGAAGTGGCTGATCTTTGCTTTTGGAGCTACATATTTGTATATGATCTGTGAATCATTGAGATGCATTAACAGTTCCTTATTTCTGTTCGCTCAGTGTTTACAAGTTACTGATCGATCACTAGCTAGCCTACTAATGCGCTCCTGGCAGTTTTAGTTGCGACGCAAGATCCGAAGTGGCAGTTTTTTGAATAAAAATGCCTACCTCTGAAGAAACTGACAAGCTGCTCTGAAGAAAATGCCATGCGAATCTGAAGAAACTGCCAGCGAAAACGTTCGCAAATGCCTTATCTCCCAGCTAAAGTTCATCAACTAATGCCCTCGGCTGCGACTCGTTGCATGCTGCTCCGCGTACTGGCTGCGAGCGATTTTGAGTGCCTGCATGCAGCCGGCCGTAATTAAGGCAGCTAACTGATGCGAAAAAAGATGCGCTTTAATTGTTGCGGGCCTTTTAAATCCGTGGAATCATTATTGACAAGGAGGGAGATGATTCGAGTGCACTCGTTTGACCGTCATGCCGGCGTGCGACCCAGCACGGACGGGACGGGACGGCACAGTCAGAATTTCAGTTTCTCTAGTTTTCCACGGCAAGCTGGCGCGCTAAGCCATGCCTGCTTAATTATGCATTGAATTCCGATGACCGTCGCGCTACCTTCCGCCTATAAGTACTGTTTCCCGGCCTTCTATGGTGGCACCGTGACCCAACTCGCCCTATCCTCATAAGCCCCCACCGGCCCGACGTCGCTCGCCACTTATCCTCGCTCTCGCCACGTCCGCCATGCCCCCGCCCGTCCGCGATAGGCGAGGCCGGAGGCGGTCACCGCCGGAACTAGTGTTCGGTTTTTCACCGGAAGGCAGACGGAGGGAGGAGGCATTCTATCGGTCTTTAGATGGCAATGCGGAGATCGAGGACTTGTTGGAGCGCGACCGCCTGGCGGAGGAGCAGGAGTTGTTGGAGCGCGACCGCTTGGCGGAGGAGCAGCGTATCGCCGATTTGCGCCGCCAGCGGGACATGGAGCAGCAGCGCACCGACGCTCTGAGTCGCGAGCAGAGCGCCCGCAACTGGGCCGACTACGTGGAGGCCGGCGCCCGGCAAATAGCCCTGGAGGCTGTCGGGCACGCACGCGTTCGCGACGCCGATTTTTACTACCAGCTCGTCAAGTGGGTTTCCCGCTTAGAAGCCGAAGCTTCGGTGGACCACGCCGGCATGGAAAGGGCCAACGCGCGCGAGCAACGCGCCCTATCGCACCTCTGGCAAGTCCGAGGCGAGGCGGAGGACGCCGGTGCCGGCGTTTAGCGTGTACCGCAGATGGCGGCCGGCATCGTCTAGTTAGCTAAGAGTAAGTTAGTACTTGTACGCTACTAGAGTATTAGTGGGAGTAGATAGTTAACTTGGCTATGATGGTTGTCAACGTGGAAGTTCAGTACTCTATATGTGGATCAGACCTGTTACTTTGCTCTGAATGTTGAACTTTCCGTTTGAACGTATGGAATGGGCTGTTATTTTTTAAATGGGTTGTATTTGTCCTCCACGGGTTTAGAGGCTGACTTGTGGGCCTACCAAGTTGACGCGTACACAATCAGGAGATGATTGTACGTGGAGAGGATGACAGCAGGGACCCGCCAAGGTCATGGCAGTACGCAAGCAAGTGCCTCCTTATTTCAAGCCAATAAAAAATGGCTCCTCCTAATGGATTTCTGACATCTGGGTCCCATGCCATTGTCAACGTAGTCAATAAACGAGAGAATTGCACAACGAGCGGCTGACACCAGGGACCCAGCAGCTCGCCCAGTTATTTTTGTTTTGGGTTAATTTGATAAATGCCACTCCAAATCTGGTGTTTCTGAGAAATGCCACTGCAATTTCCAAACTTTGAAAAATGCCATTTCATGCCATTTCCAGTGGCATTTTTCGAAGTCTGGAGTGGCGTTTTTCAAAGTTTGCAAATTGCAGTGGCGTTTTCCAAAGTTTGCAAAAATTGCAGTGGCATTTTTCAAAGTTTGGAAATTGCAGTGGCATTTTTATGAATCGCCATAATTGGAGTGGCATTTATCTAATTTGTTTTTGAGACGGAAGCAGGGTGTCAACTGGGCTGTGCGGGGCACTCTGGCCTGTCTAGACAGCCTTCTCTTTTATGTTTACCACAGACCAGCCCAGTAGTTTTTTTTCTTTCTGAAAATGGCTAGCCCAGTTTTTTTGTGATTTGCCAAGTAAGTCGCTTTGTCAGGCCTGTTGGGCTGCAAATCTTTCAAGACGAGGAGAGCTTCATTCGGCTGGACGAGAAAATGGCCTATCAGTAATGAGAAATGGGCTGTACATTTTTAAAACACATCAAACCGGCAATTAGTTTCAAATTTCTTTTTTTCATTTCGAGATTTTAAATTGCATTAATTTTTATGCGTGGACAATTTGTTGGATTTTATATTGATATACATTTATTTTTAAAATCAGTTTGAATGTGACTCGAAATTTCGGGATTAAAAACAGTTCGGACCGCACCGAAATATGCAAAATTTCGTATAATTTTTTAACCGTGGCCACAATATGGGCTGTAATGCTAACAAAAAGAATATGGGCTCCAAAAAAACCTTAAGAATTAGCAAATGGGCTGTAAATTATTAGAAATAATGGCAGATGGGTGTATGCTGTTTTCCACAGATTTGAGGCTTTCCTAAAAAAAGGTTGACGCACAAGCAGTGACTGTTGGATGTCCATCCAACGGCCGTCGTGCTTCTTCAATCTCTGCTCTTCCTGCTCCAGCCGCTCAAACAAGCGCCGGCGGGACTGCCTGCTCCCTCCTCCCCGCGGCCGGCTGTGCTGCCGCGCAGGCCTCACCGCCCCACCGTACTCCCATCGCTGGCCTAGCCATCCCTCTACTCACCCACACCTGCTGTTATTCTCCGGCGACGGCAGACGAACCAGTAAACCCTCGTACAGTCGTACTCCCCTCCGCGTGGGAAACAACTGCCGAGTCTTCCCTGCCTCCGTGTCGTTCCCTTCCTAGGCCTCGCCGTCGTCCACCGCCCTGGTGCTCTCGGCGCGGCCTGGTCAACGTGGTCAACGACCGACATGCATCTGAAGTGGACTGTACGTGGAGAGGCTGACAGCTGGGTCCACGGCCGCACGCAAGGAAATGCCTCCTTATTACGCGCAAAATAATGATTCCTCCACCTGACATCTGGGACCCACCGAAAGGGCCTCTGTATTTCGCGAAAAAAACGTTACCGCCGCTGACAGCTCGGACCCACCAGCTATATCTTCGCACGCAAGGAAGTGCCTCCTTATTACGCACAAAAAAATGAATACTCCCCCTGCTAGCTGGGACCCAGTATAGTGGCAGGCTGACTTGTGGGCCTACTAAGTTGACGGGGACGGAGGGCTTTGTCAACTTAGTCAATATGCACGATTCTAGCTCCAGTGACCGTACGATGTCCATCCAACGGCCGTAGTGCTTCTTCAACCTCTGGTCTTCTTGCTCCAGCCGCCCAAACCAGCGCCGGTCGTGCCTCGTGCTCCTGCCTCCCGTGGCCGGCTGCGATGCGGCGGAGGCCTCACCGCCCCCTACTACTCCCACCGCTGGCCAGGCCATCCCTCTACTTACCCACACCCCCTGTTATTCTGCGGCGACGGCAGCCTCACACCGCAGCGAACCAGTGAACCCTCATACTCCTCTACGCGTGGGCATCCACTATCGCGTCTTCCCCGGCTCCGCGTCGTCCCCTTCCTAGGCCTCGCCGTCGTCCACCGCCCTGGTGCTCTCGGCGCGGCGTGGTCAACGTGGTCAAGGAACGACTTCCATCGGAAGAGTACTGTACGTGGAGAGGCTGACAACTGGGTCCACGGCAGCCGCAAGGAAGTGCCTCCTTATTACGCGGAAAATAATTATTCCTCCACCTGACAGCAGGGACCCACCGGACGGGCCACCGTATTTGGCGAAAAAACGTTTCCCCCTGACTGCTGGGACCCACCGGACAGGCCACCGTATTTCGCGAAAAAAACGTTCCCCCCGCTGTCAGCTCGGACCCACCGGAAGTGCCGCCTTATTACGCACAAAAAATGAATACTCCCCTGCTAGTTGGGACCCACCTTGGTGGGTGGCTGACTTGTGGGCCTACTAAGTTGACGGGGACGGAGTGCTTTGTCAACTTAGTCAATATGAACGATTCTAGCTCCAGTGACCGTACGATGTCCATCCAACGGCCGTAGTGCTTCTTCAACCTCTGGTCTTCTTGCTCCAGCCGCCCAAAGCAGCGCCGGTCGTGCCGCATGCTCCTGCCTCCCGTGGCCGGCTGTGCTGCGCGGAGGCCTCACCGCCCCCTACTATTCCCACCGCTGGCCAGGCCCTGCGGCGACGGCAGCCTCACACCGCAGCCGAACCAGTGAACCCTCGTACTCCTCTCCGCGCGGGCTTCCACTGCCACGTCTTCCCCAGCTCCGCGTCGTCCCCTTCCTAGGCCTCGCCGTCGTCCACCGCCCTGGTGCTCTCGGCGCGGCGTGGTCAACATGGTCAAGGAACGACTTCCATCGGAAGAGTACTGTACGTGGAGAGGCTGACAGCTGGGTCCACGGCCGCAGCAAGGAAGTGCCTCCTTATTACGCGCAAAATAATTATTCCTCCACGTGACAGCGGGGACCCACCGGACGGGCCACCGTATTTCGCGAAAAAAACGTTTCCCCTGACTGCTGGGACCCACCAGCTACATCTTCGCACGCAAGGAAGTGCGTCCGGGCAAAAAAAAGATTCGCCCCCTGACTGCTGGGACCCACCAGCTACATCTTCGCACGCAAGGAAGTGCCTGACAGTCGGGACCCACCTGGTCGAAGCGTACGTAGCGTTGTCATTCTGGTCGCGAACGTGTACGTACATACTGGTCGATGTAGAGGCGCGCACGTGTCGTAGTAGAGGCGCGCACGTAGCATGTACACGTACGTACAGCGGCCAGGGTGCAAGAAAGTAAATACGGCCACGTACGTACATACGGGCGGGTCTCGAACGCCTACTCGCGCGTACGTACGGCCAGGGCTCGTGTACATGGCTGGGTCGGAACGGAGAAACTGCGTCGTCGTCGTGTTCATGGGGAGGCAACGGAATGCGTCGTGTCATCGGAGGCAACGGAACGCGTGGGAGCCAACCGGAGGCTTGGACGGAACAGCCGATGGAAACGAGGCCTGGCGTACCGCAGAACGGAGGAAACGGCCTTGTGTTCGACCGGCCACGTTCGAAACGGGATCCTGTTCATCGGGAGGGGTCTGGCGTACCGCAAAACGGAGGAAACGGACCTCCTACGGTCGAAACGGGGGTCCTGTTGATCGGGAGGGGTGTGGCGTACCGCAAAACGGAGGAAACGGACTTGTGTTGGAGCGCTACGGTCGAAACGGGGGTCCTGTTCATCGGGAGGGGTGTGGCGTACCGCAAAACGGGACTCCACGGGATACTGTTCATCTCCACCGTCGACCCCCTCCAGCCTCCACGGGCTACTGTTCATCCACCGTCGACCTCCTCCAGCCTCCACCTGCGACTGTTCATCCACGGGCTCCTGTTCATCCAGCCTCCACCGCGCGCTACTCCACCGGCTACTGTTCAACCAGCCCTCTCCACGGGCTCCTGTTCAACCACCCCTCCACGGGCTACTGTTCATCCAGCCCTCCACCGTCTACTGTTCATCCTGCCCTCCACGGGGTGGTCCTGTTCATCCAGCCCTCCACGGGGTCCTGTTCATCCAGCCCCAACCGGCTCGATCGATCGGGGTCCTGTTCATCCAGAGGCAACACCACGGGGTCCTGTTCATCCACCCCCACCGGGAACTGTTCATCCAAACCCCCCCAGCAACGCTCACTGTTCATCCAGAGGCAGCATCGATCGGCTTCAGTTAGCAGCAGTAGCGAAGGAATCGCTCGATCGGGTTCAGTTAACAGCCATCGATCGATCGCTCGGGTTCAGTAACGCGTAGCCTGCAGTGCAATCGCTCGGGTTCAGTTAGAGCCCAACGCCTCGCTCGGGTTCAGTTAGAGCCCAACGCCTCGCACCCACGCGCGTGCGTGTACGAGAGAAACGCGCATCGCTCGGCCCCGACCACCCACCGTAACCGGGAACACCCCGATATTTTCCTCGCCCTCGCTTCTACCACGGTTTTTTCCGTCATGGACGGCCCAAAGAATGTCATGCGGCTGCGTCTCCGGCCCGCCCAGGACGAAAAGCCCATTTTCTGTCATGATTTTTTGTCATAGAAGTAGGACCCCACCACATCTATGATGATACCAGGTTTTGTCACAATTATCGTCATAGAAGTGTCATAAGTATGACAGAAAAAAATTCGTTCGGCCCAAAATGTCACGGATATGTCTTTTTTTTGTAGTGATGTGTCCTTTGGCCTCTTGGTTGCTGCATCAAAGCGGACACCGCTGTTTTGGTTGGTGCTCTTTTGATCTTGGGCGATCGTGTAAAATGTATTCCCATTTATCTCGTACCCTTTGTAAGTCAATACAGTCGAAGATGGTCCCCTGGCCAACGTGTACAGCTCATTAGAAACAGTGTTGTCACCCATGAGCCATGTTTGCAACCAACTGTCGAAAATCCTGATGTGTTCACATGTAATCCAGTCATCACACTACTCCGGGTGTTTGGAGCGCAGAATATTCTTGTGTTCATCGACATACGGGGTCACCAAGGTAGAATTATGTAGAACTGTGTAGTGTGTTTGAGACCAGAATGTCCGTCCCTACATATTATTGAGTCCCCTCCTAGCATGCCTTTTCCAGTCAGTCTCCCCTCATACCGCAATTGAGGTATGCCAATCTTCTTAAGGTCAGGAATCAAGTCAACACAAAACCCAATGACATCCTCTGTTTGATGGCCCATGGAGATGCTTCCTTCTGGCCTAGCGCGATTACGAACATATTTCTTTAAGACTCCCATGAACCTCTCAAAGGGGAACATATTGTGTAGAAATATAGGGCCCAGAACAACAATCTCGACGACTAGATGAACGAGGACGTGCGTCATGATATTGAAGAAGGATGGTGGGAATACCAGCACGAAACTAACAAGACATTGCGCCAAATCACTCCTTAACCTTGGTAGGATTTCTGGATCGATCACCTTCTGAGAGATTGCATTGAGGAATGCACATAGCTTCACAATGGCTAATCGAATGTTTTCCGGTAGAAGCCCCCTCAATGCAACCGGAAGCAGTTGCGTCATAATCACGTGGCAGTCATGATACTTTAGGTTCTAGAACTTTTTCTCTGCCATATTCATTATTCCCTTTATATTCTACAAGAAGCCAGACGGGACCGTCATACTGAGCATGCATTCAAAGAAGATTGCCTTCTCTTCTTTGGTAAGAGTGTAGCTGGTAGGACCTTCATACTGCTTTGGAGGCATGCCATCTTTTTCGTGCACACGTTGCTGGTCCTCCCGTGCCTCCGGTGTATCTTTTGTCTTCCCATACACGCCCAAGAAGCCTAGCAGGTTCACACAAAGATTCCTCGTCACGTGCATCACGTCGATTGCAGAGCGGACCTCTAGGTCTTCCAATAGGTAGATCCCAAAATATAGATTTCTTCTTCCACATGGGTGCGCGTCCCTCAGCGTCATTCAGAACAGATAGTCTGTCGGGACCCTTTCCAAAGATTACTTGTAAATTATTGACCATAGCAAGTATGTGATCACCAGTACGAACGGCGGGCTTCTTCCGGTGTTCTGCCTCGCCTTTGAAATGCTTGCCTTTATTTCGACATTGATGGTTGGTCGGAAGAAATCGACGATGCCCCAGGTACACATTCTTCTTGCATTTGTCCAAATATATACTTTCGGTGTCATCTAAACAGTGCGTGCATGTGTGGTATCCCTTGCTTGTCTGTCCTGAAAGGTTACTGAGAGCAGGCCAATTATTGATGGTTACAAACAACAACGCATGTAGGTCAAATTCGTGCTGTTTGTGCTCATCCCATGCAAGTACACCATTTCCATTCCACAGCTGTAAAAGTTCTTCAACTAATGGCCTGAGGTACACATTGTTGGGGAACGTAGTAATTTCAAAAAATTCCTACGCACACGCAAGATCATGGTGATGCATAGCAACAGGGGAGAGTGTTGTCCACGTACCTGTAGACCGAAAGCGGAAGCGTTAGCACAACGCGGTTGATGTAGTCGTATGTCTTCACGATCCAACCGATCAAGTACCGAACGCACGGCACCTCTGAGTTCAGCACACGTTCAACCCGATGACGTCCTCGAACTCCGATCCAGCCGAGTGTTGAGGGAGAGTTTCGTCAGCACGACGGCGTGGTGATGATGATGTTCTACCGACGCAGGCTTCGCCTAAGCACCGCTACGATATTATCGAGGTGTAATATGGTGGAGGGGGGCACCGCACATGGCTAAGAGATCAATGATCAATTGTGTGTCTAGAGGTGCCCCCCTGCCCCCGTATATAAAGGAGCAAGGGGGGGGGGGTCGGCCGGCCAAAGGGGAGAGGCGCGCCAGGAGGAGTCCTACTCCTACCGGGAGTAGGACTCCCCCCTTTTCCATGTTGGACTAGGAGAGAGAGGGGGAAGAGGTAGAGGGGAGGAAGGAAAGGGGGGCGCCGCCCCCCTCTCCTTGTCCTATTCGGACTGGGGGGAGGGCGTGCGGCCCTGCCCTGGCCTCCTCTCCTCTCTTCCACCTAGGCCCACTAAGGCCCATTAAGTTACCGGGGGGTTCCGGTAACCTCCCGGTACTCCGGAAAAATCCCGATTTCACCCGGAACACTTCCGATATCCAAACATAGGCTTCCAATATATCAATCTTTATGTCTCGACCATTTCGAGACTCCTCGTTATGTCCGTGATCACATCCGGGACTCCGAACAACCTTCGGTACATCAAAACATATAAACTCATAATATAACTATCATCGAACGTTAAGCGTGCGGACCCTACGGGTTCGAGAACTATGTAGACATGACCGAGACACGTCTCCGGTCAATAACCAATAGCGGAACCTGGATGCTCATATTGGCTCCCACATATTCTATGAAGATCTTTATCGTTCAGACAGCATAACAACATACGTTGTTCCCTTTGTCATCGGTATGTTACTTGCCCGAGATTCGATCGTCGGTATCTCAATACCTAGTTCAATCTCGTTACCGGCAAGTCTCTTTACTCGTTCCGTAATACATCATCCCGCAACTAACTCATTAGTTGCAATGCTTGCAAGGCTTATAGTGATGTGCATTACTGAGTGGGCCCAGAGATACCTCTCCGACAATCGGAGTGACAAATCCTAATCTCGAAATACGCCAACCAACAAGTACCTTCGGAGACACCTGTAGAGCACCTTTATAATCACCCAGTTACGTTGTGACGTTTGGTAGCACACAAAGTGTTCCTCCGGTAAACGGGAGTTGCATAATCTCATAGTCATAGGAACATGTATAAGTCATGAAGAAAGCAATAGCAACATACTAAACGATCGAGTGCTAAGCTAACGGAATGGGTCAAGTCAATCACATCATTCTCCTAATGATGTGATCCCGTTAATCAAATGACAACCCATGTCTATGGCTAGGAAACTTAACCATCTTTGATCAACGAGCTAGTCAAGTAGAGGCATACTAGTGACACTCTGTTTGTCTATGTATTCACACATGTATTATGTTTCCGGTTAATACAATTCTAGCATGAATAATAAACATTTATCATGATATAAGGAAATAAATAATAACTTTATTATTGCCTCTAGGGCATATTTCCTTCAGTCTCCCACTTGCACTAGAGTCAATAATCTAGATTACACAGTAATGATTCTAACACCCATGGAGCCTTGGTGCTGATCATGTTTTGCTCGTGGAAGAGGCTTAGTCAACGGGTCTGCAACATTCAGATCCGTATGTATCTTGCAAATTTCTATGTCTCCCACCTGGACTAAATCCCGGATGGAATTGAAGCGTCTCTTGATGTGCTTGGTTCTCTTGTGAAATCTGGATTCCTTCGCCAAGGCAATTGCACCAGTATTGTCACAAAAGATTTTCATTGGACCCGATGCACTAGGTATGACACCTAGATCGGATATGAACTCCTTCATCCAGACTCCTTCATTTGCTGCTTCCGAAGCAGCTATGTACTCCGCTTCACACGTAGATCCCGCCACGACGCTTTGTTTAGAACTGCACCAACTGACAGCTCCACCGTTCAATGTAAACACGTATCCGGTTTGCGATTTAGAATCGTCCGGATCAGTGTCAAAGCTTGCATCAACGTAACCATTTACGATGAGCTCTTTGTCACCTCCATAAACGAGAAACATATCCTTAGTCCTTTTCAGGTATTTCAGGATGTTCTTGACCGCTGTCCAGTGATCCACTCCTGGATTACTTTGGTACCTCCCTGCTAGACTTATAGCAAGGCACACATCAGGTCTGGTACACAGCATTGCATACATGATAGAGCCTATGGCTGAAGCATAGGGAACATCTTTCATTTTCTCTCTATCTTCTGCAGTGGTCGGGCATTGAGTCTTACTCAACTTCACACCTTGTAACACAGGCAAGAACCCTTTCTTTGCTTGATCCATTTTGAACTTCTTCAAAACTTTGTCAAGGTATGTGCTTTGTGAAAGTCCAATTAAGCGTCTTGATCTATCTCTATAGATCTTGATGCCCAATATATACGCAGCTTCACCGAGGTCTTTCATTGAAAAACTCTTATTCAAGTATCCCTTTATGCTATCCAGAAATTCTATATCATTTCCAATCAGCAATATGTCATCCACATATAATATCAGAAATGCTACAGAGCTCCCACTCACTTTCTTGTAAATACAGGCTTCTCCAAAAGTCTGTATAAAACCAAATGCTTTGATCACACTATCAAAGCGTTTATTCCAACTCCGAGAGGCTTGCACCAGTCCATAAATGGATCGCTGGAGCTTGCACACTTTGTTAGCTCCCTTTGGATCGACAAAACCTTCCGGTTGCATCATATACAACTCTTCTTCCAGAAATCCATTCAGGAATGCAGTTTTGACATCCATTTGCCAAATTTCATAATCATAAAATGCGGCAATTGCTAACATGATTCGGACAGACTTAAGCATCGCTACGGGTGAGAAGGTCTCATCGTAGTCAATCCCTTGAACTTGTCGAAAACCTTTCGCAACAAGTCGAGCTTTATAGACAGTAACATTACCGTCAGCGTCAGTCTTCTTCTTGAAGATCCATTTATTCTCAATGGCTTGCCGCTCATCGGGCAAGTCAACCAAAGTCCACACTTTGTTCTCATACATGGATCCCATCTCAGATTTCATGGCCTCAAGCCATTTTGCGGAATCTGGGCTCACCATCGCTTCTTCATAGTTCGTAGGTTCGTCATGGTCTAGTAACATAACCTCCAGAACAGGATTACCGTACCACTCTGGTGCGGATCTTACTCTGGTTGACCTACGAGGTTCAGTAACAACTTGATCTGAAGTTCCATGATCATCATCATTAACTTCCTCACTAATTGGTGTAGGCGTCACAGGAACAGATTTCTGTGATGAGCTACTTTCCAATAAGGGAGCAGGTACAGTTACCTCATCAAGTTCTACTTTCCTCCCACTCACTTCTTTCGAGAGAAACTCCTTCTCTAGAAAGGATCCATTCTTAGCAACGAATGTCTTGCCTTCGGATCTGTGATAGAAGGTGTACCCAACAGTCTCCTTTGGGTATCCTATGAAGACACATTTCTCCGATTTGGGTTCGAGCTTATCAGGTTGAAGCTTTTTCACATAAGCATCGCAGCCCCAAACTTTAAGAAACGACAACTTTGGTTTCTTGCCAAACCACAGTTCATAAGGCGTCGTCTCAACGGATTTCGATGGTGCCCTATTTAACGTGAATGCAGCCGTCTCTAAAGCATAACCCCAAAACGATAGCGGTAAATCAGTAAGAGACATCATAGATCGCACCATATCTAGTAAAGTACGATTACGACGTTCGGACACACCATTACGCTGTGGTGTTCCGGGTGGCGTGAGTTGCGAAACTATTCCGCATTGTTTCAAATGTAGACCAAACTCGTAACTCAAATATTCTCCTCCACGATCAGATCGTAGAAACTTTATTTTCTTGTTACGATGATTTTCAACTTCACTCTGAAATTCTTTGAACTTTTCAAATGTTTCAGACTTATGTTTCATTAAGTAGATATACCCATATCTGCTTAAATCATCTGTGAAGGTGAGAAAATAACGATATCCGCCACGAGCCTCAACATTCATCGGACCACATACATCTGTATGTATGATTTCCAACAAATCTGTTGCTCTCTCCATAGTACCGGAGAACGGCGTTTTAGTCATCTTGCCCATGAGGCACGGTTCGCAAGTACCAAGTGATTCATAATCAAGTGGTTCCAAAAGTCCATCAGTATGGAGTTTCTTCATGCGCTTTACACCGATATGACCTAAACGGCAGTGCCACAAATAAGTTGCACTATCATTATCAACTCTGCATCTTTTGGCTTCAACATTATGAATATGTGTATCACTACTATCGAGATTCATAAAAATAGACCACTCTTCAAGGGTGCATGACCATAAAAGATATTACTCATATAAATAGAACAACCATTATTCTCTGATTTAAATGAATAACCGTCTCGCATCAAACAAGATCCAGATATAATGTTCATGCTCAACGCTGGCACCAAATAACAATTATTTAGGTCTAATACTAATCCCGAAGGTAGATGTAGAGGTAGCGTGCCGACGGCGATCACATCGACTTTGGAACCGTTTCCCACGCGCATCGTCACCTCGTCCTTAGCCAGTGTTCGCTTAATCCGTAGTCCCTGTTTTGAGTTGCAAATATTAGCAACAGAACCAGTATCAAATACCCAGGTGCTACTGCGAGCTCTGGTAAGGTACACATCAATAACATGTATATCACATATACCTTTGTTCACCTTGCCATCCTTCTTATCCGCCAAATACTTGGGGCAGTTCCGCTTCCAGTGACCAGTCTGCTTGCAGTAGAAGCACTCAGTCTCAGGCTTAGGTCCAGACTTGGGTTTCTTCTCTTGAGCAGCAACTTGCTTGCTGTTCTTCTTGAAGTTCCCCTTCTTCTTCCCTTTACCCTTTTTCTTGAAACTGGTGGTCTTATTGACCATCAACACTTGATGCTCCTTCTTGATTTCTACCTCCGCAGCCTTTAGCATTGCGAAGAGCTCGGGAATCGTCTTATCCATCCCTTGCATGTTATAGTTCATCATGAAGCTCTTGTAGCTTGGTGGCTGTGATTGAAGAATTCTGTCAATGACGCTATCATCCGGAAGATTAACTCCCAGTTGAATCAAGTGACTGTTATACCCAGACATTCTGAGTATATGCTCACTGACAGAACTATTCTCCTCCATCTTGCAGCTGTAGAACTTATTGGAGACTTCATATCTCTCAATCCGGGCATTTGCTTGAAATATTAACTTCAACTCCTGGAACATCTCATATGCTCCATGACGTTCAAAACGTCGTTGAAGTCCCGGTTCTAAGCCGTAAAGCATGGCACACTGAACTATCGAGTAGTCATCAGCTTTGCTCTGCCAGACGTTCTTAACGTCGTCAGTTGCATCTGCAGCAGGCCTGGCACCCAGCGGTGCTTCCAGGACGTAATTCTTCTGTGCAGCAATGAGGATAATCCTCAAGTTACGGACCCAGTCCGTGTAATTGCTACCATCATCTTTCAACTTTGCTTTCTCAAGGAACGCATTAAAATTCAACGGAACAACAGCACGGGCCATCTATCTACAATCAACATAGACAAGCAAGATACTATCAGGTACTAAGTTCATGATAAATTTAAGTTCAATTAATCATATTACTTAAGAACTCCCACTTAGATAGACATCCCTCTAATCCTCTAAGTGATCACGTGATCCAAATCAACTAAACCATAACCGATCATCACGTGAAATGGAGTAGCTTTCAATGGTGAACATCACTATGTTGATCATATCTACTATATGATTCACGCTCGACCTTTCGGTCTCAGTGTTCCGAGGCCATATCTGCATATGCTAGGCTCGTCAAGTTTAACCTGAGTATTCCGCGTGTGCAAAACTGTCTTGCACCCGTTGTAGATGGACGTAGAGCTTATCACACCCGATCATCACGTGGTGTCTGGGCACGACGAACTTTGGCAACGGTGCATACTCAGGGAGAACACTTTTATCTTGAAATTTAGTGAGAGATCATCTTATAATGCTACCGTCAATCAAAGCAAGATAAGATGCATAAAAGATAAACATCACATGCAATCAATATAAGTGATATGATATGGCCATCATCATCTTGTGCTTGTGATCTCCATCTCCGAAGCACCGTCATGATCACCATCGTCACCGGCGCGACACCTTGATCTCCATCGTAGCATCGTTGTCGTCTCGCCAATCTTATGCTTCTACGACTATCGCTACCGCTTAGTGATAAAGTAAAGCATTACAGGGCGATTGCATTGCATACAATAAAGCGACAACCATATGGCTCCTGCCAGTTGCCGATAACTCGGTTACAAAACATGATCATCTCATACAATAAAATTTAGCATCATGTCTTGACCATATCACATCACAACATGCCCTGCAAAAACAAGTTAGACGTCCTCTACTTTGTTGTTGCAAGTTTTACGTGGCTGCTACGGGCTTAGCAAGAACCGTTCTTACCTACGCATCAAAACCACAACGATAGTTTGTCAAGTTGGTGTTGTTTTAACCTTCGCAAGGACCGGGCGTAGCCACACTCGGTTCAACTAAAGTTGGAGAAACTGACACCCGCCAGCCACCTGTGTGCAAAGCACGTCGGTAGAACCAGTCTCGCGTAAGCGTACGCGTAATGTCGGTCCGGGCCGCTTCATCCAACAATACCGCCGAACCAAAGTATGACATGCTGGTAAGCAGTATGACTTATATCGCCCACAACTCACTTGTGTTCTACTCGTGCATATGACATCTACGCATAAAACCAGGCTCGGATGCCACTGTTGGGGAACGTAGTAATTTCAAAAAATTCCTACGCACACGCAAGATCATGGTGATGCATAGCAACGAGAGGGGAGAGTGTTGTCCACGTACCCTCGTAGACCGAAAGCAGAAGCGTTAGCACAACGCGGTTGATGTAGTCGTACGTCTTCACGATCCGACCGATCAAGTACCGAACGCACGGCACCTCCGAGTTTAGCACACGTTCAGCCCGATGACGTCCCTCGAACTCCAATCCAGCCGAGTGTTGAGGGAGAGTTTCGTCAGCACGACAGCGTGGTGACGATGATGATGTTCTACCGACGCAGGGCTTCGCCTAAGCACCGCTACAGTATTATCGAGGTGGACTATGGTGGTGGGGGGCACCGCACACGGCTAAAATATCAAACGATCAATTGTTGTGTCTCTAGGGTGCCCCCCTGCCCCGTATATAAAGGAGCAAGGGGGGAGGTGCGGCCGGCCAGGAGGGGGCGCGCCAGGAGGAGTCCTACTCCCACCGGGAGTAGGACTTCCTCCCTTTTCCTTGTTGGATTAGGAGAAGAGGGGGAAAGAGGTGGAAGAGAAGAAGGAAAGGGGGGGTGCCGCCCCCCTCTCCTTGTCCTATTCGGACTAGGGGGGAGGGGCGTGCGGCCCTTGCCCTGGCCGCCTCTCCTCTTCTCCACTAAGGCCCATTAACCCCCGGGGGGTTCCGGTAACCCCTCTAGTACTCCGGTAAAATCCCGATTTCACCCGGAACACTTCCGATATCCAAATATAGGCTTCCAATATATCAATCTTCATGTCTCGACCATTTCGAGACTCCTCGTCATGTCCGTGATCACATCCGGGACTCCGAACAACCTTCGGTACATCAAAACGTATAAACTCATAATATAATTGTCATCGAAATGTTAAGCGTGCGGACCCTACGGGTTCGAGAACTATGTAGACATGACCGAGACACGTCTCCGGTCAATAACCAATAGCGGAACCTGGATGCTCATATTGGCTCCCACATATTCTACGAAGATCTTTATCGGTCAGACCGCATAACAACATACGTTGTTCCGTTTGTCATCGGTATGTTACTTGCCCGAGATTCGATCGTCGGTATCTCAATACCTAGTTCAATCTCGTTACCGGCAAGTCTCTTTACTCGTTCCGTAATACATCATCCCGCAACTAACTCATTAGTTGCAATGCTTGCAAGGCTTAAGTGATGTGCATTACCGAGTGGGCCCAGAGATACCTCTCCGACAATCGGAGTGACAAATCCTAATCTCGAAATACGCCAACCCAACAGGTACCTTCGGAGACACCTGTAGAGCACCCTTATAATCACCCAGTTACATTGTGACGTTTGGTAGCACACAAAGTGTTCCTCCGGTAAACGGGAGTTGCATAATCTCATAGTCATAGGAACATGTATAAGTCATGAAGAAAGCAATAGCAACATACTAAACGATTGAGTGCTAAGCTAACGGAATGGGTCAAGTCAATCACATCATTCACCTAATGATGTGATCTCGTTAATCAAATGACAACCCATGTCAATGGCTAGGAAACTTAACCATCTTTGATCAACGAGCTAGTCAAGTAGAGGCATACTAGTGACACTCAGTTTGTCTATGTATTCACACATGTATTATGTTTCCGGTTAATACAATTCTAGCATGAATAATAAACATTTATCATGATATAAGGAAATAAATAATAACTTTATTATTGCCTCTAGGGCATATTTCCTTCACACATCAATGTCGTTGTCGGGTTGCTTAGGGCCTTGGACGAGAACTGGCATCATAATGAACTTCTGCTTCATGCACAACCAAGGAGGAAGGTTTTAGATACATAGAGTCACGGGCCAGGTGTTATGATTGCTGCTCTAGTCCCTAAAAGGATTAATGTCATCCGCACTTAAACCAAACCATATGTTCCTTGCGTCACCTGCAAAGCCCCCCACTTTCTCTCGATTTTTTCAACTGCGACCCGTCAGCGGGTGCTCTCAACTTCCCGTCTTTCTTATGGTCCTGTTTGTGCCATCACATCAACTTGGCATGCTCTTTGTTTCTGAACAAACGTTTCAACCGTGGTATTATAGGAGCATACCACATCACCTTGGCAGGAACCCTCTTCCTGGGACGCTCGCCCTCAACATCACCAGGGCCATCTTGTCTGATCTTATACCACAATGCACCGCATACCGGGCATGCGTTCAAATCCTCGTATGCACCGCGGTAGAGGATGCAGTCATTAGGGCATGCATGTATCTTTTGCACCTCCAATCCTAGAGGGCATACAACCTTCTTTGTTGCGTACGTACTGTTAGGCAATTCGTTATTATTTGGAAGCTTCTTCTTCAATATTTTCAGTAGCTTCCCAAATCCTTTGTCAGGTACACCATTCTCTGCCTTCCACTGCAGCAATTCCAGTGTGGTACCGAGCTTTATGTTGCCATCTTCGCAATTGGGGTACAACCCTTTTTTGTGATCCTCTAACATGTGATCGAACTTCAACTTATCCTTTTCACTTTCGCATTGTCTCTTTGCATCAACAATGACCCGACAAAGATCATCATCGGGCACATCGTCTGGTTCCTCTTGATCTTCAGCTTCCCCCATTGCAGCTCACTGTATTCAGGGGGCACATAGTTGTCATCATCCTCTTCTTCTTTGTTGTCTTCCATCATAACCTCTCTTTCTCCGTGCTTGGTCCATGTGGCATGAAACCCTTATAAAGCAGGTGGGTGTGAAGGATTTTCCGGTTAGAGTAAGACTTCGTATTCCCACATATAGGGCATGGACAACACATAAAACCATTATGCTTGTTTGCCTCAGCCACTTCAAGAAAATTATGGACGCCCTTAATGTACTCGGAGGTGCGTCTGTTACCGTACATCCATTGCCGGTTCATCTGCATGCATTATATATAATTAAGTATGTCAAAAACCATTACAGAACATCATGAATACAGAAGTGACCAAATTAATAGAAGTTCATCATCACATTAAAACCAAAGTACATACATAGTTCTCATTGAACAACATATAGCTCTCCAGAGTATCTAATTAAACCATACATTGAAACTATCTAAAACATTTCAATGCAACAACAAATGCAACCATAATCGCAACTAAGGTAACAATTGATCCAACGGCATAATGATACCAAGCCTCAGTATGAATGGCATATTTTGTAATCTTTCTTAGCTTCAAGCGCATTGCATCCATCTTGATCTTGTGATCATCGACGACATCCGCAACATGCAACTCCAATATCATCTTCTCCTCCTCAATTTTTTCCAATATTTCCTTCAAGTAATTGTTTTCTTTTTCAACTAAATTTAACCTCTCGACAATAGGGTCGGTTGGAATTTCCGGTTCACATGCCTCCTAGATAAAAAAATCTATGTCACGTTGGTCGGCATAATTGTCATAAACACTAAATGAAACAAATAGTTATAAAAGATAATATATACAACAACCGAATCATAGACAGGACGAGGCCTGATGGAGGCGGATACCAAAACCATCGCACTATATAATAACAAACAATAATAAAAGTAAGAAAATTACACAAGTATTTATCTAAATCATACAAGTAAGAACTTTTTTCTTTTAGAAAGAAGATAAGAACAAGAGGCTCACCACGGTGGTGCCGGTAACGAGATCGGCGCGGGCGATCGACGACGATGAGGACGGGGACGGGACAGGATGGACCGCCAAACCTAGACAAATCTTGAGGAAAATGGAGCTTGGACAAGGAGCTTCGAGAGGAGAAAGCTTAAGTGTGGCTCGGGCATTTCATCGAACACCTCATGTGCATAGGAGGTGAGTTAGAGCACTACAAAGCTCTCCCACGACCGGCCAAAAAAACAGAGCAATGCACTGCTCTGCTCGCGAGCAGGGGGTATATATAGGCTTCTCTTTGGTCCCGGTTTGTGGCTGGAACCGGGACTAAAGGACCACATTTGGTCCCGTTTCCAGCCACAAACCAGGACCAATGGTTGTGGGCTAGGAGCGAGGCCCATTGGTCCCGGTTCGTGCCTGGAACCGGGACCAAATGGGTCAGACGAACCGGGAGCAATGGCCCACGAGACCCGGCCGGCGCCCTGGCCTGACGAACCGGGACCGATGCCCCCATGGGTCCCGGTTCGTGAGTGAACCGGGATTAATGGGCTTTTCAGGCCTGGAGCAAAGCCTTGTTTTCTACTAGTGTAGTTATAACCGACGTTATGTGTATGTGAGATTATGCCATGAATGATCATAGTTATAAGTTGCCGCTATTCTGTCAATTGTCCAACAGATTTTTGTTAACATGCTACTACCTGCTTTCGAGAGAGATGCCACTAGTGAACCTACGGCCCCAGGGTCCATTCTCCGTTAATACAAAAGCTCCTACAATTTACTCTTTTACTTTCTTGCCATTTGCTCTATCACTATATATTCGCATTTAATCTTATGACTAGCAAGAACAAGGGGATTGACAACCTCCTTGCTACTGTTGGGTTCAAGCAATCTTTCTTGTTTGTGTGTAGGTGCTGCTAACGTTGATAGCTTGGTGCCTCCTATTGGTTCGATAAATCTTGATTTTTTTACTGAGAGAAATAAGATCTGCTGATGTGCTACATCATCTTTCCTCTTTGGAGAATCCAACATCTCATACAGAAGTAGCACTAGGCCTCACGCATATGGACACCTCTATTTGACACGTTGAAGACTTTGTTAACGATTGGGTCAACCCTAATAAGAAAGCCATGGCGTCTCTCACTCTGCTTGTGTCGTGGACAATTTCGAACGAGAGAAACTCCTACGTCTTCCGTCAAGACACAAGAATGCCTCCCCGCCAATTCTCCTCGACGCCATCATGGCCAACCCAAAACTTTGGGTAACCGCGGGTGCCAAGAAACTTAGGGTCAATCATGTCGCGAGAGTAATTACCCATGCGTTGTGTTAGGGGCCTCTGTAACACAAAAACTATGCTATAATCCGATAATCTATAAATGAGACAAACCTTGTGTCCCCGTTTCGAAATAATAAAAACTGTCTTGATATTGTAAACTTGAGAGAATTTACCACATGAGCGGTGTGGTCTGTGAAATTTGTAGTCGACTGATCAACAGTCGGACTCTACATTAAATATAGATAACACAAAACTTTGGCAAATCTCGCACTTAAAAGCTGCACAGGAGAACTGATAGCGATGACCTGGTGCTATCTTTCCACGCCGCCTGAAGCTCCCGGGAGCACAAAAGAAGCTGAATACGTACCCCGTAGAAAACCGAGAACGTCCATGCGTTGTCGTGGTGTCAAGACGAGCTACATAGCACACGTTAGAGCCACGAATTAAATCGTGAGGTGCAGGGCAAAGCGTCACTAACCGCACTGACAGCCATGAGTTGTCCAGATCGAGTAGTAACGAAATTTAAGGTAGGGCTAGCGCCGCTCTGCTCCATTCGGAGAAGGAATCCAGATCGAGTAGGAGTAAGTTTGGCCGCTTCGTCCGTGGTCCCAAGGTTGAACCCAGATCGAGCAGCGACGTTGACGGCAACTGTGGATCCCTCTCCCCGTTCTGCCCGCGAAACAGTGAAAACGCACAAGCGAGATCCGCCACACCCCCGGTGTCCGTGCCTGCCTGGTGCTACTGCTACGTACTACTCCAGTACTACGTACTCCGTTTCTCCGGAACTGCAATATTTTATCCACCCTCATCTCGTGGAGGGCATCCCTCCATGCGCTTCGTACCGGGCTGGGGTGCACGGTATACAAGTCGCCGAACAAGGGTTGCCCGAGAGGGAGGTGCCCAAGAAACAGAAGCGGCCGGCGTGGGTCTCTCGGTGCAGCATCGGCGCGAACGATCCCCACCGTTTCATGTAGTACGTAACTACGTCCATGCTGCATGAGTGGCATGGTCCCGAATCCCGACCGATCCGTTTTGGAGGCGGTCGCGAGTGAATGATTGTGCATTGCCGTGTACTGCCAGGTTGCCTGATCAACGGCGGCTTTGTTGTTGTTCTACTCGATCGGCGCATGTCGGTACTGCTACGTACGTACATATGTGGACTTGAGTTGGTCCTTTGGCCTGCGCATTTGTTGGCTTGCGCGCGCGCGCTCGGCGGTGGCGCTACCAGTCTGCTTGGTGATCTGGTGGTGCCGAGACCCACGCGTCAGTTGGGCTCGCTCTCCCACCTATCCCTCTCCCTCTCCCTCCCCGCCCGCTAGACTAGTAGAAGTAGCAGTAGGAGTAATCCGCTCGCCGCCGCTGCGGTTATCCGTTCGAGGTTGATGCGCTGCAAAGTTTCCTCTTCCGGGCTGGCTGGCTGGCTGGCTGGACTGGAGTGACTCACGTAAACTTCGCCGCTCCGCTCCGGCCACCGGCCTTTCCATCTTTTGCCGCTGCTCCCTTACCTGCCCCGCAACCGCAGGTTGATTTCCTCCTTTAATCCCGTGCCTTTCCTCTCAAAGCAAAGAGTGGACTTGGAGTTTTTCCTCCGGCCCCGTTCATTTCTCCTGGATTTCGCGTACAAATCGCCCTTCCCTTTTCCATTCTAATTAATACTCCACGAGCCGTGATGTCGCGTACGGAGTCGACAAGCTGTATATAAGCCCTCGCCGTGTTTCTTCCTTCCTTCCTTCCTCTAGGTTTCTCCTTCCATAGCTTCCTGTCCCCAAAAGCTCCTTTTCTCCCAACTCAACTCAAGTCGGAGGAGCCTCTGCGCCAGTGCGCCGCGCCCTCGGGCATACTGGGCTAAGTACTGCCCTCTCCTTCTGAGATTCTTCATCTTACTCACGTTTGGTTCCGTTAACGACTTGATGCTCTAGCTTCTTCCTTGCGCTCGTTCATGTCTGCAGAGATGGGGCGTGCCATGCGGTGGCTCAAGAGGCTGCTCACAGGCAGGAAGGAGGCGCACGGTGGCGGCAAGGAGATCCATGCCGCGACCGACTGGCATGACGCGGCGGCGGTGAAGGAGTCCACCAAGAGATGGAGCTTCGTGAAGCAGAGGAAGAGCGGGGTTGACGCCGGGAAGCGGCCCTCAGAGCCTCTCGCCCCCGCGCGGGAGGTGAAGCCATGCCGCTGTGCCGGCGGCGAGCTGGTGGGAGCACGCGAGGAGAAGGCGGCCGTCGTGATTCAGAAAGCCTTCAGAGGCTACCTGGTATGTTCTTGATCATCATCCCGTTGATTCATATCTGATATCTCCATCGTACGTCATCCCTGTATAAGTTGGTTGAGATACTGCTGACCGCGTGCGTGTCTGAGTTTCGGCTATGTTCATCATTTCTTGTTATCCGGCGTGCCGAAATGGATTGAACAGTCCCAGTGTGCGCCCGAACTCTGACGTTAACGATGCAGATCCTCCCATCAATTATTTTAGTGGATAGGTTCACACTGTTCGCACACTGTTTATTCCAGACCCGTCAGCTCGTTTTGTATTATCTGTTTGGATTAGTGGGCTAAACGTCGCTGTATGTGATGTCACTGCTCGTCATGTTCCTTTCCATGATGGACAGTTGGTAGTTGTTAACTCTTCCTCTGTCCCTGCGCAAAACCTGCACGTTGATCTTGATCGGCTGCGCAGTTCTTTACTCTGCTTCGGGCCTTCAGCAGCGACTTCTCTGTATAATAAGCTCTGTGTTGGTTCGGTGTCAGTGTAGTGGTTACTGATTACGCAGTGTGACATGAGCCTCTTTGGCCAAGCTGAGTTCTTTAGTCCTTGGCCCAAAGCAAGTTGTTTTGGTTTGAGTTTTGAATCTTCTCTGACAATAATGCATGGCTTCAGGCTAGGAAGGCGCTTCGCGCTCTCAGATCACTCGTCAAGCTGCAAGCTCTGGTCCGAGGCTATCTCGTGAGGAAGCAGGCGGCCACGACGCTGCACCGGCTGCAGGCGCTCATGCGGCTGCAGGCCGATTCCCGCGCTTTCAAGAGTGCCTCCTACCGGAAATCCATGGAACAGGTCAGCCCCGAATTTGAACTCTTCGTTCGTGTTGATCAACGATCACGACGCGTCGACGTGATTTCAAGAGTTTGATATGTTCGCTGCTGTGCATTTTCCGCAATGCAGGAGAGAATTGTCGCGCAAGATGCCCGGATGAGGACGCCGCCGGCCAAGCCGGGGCACCGGCGGAGGCTGTCCGACAGCACGGACTCCAACTACGAGCGCAGCCCGCGGATCGTGGAGATGGACACGTGCCACCTCCGCTCCCGGTCCAGCCGGATCGCGAGCGGCCGGTACGCCGCCGATCGCTCGTCGGGCCGGCTCGCCCCGGACCTGGCCCCGCCGTTCTCGCCGCGGTCCGTCAAGCAGCCCCCGCGGCTGTCCACCCGGCGTGAGCCCGTAAGGCTCGCCAAGACGGCGCAGAACACGCCCCGCTTCAGCGGGGCCGACCCGCCGTACACGTACGACTCGCCTGCCAAGAGCGTGGACGGGCTGGCGGCGCGGCCGCTCTGGCACCGGGACCTCCTCGCGAGCCCCCGGTACATGGCGGGCACGGCCTCGTCGGCGGCGAGGCTGCGGTGCCAGAGTGTGCCCAGGCAGCCGGCGGAGGCGCCGAGGGCGAGCCTGACCCAGCGGGATGTCCCTGCTGGGGCGAGGAAGTCGACGTGCACGCGGACGCAGCATGGCGGCCTCTGCTTCCACTCCTCGGATGCCACCCACACGCGCCGCTCCGACCTCAGCGACGACGCGGCAAGAGATTATTACTTGGACAGGATGTGGTGATCGTCTCATCTATCAGATGGAGACGGACGGACGGTGGTGTATGATACCAGTAGCTGCAAATCGCTGGATAGTCTCCGAATTCTGTACATGCTTTATGCTTAGAGGCTTTTTTTTGCGGGTTTTCTTTCTTGACATCTAGTAGTTGCTAAAGTGTTAAGATCAAAACGTTGATGATCGATAGGGGGTTTGTTCAACGGAAATTTGTAGAGATCAAAATGTAGCCGGTTGCTTGGTAAATTATAGTCGTACTAAGTGATCCACGACCGTGTGATTGCACCAAGGACCACTATGTATTAAGAATATTTTGTCTCTCAAGTGTCAAATATGAAATAAAACTCGTTATCTTGACCCAGATAGGTCCGCAGCGTGGCCCGGCAGAGTGCTGGACAGCCGCGGCTGGCTCTCTGCGTGCTTTTCTCCATGGGTGGGGGGCTAACCATGGCAGTGAATCCAAGAGGGAACGGGTTAGAATTTTCGACGAAATTGCCGCGCTAGATATCCAGGCAGATTGCCGCCCTTTCTCCGAAGGGGAATGGGCTCACCGCTATGCTTTGGAAAATCAAGTCCTCTCTATCCTGCGCGCTGAGGAAGAGTATTGGCGACGTAGAGGCGGCGTTAAATGGGTGACTAAAAGAGATACAAATACCAGCTACTTTCACGCCTATACCAACGGCCGGAAACGGAAGTGCTCCATTTTGTATCTCCAATCCGATTCCGGACTCTTACTGACCCAGGAGGAAATAGTCAAACACATTTACGAATTTCTCTTGGGCCTTTTGGGGACGGCCGAAGAAAAGGCTCTTAGCCTTCGGGAGGATTTGTGGGATCCCTCGGAGCGAGTGTCAGAGGAGGAAAACGAAGGGCTCGTTTTATCCTTTATGCCAGAGGAGATCGACAACGCCCTGGATGATATGAAAACGGACATGGCACCAGGCCCGGACAGGTGGCCGGTGGAGTTTTTCAAGAAATTCTGGCCATGCCTTAAACACCTATTCTACGCGATTGTTAATGGTTTTGCGTTGGGTACGGTAGATTTATCTCGCCTTAACTACGGTGCTATTAGTTTGATCCCTAAGGTTAAAGGCGCGGATAGCATCAAGTTGTTTAGACCGATCACCCTCGTCAACGTACCGTTCAAAATCTGTGCGGAAGCATATGCCTCGCGCTTGGCCCCGATCGCTCAACGTGTGATTAGCAAAAGCCAGACCGGTTTTCTTAAACACCGCAACATTCTCGAAGGGCCAATGGCGTTACTCTAAATTATCCATGAGCTAAAACACACCAAAGGGAAGGGCGTCCTACTCAAGTTGGATTTCGATAAAGCCTATGACCGAGTGAACTGAGAGTTTGTTCGGGAGGTCCTCCTTAAAAAGGGTTTTGAGGCGGGCTTTGTCCACCGTATCATGCACTTAGTCAGCACTGGTCATACAACGGTCACCATCAATGGCACAATGGGCAAGTTTTTCCGTAATAAGAGGGGCCTCCTACAAGGAGATCCTAGCTCCCCGCTTATTTTTAACTTCGTTGCGGATGCCTTGGCGGCCATGCTCAACAAGGCAAGGGCGGCAGGGCATATCAAAGACCTGGTACCTCACCACATCCCAAGAGGTTACCCATCTTCAATACACGGACGATACGATGTTGCTCTTCGAGCCAGACGACCATAGTATTGCCATGATTAAGCTTCTGCTCCCTGCCTCCGAAATCTTGTCGAGGCTGAAGATTAACTTCCTAAAGAGCGAAGTGATCACTATAGGGACGGACGATCACGATAGTGTGCGGGTGGCTAACCTTCTAAACTACAAGCTTGGGGGCCCGATCAAATACCTTGGCCTCCCGATCTCACATAAGAAACTTTCCATTGTTGAATGGGAGCCTTTATATGGCAAAGTGGCCAATAGGATGAGTCCTTGGCGAGGCAGGTTCATGTCCTCGGCGGCTAGATTGATCCTCACCAACTCGAGCCTATCCTCTCTTCCCCTTTTTACAATGGGAATGTTTCTCCTCACGGATGGTGTCCATGCTAAGCTTGACACCCCTCTCTCGCGGTTCTTTTGGAAAGGAACCAGCAATAAACGCAAATACCACTTGGTGAAATGGGCAGTGGTATGTAGACCAAAGATATTCGGAGGCTTGGGGATTACTAACTCCAAGCTAATGAATGTGGCCCTCCTCGCCAAGTGGTGGTGGCGCCTTGCCCAAAACGAGTCGGGACTCTGGGCGGATATCCTCTGGGCAAACTATTTCCCAGACGGGAACTTGTTCAAGGCCAAATCATCCGGCTCCTCGTTTTGGAATGAGATCCAAGCGATGAGGTCGGCTTTCTCAGTAGGGGCTCATTTCAACGTGAATAACGACATGGCCACGAGGTTTTGGCTCAATTGTTGGTGGGGCCAGGCGCCGTTGTGGCAATCCCACCCGGCGTTATATCAACTTGCTACTGGCACCACTATAATGGTGGGCGATGCATTGAGGACCCACCCTCCGGCGATTTCCTTCATGCGCCCACTCGTCCCAGCCGAGGCAGCTAGCTGGGCTGCGTTGGTGGCCTCCTTCGAGGGGAGGCACCTCAGCCAGGGGGCTCATGCGGTCACATGGAGCCTAGCTGCTTCCTAAAAGTTTACGGTCAAATCTCTTTACAACAAGCTAACCGAGGGAAACTCGCTAGACATGGCTAGGGGGCTATGGAAGGCTGGCCTCCCCCTCAAAATCAAAATTTTTATGTGGCAAATGGTTTGCAACCGTTTGCCGACATCGGATAATGTGGCCAAGCGCAACGGGCCAGCGGACGGAACTTGTGCTGTTTGCGGTTTAGGGGGAAACGCAAATCATGTCTTCTTTGGTTGCTACCTAGTCAGATTTGCGTGGAGTGCTGTTCGGGAAGCTTTCCATCATAACTGGAACCCGCAATCCAGCATAGATCTGCTTGCCCTGCTATCGGCCCAAGGGGTTCTAATGCTAGGATTGTTTGGCGTTGCGTAGGGGCGCTACTTTGGTCTTTATGGACGACTAGGAACAAAATTACTATAGAAAAGAAGTTTCTTGCTCACCCTGCTGACATCATCTTCAAATGCCGCATCTTCTTACAGACTTGGGCACCGTTGGGGAAGACGTGTGATGCTGCGCGCATGGATGGAATCATGGAGCAGATCAAGCTTACGATGGTGAAGGCGCGACAGTATGAGGCGCCCTCATGAGCCTTTTGGTTGTGTTGCTTCGTTTTCTGCTGGTTGTTTAGTGTTGAGGTTCAACTTGCCTTTATGTTTCGTGACCGCGAGGGTCTGTACCTTTACTGATTCCGGACGGTATGGTTTTGTGTATTTTGATGGTGTGGTTTGTATGCATTAAACCGTATGTGGATGCTATCTAGTGGCTTTATTAATTTAAAGCCGGGCGATTCTAGCGTCTGCGTTCCAAAAAAAATAAAACTCGTTTTACCTCAAGAAAATAGAACAAGGTAAATAAAATGAAGTTCAGAACTACACGGTGGTTTAGCAGTGCCCACATTGATGTTTTTGTCCTGCCCCAAACCGCCAAACGTGTAGTTACGCGCCATGTTTTCTTCAAAAGGACAGCAGGATTGGTTTGACGCTGGAGTTATTTGCTCCAGTGCTAACGATGCTGAAGTGATCTGACGGGAAGCACCGAACCAGCTGATCGACACATGATCCGACAGTGGCAGCGACTCAATAAGAAGCGTACGCGATGATGATCGTTGAGACGTCAGTTTCCTAGTTATTGTACTACCAAAAGTTCGCAAGACTTCAGGACTAGCAGCGCGACTGGTTAATGGCAAGAAGCAACAAACAGTGGCTCATGTCTCCAAGTAAACACCGATCGGTGCAAATGTGCAGAATATACTACTCCGTTTTTTTAGTCCCACATACAAAATTTCTCTCGAGGCAAACTTAGTACAGTTTAACCAACTTTATAGCAAAAATATCAACATTCATGCTAACAAATGAGCATCATTAGGGTCCAAGCAAATATGTCATGTGATGGCGACTCCAAGGATGACGTGCGTTCCACGGTTCCGGTGCGACACGCGACTCCGGTGCGATTTCGTCCCCAATCTCGGGGCATCCCTGCTTGAATTCAGGCTGGACTTCCTTCTCCGGCAAGGACGTCGGCTAGCCCTCCTCAACGCCGACGATCTGACGGTGGATGCGCGAGGGTGGTGCGGCGACGAGGGATTGTAGCAGGTCAGATTGTGTAGTTCCCGTGTCACTTGGCACGGGTTGCGTCGACAGCGGGTCGGGCTGGACACGTCTCGAGTCCCGAGGTGAGTAATGGCAATCGTGGGGAGGGGAGGGAGTTTTTTAGCCTGCGCTGTGCTCCGACTCCTCGCATCCCCCCTGCCTCCCACACGCATCGACTCCCGGTGCCGCGACTCGCCGAGAGCTAGGGTTCCTTGACGACCCGCGAGCAGCAGATGGCGGCGCTCGCCGGCGACGACGAGATGATGATGGGAAGGTTGAGGGAGATCGACAGGTGGTTTCCGAAGGCGAATGCGCTCAACGACGCGGCAGAGATGGTCCGGGGGCGTCTGAACGAGTAGGAGACCATGCGGTGCTTCCCCAACTACGACAGGAAGCCGGCGATGGGGGTTCTGCTTTGGGCGATGCTCGAGGTGGAATCCCCGATCCAGGAGCAGAGGCACAAGTGGAGGGTCTTCAGATCCCTCCGCTACCGCCAGATCCAGCCACCGGTGCCGCCGATGGAGGTGGTGATGGGGCTCCCTGCTCCGGGGTCACAGATGGCGCCGATCGTGATAGAGGAAGATGACAAGGAGACGGTGGTGCCAAGGAAGAGACGGAAGCGGGTGACCACGACGTTGCCTCGGCGTTCGCCATGCTTCCCAAGGTGCTCGCCGCACCTCCGAGTCCTCCCCTGCCTGCAGTAGGGGTCTCGCCGGTCGGCAACCGCTTTTGGCTGCTGGCCGGGGAGTGCTCCTATGAAGGGGGGGAGGGGGCGGCATCACCAACTTCTTCAGGTATGTTAGTTGAGAAATACTTGACCTCTGCTGCGTCGACTGATGTGGATGAGGGTGATTGTGAGAGATAGAAGTTGTTAGTCATGGGTAGAAAAAAAGAGAAACGTTTAAGGAAGATTTCCAAGCTTCAAAATGATGAAGCCAGGAGGGGGAAATTAGAAGAAAAAGGAACTATAGATAAAGGGAATATTGATCTTCTAGACAATGGCAGTAACAATATAAAAAGTGTGGAGGCTATAATTTTTCAAGAGCATATGAGGCATGGTAATTTCCAACCCATTGCCATATGGTATGAGGATAATGGAATTGATTTTGGGGAAATAGTTGTAAATACAACTCCAATTGAACCCAATTTGGGGACAAATGGAGAGCACAGGGGGAGTGAGGGAAGAAAGGAAAGCAGTGGATCGCCAATTATATTTGGGGGCCCAGTTGGGGGTGAGATACACCTGGACATAGATGTTGACCTGGGCTAGTGGGCCAAGGAAAGCCCAGGAAGTAGTCAGGCCCACTCCTATGAGGGGAGTAGGGTGGCTATAAAAAGGCAGGGGCAGAGGAGGCTGGTAGGTAGTGACCTAAGTTTAGGGTTTACTCCTCCTTCACCGCCAACTGAGGAAGAAACAATGGCTGGAAACTTGGGGAGGGGGTTTTGTCGTGGAATCGTCACGTCAGATGTCCTAGTGCAAGGACTTAGTCGTGGAGCCATCGCAACTAGGAAGCTTAAAGGGGTTAAACGGGATGAAGAACACGAGGGTTATACTGGTTCGGCCCCTTACGGTGAAGGTAAAAGCCTACGTCCAGTTGAGGTTGTATTGCTTAGGGTTTCGACGACCAGGAGCTAAACCGCCCTGCCTGGTTATCGATATGATCTTTCTCGTCCCTGAACCGCCGCCGGGTCGTCCCTTTATATAGAGAGGTTGACGCCCAGCGGCTCTCAGAGTCTCGGCCGGCTCATAACAATGTCCGGCTCGGACTCCTAACTATTCTTGCCTTACACTACAAGTCTTGCTATAACGGCGGTTTATCACTACGGGCCTTAAGCCATCTCCGGGTCTTAAGCCCATTATTGGCCCGCCGTCTTCAAGCTTGGTACTGGGCTTCGTGTGATGACCATTATGACGTAACCCGGCCCCTCCTGGGCGGGTGACTCTAATGGTTATATCCTCAACATTAGGCCCCAGATTGATTTGAACCGGTTCATGTCAATCTTCAATCCCTTTGAGAGAAAATCTTCCGGCTTACATTTGTGTAAAGGTTGTAACCCGCCGTGACGTCATCTTCTGGATTCCTGATAACCCGCCATGACGTCATCTTCCACTAAGTTCATTTTTTTATTCTGTCATATCCCAACGAATCTTATCTTTAATGGCCATCCCGAAAATCGAGGCGCTTCTGTGGCGAGATAATCACGCCGTGGCCTCCTCGTTTCTCGCGCCCACTTATGAGCCTCACCTTATAAATAGCCCGGCCCATGAGCCTCCAGTTACTTGTCGCCTCCATCGTCTTCCTCCTCTCGCTACTGTGCTGCCGCTCGAGCTCCACCGCCGCCGCCGCGGATCTCCTCGTCGTCACCAACTCAGGCCGCTGCATCAACCTGACGTGACCAGAAAAACGCGACGAACCTCCGCAGTAACTCCGCATCTGTAAGCTTTCTCCTCCCCGTTCCTCAGATCCACATTAGCGATCTTCGAGTTCGTCGGTGTTCGTCGCCGTTCGTCACGAACTCTTGATAGATTCCACTATTACCACCCTTTCTTGATCTTTAGACTGTACAGAACTGTTGCGGTAGCTGTTTCGCACCCGTTCCCAATGTACATAGATCCCTTTTCATTGCATAGAGGCTCCGTTCGAACCTATGAACTTCTTCTGTGTCTGTTCTAGGTCTAGAAATTTTCCCTTTCCAGTCGATCGTTTGATCCAGAATAATTACTGTGATCTGTGAAACTTGTTTGCGCCACACTTAGTCAAAAATTGCATCTGTTTAGCTATGGCGGCTCATATCTCCGGCTTTAAAGAGGCCACACGCTGTAAAATTTCCGGCTCATTTATAATAAAGCTTTAGACAACTTGAATTACTCATGATGCCCTCAGTGGCTTAGATAACCCGACGCAATTAGCCATATGTCATTAGGCCCCTTCATAAGCCGCCATCTTGAACATTGAACTGTAAACTTCCTCCGGCTTATAATTGAACCGGACATTTCCTTTTGTCATAGGCTTTCATCTTTCACAATGCCACCCAAAGCTCCCAAGGCACCCATCACGTGCAACTGGATGAGATCCAATGTTACTGACGAAACCTTAGCGGATTTCGTGAAGACGGGTTACCTGCCCAAGAAGGATGTCATGTCTTATCGTGCCCCTGACCCGTCGGAGGAAAGACCTCAACCTAGAGATGGCGAAGTGGTGATATTTGCTGATCACATGAGCCGGGGATTCGCACCTCCCGGCTCAAAATTCTTTAGGGATGTTCTAAACTTCTTCGATCTGCGGCCGCAAGACATAGGACCCAATTCCGTGTCAAATATCTGCAACTTTCAAGTATTCTGCGAAGTATATCTTGGAGAAGAGCCCAGCCTACTGCTCTTTAGGGAGCTGTTTTATCCGAACCGCCAGAACGAGTGCGCCAGCAGGCCGAGCCTGGAACTTGGTGGAATCTCTATTCAACGACGGAGAGATTGCCTCTTTCCTTATGCTGAGCCGCCAAGCCATCCAAAGGACTGGAACCAGACATGGTTCTACTGCCAGGATACTTCCCCGGCTGACGAGAGCCCTCTGCCCGGCTTTCGTGCCCTGCGTCTGGAGCCAAGTCACCCCCTGCCGGATAAGCTATCTCAAGCCGAGCGTCAACCTCTGATCCCCACCATCAACAAGATTAAGGCTCTCCTGGGAAATGGCCTCAACGGCATTGATCTGGTCCGGGTTTGGATCTCTTGGCGGGTGATCCCCTTGAGCCGCCGCCCCGGCTTAATGTGTGATTACACGGGCCGGAAAGATGACCCTCTGCGGCACAGCCGCAACGATCTACCTAAAGACGTCGTTGACGACATGACCAAGTCCCTCTTGAATGAGAGCTTGACCGACTGCGGGAGGACCGGCTTAAGCCCCTTCTACAAGACTAATCCGGCTCCAGCGGTAAGCCACTGACCTGAACACCTTACTTTCCCTTTGGATAGTTTTCATCTGAACCTTAAGAAGTCTTTATGATATTTTTCAGGCTAATGATAAGTTCTGGAAGGTCAAGTATGACCATGAGGCGGCTAAAAAAGCCAGAAAGGCTAAGAAAGCCGCCAGGAGAGCCGCTCCCCGCAAAAAGGGAAGCAAGCCTACTGCCTCAGAGCTGCTTCAGTTGGATGACAGCTCCGAGTCAGAGGTAACCCTTGATTCTTTAGGCTCTTCTTTGTTTCTGCTTTTCGTCTGTCTCTTAACCACCTTATTGACTTGATTATCCGCAGGATGATACCGGAGCGAGTAACCCGGTAACTGAAGAGGTAACTATACTTTCCTCCAACTCAGACCCCTTGCCAAGGCTGAAAGTCCGAAGAGTAACCCGGAAAGTAAGATTTTCGCATCCTTTAGCTTATCAAGATCCTCAATTTCTTTTGAAGCAACAGATTCATGAGAGCCGGAGGCAAACCCGGGCCAGCAAGGATGCAGACCTCTCCTCCGGCTTACCCGAGGCATCAAGAAAGCGCCGGACTGAGGTTATCTCCAACTTATACCCTTTTCATCCTTTAGCGGGTGTCACTCGTCAACCGCTCAATTCGTCTGATTCAAATTATCAGGAAACTTCACCTTCCTCTAGTGATTCTATGCAATCTAACCTGCCGGCTTTCAAGACCGCCCCCGGGTAATAATGACCATCTTATGATGTGCTTATCTTACTCATGCTTTTGTACTAACCTTTTTTCCTTTCAGTGCGCAAGCAAAGCTCAGCAAGAGGGCGAAGAAGAATAAACCGATCGAAGAGCCGGTCCTGACTGAACCGGAGGCTTCAGCTCAAGAGCCGCCATCTGCCTCTGCTCCTGAAGCCACCGCTCCAACCGACGAGCCAGTCATAGAGACTTCTGCTAAGCCGGAGATCCCCAGCTCAGCTCAACCGGCCGATGACCCGGATGTGGTGATTACCCGGACGGAATATGTTGAGCCGGGAAGACCCACTGTGCTGGCCAGATGCTCTGCCAAGGAAGAACTGCTAGAGCGCCGCCGGGCTAGACTGGAGATTACTGATTATGCTAACTTAAGCATTGGAGACATTGTCTCTGGTTACATTGGTCAAGTGCACAACAGCCGGGACCTGGAAATTGATATGGTGAAGCAGATCCAACAAAAATCTGAGGTACAACCCTCTTGCTTACTCCATAGTCAGTCTTACTATGCTAGCTCCCAAGTCTATTACTTATGATAGAATATGTTGTAGACTTAACTTCCGGCTTACTTTCATGAACCGGCAATTTGTAAATAGAATCTTTCAACATGCATTAGCCCCCAAGTGCCAAGTGTCTTTGCTTGGAAAGTGCTTGGGACATTAATGTTGCATAATAATCACTCATACTATAACCCGGAATTTGTACAGGCTGCTTGCAAAAAATTTGAAGCTGAAATCTCTGAGCTGAAGAACCGCCTGAAGACTCAGGAGACTGAGACCCGGAAGGCCAACGCTAAATTTGAGTTCAGTGTTGCTGCACAAGAGAAGCTGGAGAAGAAGTTTGAAACCGAAAGGAAGACTTGGGCCGAGGAGAAAACTGCTTTGGTCAGCCGGGCCGAACAGGCGGAGGCTGCTCTGACGGAGAGAACCGCCGAACTCTCCGGCTTAAAACGCCATGTGTCACAGATGGTCGCCGCAATCTTCGGTAAGTCATTCTGCAGACTTTCAACAAGTTTACATTCTTTATGTCTCATAAGTCTCATTATTGCTAGCGGCTTACCTGACTTTGCTAAACAGGCCGTGTACACCTTGGTGGAGCAACTCTACACTGGGTCACAGCGTGCCTTGGCCGTTGTGGCCCTGTCCAATGAGGTTCCGACTCACCTGGCGGACGTACTTCGGCGGCTTGCCGTTCTTCCTCAGCGCTTTCAAGAGCTACGACGGGCCTCTGCAAGATCCGGAGCCATAGCTGCTCTGAGCCGGGCCAAGGCTTTCCTCCCGGAGCTAGACCCGGCGGAGATCGCGCTTGGATACCCCAGTCTGAAGGAAGACGGTACTCCCTTTGATCAAAAAGATTTTGCTGCCTGTGTGAAGAGTGTGCGCCCAGTGGCTACCTTGATTGGGAATGACACCGACCTTACCAAGTATCAGCCAAGCTATGACTCGGAGAATCAGAGGATCCCCACTCCACGCTACGAAGCAATCAACTTGATCCCTCCGACTCGTAAGCATACCTTCGCCCCAGAAGTTGACCCGGCCGGGTTAATTGATGAGGAGGCTCAATTTGAAGCTTTGAGCGGCATTGACTGGAAATCGTCAACCTTCCAGGTCATGGGAACAGCCGGAGGAGCGGAGAGGGATGAGCCGGAAGCTTCGACCCAGCAAGCATCTTGACTCTTAGGCGGCCCATGGTTACGCCTTTAAAACAATGCCTCACCTTTTGGACTCGGGGAGTCTTGCAATAGAGTAGGACAAACTTTTAACTTTGTCGTGCCATCGTGCACGTGTTGAATGCTTAACTCCATTGAAGTTGCTTCCTTATATTCCTCTGGGTCATAACTTTATTTCCTTAAGCTCGAATAGCTGTCTTTAGCCATCCTGCATAGAAAACAAGTCACAAGTCTCTAGGCGGCTTACCGCACTGAAAATCATAGACCTTACATATATAACCCGGAATATAAACAAAGGTCACCAAAGACTGGCCCTTAATTATATCTTTGATGTAACCATAACAGCGTACTTACAAGCCTTCAAGTATACTTCCGGTTTATGTAACCCGAATAATGAGGTGAAGATCTCAACTCTGGTTTACCAGCATCAAGAATACTTACTATGTGTTATCAACGTTGTGAATCAAAATTAATTCGGCGAAGTAAAAGCCGCCCTTGCACACTGTTGATGTGACCAAAGAACTTGTTGTAAGTTAGAAGATCAAAACTTAGGGGCTTCCGGTTCGAATACGACCAGAGAACCGTCCCAAAGGGGTTAAGCTAAGATTCGAATGCGATCATATAGCCCCCAGTGGCTTTGGCGATGCCGATCAAGAGGGTACCGACAGCTATGTTCTCTTTGGTTCGAATACGACCCATGTTTGAACAGGAAGCCCCCAAATGACCTTAAGAGTTGTTTAACGACGCTGATTCGAATACGATCCACGTCGGTTCCCAAAGGGGGTTGAGCTATGATTCAAATATGATCAAAGAAAACTCCCCAATGAGCTCGGCAATTTGCCAATCAAGTGGGTATCGACAGCTATGTTCTCTTTGGTTCGAATACGACCTATGTTTGAACAGGAAGCCCCCAAGTGATTATATTGTTTACGGCTAGATTCGAATACGATCATAAGCCGGATCCACCTCCAAGTGACCATGTGATGTTGTAATGGAAATAACACGTTTACCTTTGGAGGAGAAAAGGACAGAGGTCCTGCTTTATTATTTATCATAATATATACATGGCTATAGAAATATGTACATTATGAGAGCCGGTGGCTCAAGTGTAATAAGGCCGAAGCTGAGCTATGTTCCACGGCCGACGGGTCTCTTCCTCCGACTTGCGTGAATCTTTGTGCTCCCGAACGTCGATAAGGTAGTATGACCCGTTGTGCAAGTTCTTGCTGACCACAAAGGGCCCTTCCCAAGGCGGGGATAACTTGTGTGCATCTGTTTGATCTTGGATGAGCCGGAGCACCAGATCACCTTCCTGGAAGACCCGGGACTTAACCCGGCGGCTGTGATAACGGCGCAGGTCTTGTTGGTAAATCGCCGAGCGAGCTGCTGCCACATCACGCTGTTCGTCCAACAAGTCAAGAGCATCTTGGCGCGCCCGCTCATTATCCGCCTCCACATAAGCCGCCACTCGAGGTGAGTCATGACGGATGTCGCTAGGGAGGACTGCTTCCGCTCCATAAACCATGAAGAACGGCGTGTAACCCGTAGACCTGTTAGGAGTAGTATTGATGCTCCATAACACGGAGGGTAACTCCTCCACCCAACAACCCGGCGTCCGTTGCAAAGGGACCAAAAGCCGGGGCTTGATGCCCTTCAAGATCTCCTGACTAGCTCTCTCAGCTTGACCATTGGATTGAGGGTGAGCCACTGATGAAACATCAAGTCGAATATGCTCTCGTTGACAAAACTCCTCCATGGCGCCTTTAGACAGATTGGTCCCATTGTCAGTTATAATGCTGTGTGGAAAGCCAAAGCGAAATATCACCCTTTTCATGAACTGAACCGCCGTGGCTGCGTCACACTTGCTAACGGGCTCTGCCTCAACCCACTTTGTGAACTTGTCAACTGCCACCAAGAGGTGGGTCTTCTTATCCTTGGATCTTTTAAAAGGCCCAACCATATCAAGCCCCCAGACCGCAAATGGCCAAGTAATTGGAATCATCCTCAGCTCCTGAGCCGGCACGTGAGCCCGTCGCGAGAACCTCTGACAACCGTCACATTTACTGACCAAGTCCTCCGCATCAGCATGAGCCGTCAGCCAGTAAAAACCATGACGAAAAGCCTTGGCCACAAGGGATTTTGAGCCGGCATGATGGCCACAATCCCCTTCGTGAATCTCACGTAAGATTTCTTGACCCTCCTCAGGGGAAACACAACGCTGGAACGTTCCAGTAACACTGCGGCGATGCAGCTCACCATTGATAATGACCATTGACTTAGACCGCCGGGTTATTTGTCTGGCCAAAGTTTCATCCTCAGGCAAATCTCCCCGGGTCATGTAAGCCAAATATGGTACTGTCCAGTCTGGGGTGATGTGGAGAGCCGCCACCAACTGTGCCTTCAGGTCAGGGACAGCCAAGTCTTCCTCTGTAGGTAACTTGACAGAAGGATTATGTAAGATGTCCAAGAAAGTATTAGGCGGCACCGGCTTTCACTGAGAACCCAGCCGGCTTAAAGCATCAGCCGCCTCGTTCTTCCTGTGATCGATGTGCTCTACTTGGTAACCCTGAAAGTGTCCAGCAATGGCATCAACTTCACGGCGATAAGCCGCCATGAGAGGGTCCTTGGAATCCCACTTGCCTGATACTTGTTGAGCCACTAAGTCTGAGTCGCCGAAGCACCTTACCCGGCTCAAGCTCATCTCCTTAGCCATCCAAAGACCATGGAGCAAGGCCTCGTACTCAGCCGCATTGTTAGTACAAGGAAACATCAACCGTAGCACATAATGAAACTTGTCACCTTTAGGGGAAGCCAATACAACTCCAGCCCCCGAGCCCTCCAATTGCCTAGACCCATCAAAGTGAATAGTCCAATATGTATTATCCGGCTTTTCTTCAGGCACCTGTAGCTCTGTCCAATCGTTGATGAAATCCACCAAAGCTTGAGATTTAACAGCAGTGCGTGGTACGTATTTCAGACCATGAGGCCCAAGCTCTATAGCCCACTTAGCCACTCTTCATGTGGCTTCTCCATTTTGGATGATATCTCCAAGGGGAGCAGAACTAACCACAGTGATGGGGTGACCCTGGAAATAATGCTTAAGCTTCCGGCTTGCCATGAACACACCATAAACAAGCTTATGCCAATGTGGATACCGCTGTTTGGACTCGATGAGCACTTCACTGACGTAGTAAACCGGCCGCTGAACCGGATACTCCTTACCCTCTTCCTTGCGCTCCACCACCACAGCCACACTGACGGCTCGTGTGTTAGCAGCTACATACAGTAATAAGGGCTCCTTATCAACCGGAGTAGCAAGGACTGGGGGCTCAGCCAGCTGTCTCTTCAAATCCTCAAAAGCAGCATTAGCAGCATCATTCCAGATAAAGTCATCAGTTTTCTTCATCAACTGGTACAGTGGCATGGCCTTTTCACCCAAACGGCTTATAAACCGGCTCAAAGCAGCGATGCGACCCGCCAGACGCTGGACGTCGTTTATACACGCCGGCTTAGCCAGAGAGGTGATTGCCTTGATTTTTTCCGGGTTAGCTTCAATGCCTCTGTTAGAAACCAGGAAACCCAAGAGCTTGCCTGCGGGAACACCAAAAACGCACTTGGCCGGGTTAAGCATCATCTTGTAAACCCGGAGATTATCGAAGGTTTCTCTAAGGTCATCTACCAGAGTCTCCTTCTCCCTGGACTTAACCACGATATCATCCACATAGGCATGAACATTGTGCCCAATCTGGTTATGAAGACAATTCTGCACACAACGCTGATAAGTCGCCTGTGCACTCTTGAGTCCAAAAGGCATAGACACATAACAGAAGGCTCCAAAGGGAGTGATGAACGCCGTCTTGTCCTGGTCCTTAACTGCCATTTTAATCTGATGGTATCCAGAATAAGCATCCAAGAAACTTAAGCGCTCACAACCCGCCGTAGCATCAATGATTTGATCAATATGGGGGAGAGCAAAAGGATCAGCCGGACATGCCTTGTTTAAGTCCGTGTAGTCCACACACATCCGCCAGGTGCCATTCTTCTTGAGCACGAGCACCGGGTTAGCTAACCATTCTGGATGAAAGACTTCGACAATAAACCCGGCCGCCAAGAGCCGGGCCACCTCCTCACCAATGGCTTTCCGCCTCTCCTCATTAAACCGCCGAAGGAATTGCCTGACCGGCTTAAATTTCGGATCAATATTGAGAGTGTGCTCAGCGAGTTCTCTAGGTACACCTGGCATGTCAGAAGGTTTCCATGCAAAAATGTCCCTATTTTCACGGATGAACTCGATGAGCGCGCTTTCCTATTTTGGATCCAGATTGGCACTGATGCTAAACTGCTGAGATGAGTCACCTGGAACGAAATCAACAAGTTTAGTCTCATCAGCTGACTTAAATTTCATTGCCGGCTCATGCTCCGTGGTCGGCTTTTTCAGAGATGTCATATCTGTTGGGTCAACATTGTCCTTGTAAAACTTCAACTCCTCTGTTGCGCAAACAGATTCTGCATAAGCCGCGTCGCCTTCCTCACATTCCAAGGCTATCTTGCGGCTGCCATGAACCGTAATGGTCCCATTGTGACCCGGCATCTTGAGCTGTAAATACACGTAACACGGCCGTGCCTTGAACTTGGCGTAAGCCGGCCGCCCAAATATAGCATGATATGGACTTCTTATCTTAACCACCTCAAAGGTTAATTTCTCCACCCTGTAGTTGTACTCATCTCCAAAAGCCACTTCCAGCTCAATCTTACCCACTGGATACGCCGACTTACCAGGCACCACGCCATGGAAAACAGTATTGGACTGGCTGAGATTCTTATCAATTAAACCCATACGACGGAAGGTCTCATAATAGAGGATGTTGATGCTGCTGCCTCCATCCATGAGCACCTTAGTGAACTTATATCCTCCCACCTGAGGAGCCACCACCAGGGCCAGGTGACCCGGATTATCAACCCGGGGAGGGTGATCCTCCCTACTCCACACAATAGGCTGCTCAGACCATCTTAAATAGCGTGGAACCGCCGGCTCAACAGCATTCACAGCCCTCTTATGAAGCTTCTGATCTCGCTTACACAGACTGGTGGTAAACACATGATACTGTCCACCATTGAGCTGCTTTGGATTGGTCTGGTAACCCCCTGCTGCTGTTGATGACCCTGGCCGGACTGCTGATTAAAGCCCCCTTGAACATTCTGAGGATTGGAATTTGAGCCGCCGCCCGGGCCATGAAAGCCGCCAGCGCCTGAGCCGCCGCCCGAGCCATTGTTGCCATTAAAGGCATTGGAATTCTTAAAGGCCTTCATGATTGCGCAATCTTTCCATAGATGAGTAGCTGGCTTCTCCCTAGAGCCATGCCTTGGACAAGGCTCATTCAACAACTGCTCAGCGTCGGGCCTGACCCGCCGGCTCGGGGAGGTGGCCTCCCCTTGCGTCGCTGGTTGTTACCCTGTGAGCTGGCGTTGGCCACAAACTCTATGCTGCCGTCGGCCTTACGCTTGCCACCTCCTTGGTTCGCCGGGTTATGCTGAGGACCCTTGCCATTGCCGTTCTTCTTTCCCTTCCCTGTCCTTTCATCATCTGACGCGGGGTCCTTGGTACTATCAGAGTCGGCGTACTTGACGAGAGCCGCCATCAGCGTACCCATATCATTGCAATCGCGCTTGAGCCGCCCGAGTTTCATCTTCAGGGGCAGGAAACGACAATTCTGCTCCAACATTAGGACTGCAGAGCCGGCATCCATCTTATCAGATGAATGTATTATCTCTTTGACCCGGCGAACCCAATGGGTTGTAGACTCACCCTCCTGCTGTTTACAGTTAGTCAAATCCACAATTGACATAGACTGCCTACAGGTATCTTTGAAGTTTTGGATGAACCGGGCTTTCAGCTCAGCCCAAGACCCGATAGAATTCGGTGGCAGCCCTTTCAACCAAGTGCGGGCAGTCCCATCTAACATCATGGTGAAGTACTTGGCCATTGCCGCTTCGCTGACCTCCAGCAACTCCATGGCCATCTCATAACTCTCGATCCAGGCTCCGGGTTGTAAATCAGCTGTGTAGTTAGGCACCTTCCTAGGCCCTTTGAAATCCTTGGGCAGACGTTCATTGCGGAGAGCCGGCACCAGACAAGGGACACCTCCGGTCCTCGTAGGTATACCCACGTCGACGGAAGCCGTCGGATAAGCCGGGGGTGGCTGGTAAGCCGTCAACTGAGGCACCTGCTCCGCCTCTTGCCGTGCTCTGTCTTGGTCTACCGCATGAAAAGCTCCATTATGAGCCGGGCCGTGGCCAGGAGGCAAGTCATGGCATCGGACATTACTTGAGCCAGTCGCTGAGGCCATGTGTCTGCTATAACTCGGGCTCTGGCCTGGACGAGGGGTTGAATGGATCCTGTCCCGGCTATAAGAATACGCCTCTTGCTGCGCTAGAGCCGTCTGAAGGAGTTCTCTGACCCGGCGGGTTTCAACCGCCGTTGGAGAGTCACCGTCAATTGGGAGAGCTGCCAGCCGTGCCGCCGCGGCGACCATGTTTTCCAACGGGTTGGCATAATGACCCGGGGGTATTGGCACGTACTGAGGCGGGGCAGGGTTCACCCGGGGAGGCCCCATCACTTGGGGTTGAATTGGCGTTCCAGTCCCGGGCGCTATGATCTCCGGCGGGTTACTAGGCCCTGCGCCAGGCGTGTTGAAGAGGTTTCGAGGATCTTAAACCGGAGGGAGTCGAGATTGGGCCTTTTGATGCCTCCTTCTCATGACCTCATTGGACGCGTTTTGATCCATCGTGAGCCGGAAAGATTGAGCCTGAATCAGCTGAGTCTGGGCATCGAGGGCCGCCCGCTCTGCAGCCATTCTGATCCCTTCCGCCGTCAGATCCTCCTTGGCTTTTACTAGGTCCAACTTTAACTGTGCCACCTCCGCGTCATGCTGAACTTGATCCGCCGGGGCGACCGTAGCGGTCAACAGGACCGTCATCTTGTCTGTAAGATCCATCAGCACCTGAGCCGGCGAGGGCACAGGGTTTCCTGACCCGGGGGCGGGGTTTGGAACAGGTTGTGCGCCGGCCATGAAGATTCCAACCCGGCTCGATGGCTCAAAGGGGTCCGGAATGCTGTCGCCATCGGAACAGCCCCTGAGCCTGCCATCCTGAAGTTGATATAAAGAATTTGACTCATCCGTAGCCGACTCGCCGTCAGAGTCGGCGGCCATCTCATCACCAGATCCAGATCCTCCAGAGAGTCCTCCATGGACACATCCCACGAAAGCATGCTTCAAGGCAGGTAGAGCCCGGGCGGGTCATGCACGCTGAGCCATCTCGATGAGATCGGTGCGGAGATCCGGCTCAGGGCCCGGCTCACCAATCTTGCCAATGAAGACGTGGATTCCACCAAAGGGGACCCGGTACCCGTACTCGATTGAGCCGGCGTCGGGGCCCCAGGTTGCATCGTCGATGTAGAGCTTGCCGCGACGACTCTTGGTCATCCGGCCCACAGCGTATCCCTTGAGCCCTTCGAAGCTGCCCTTCAAGAACTCAAATCCACCGTGCGCTGGCCCCACGGTGGGCGCCAACTGTCGTGGAATCGTCACGTCAGATGTCCTAGTGCAAGGACTTAGTCGTGGAGCCATCGCAACTAGGAAGCTTAAAGGGGTTAAACGGGACGAAGAACACGAGGGTTATACTGGTTCGGCCCCTTACGGTGAAGGTAAAAGCCTACGTCCAGTTGAGGTTGTATTGCTTAGGGTTTCGACGACCAGGAGCTAAACCGCCCTGCCTGGTTATCAATCTGATCTTTCTCGTCCCTGAACCGCCGCCGGGTTGTCCCTTTATATAGAGAGGTTGACGCCCAGCGGCTCTCAGAGTCCCGGCCGGCTCATAACAATGTCCGGCTCGGACTCCTAACTATTCTTGCCTTACACTACAAGTCTTGCTATAACGGCGGTTTATCACTACGGGCCTTAAGCCATCTCCGGGTCTTAAGCCCATTATTGGCCCGCCGTCTTCAAGCTTGGTACTGGGCTTCGTGTGATGACCATTATGACGTAACCCGGCCCCTCATGGGCGGGTGACTCTAATGGTTATATCCTCAACAGTTTTGGAGGAGGAAGATTTAGTAGAGGGAGAATAGGTGACTTTGATGCCAGGAAAACAGGACAGGTCATGGGAGGAGATAGAAGGAGATCCACCTTCTCTGAGGGCTTCTTCGATTTCCATGGTAAAGGAGGGGGCGTGCTGGATTTGGATATGGTGTGGGAAGAGGTAATGAAGCTACTGCTGCTCTCACAGGTGAGACATCTGGGGGAGGAAAATTTTGGCAAGATAAAGGTGGGAAGAAGGACAATGGAGGCAGGGGTGAGGAAGAAAGAAAAGATCCTGAGGAAATGATGAGTAAGTATGATAGCAAGGAGAAGGGAGAAGGAGTCACCATGGATTCAAACCAGCAACAGCAACTGCTGAGTGCTTTACTGTCTCAACTGGTGCAAGGAATGAATAGAGGTGGATTGACTTCAGGGGAGAGTGATCTAGGTAAAGCAATGATGGCCAGTGAGAAAGAAGTAGAAAAGGAAATGACTGCAGCTGGGAATAACGTGCAGAAAAGAGACAAGGGAAATGAAAGTGGCATAGGCAATGGTTCGAGGAATCAAGTGAACAGAGGCTCTTGGCAACAACATGTGGGAGAGGATAGAATCAGAGGTGACAGGTTTAACAAACAGGTATGTGAGAAATGCAGAGACCCTACACACTCAACTAGAGAATGTAAAGTGGGACACTACTTAATATGTGGAAGAGATAATCATGTCACTGGGGAATGCAACCTGTTGAAGCAAATGAAGCCTATGCCTAAGTATGTTGGTTATGCTGCCAAGGGCTTGGGGATTCTGCTGGTTTAGAGTTATAAGGATATACTGATTGAAGGAAATATGCCCTTGAGGCAATAATAAATTTGTTATTTTATATTTCCTTATTCATGATAAATGTTTATTATTCATGCTAGAATTCTATTGATCGGAAACCTAAATACATGTGTGAATACATAGACAAACTTTGAGTCCCTAGTGAGCCTCTAATTGACTAGCTCGTTGATCAAAGATGGTTAAGGTTTCCTAACCATGGACATGAGTTGTCATTTGATAACGGGATCACATCATTAGGAGAATGATATGCTGGACAAGACCCATCTGTTAGCTTAGCATAATGATCGTTCAGTTTTATTACTATTGCTTTCTTCATGTCATATACATATTCCTTCGACTATGAGATTATGCAACTCCCGGATACCGGAGGAATACCTTGTGTGCTATCAAACGTCACAACATAACTGGGTGATTATAAAGATGCTCTACAGGTATCTCCGAAGGTGTTTGTTGGGATGGAATATATAAGGATTAGGATTTGTCACTCCGAGTATCGGAGAGGTATCTCTGGGCCCTCTCGGTAATGCACATCATAAGAAGCCTTGCAAGCAAAGTGACTAATGAGTTAGTGCTACCTCTTGAGCTTGCGTTGGTTTTTCCCTTGAATAGGAAAGGATGATGCAGAAAAGTAGCGTAAGTATTTCCCTCAGTTTTGAGAACCAAGGTATCAATCCAGTAGGAGACAATGCAACAAGCCACCGAATACCTGCACAAACAAACACCAACTTGCAACCAACGCGACAAAGGGGTTGTCAATCCCTTCACTGTTATTCGCAAAGTGAGATCTGATAGAGATGGATAAACAGTAAAGTAATATTTTTGGTATTTTTGGTTTATGCAACGGAAAGTAAAGATTGCAAAGTAAAGGAAATAGGAAACTGAAATTATAGATCGGAAAATTATATGATGGCAAATAGACCCGGGGGCCATAGGTTTCACAAGAGGCTTCTCTCAAGATAGAATTTATTACGGTGGGTGAACAAATTACTGCCGAGCAATTGATAGAAAAGCGCAAAGTTATGACGATATCTAAGGCAATGATCATGAATATAGGCATCACGTCCGTGTCAAGTAGACCGAAACGATTCTGCATCTACTACTATTACTCCACACATCGACCGCTATCCAGCATGCATCTAGAGTATTAAGTTCATAACGAACAGAGTAACACATTAAGCAAGATGACATGATGTAGAGGAATTAACTCAAGCAATATAATGAAAATCCCATCTTTTTATCCTCGATGGCAACAATACAATACGTGCCTTGCTGCCCCTGCTGTCACTGGGAAAGGACACCGCAAGATTGCACCCAAAGCTAAGCACTTCTCCCATTGCAAGAAATCCCAATCTAGTTGGCCAAACCAAATCGATAGTTCGAAGAGACTTGCAAAGATATCAAATCATGCATATTGAATTCAGAGGAGATTCAAATAATATTCATAGATAAGCTGATCATAAATCCACAATTCATCGGATCTCAGCAAACACGCCGCAAAAGAGTATTACATCGAATAGATCTCCAAGAACATCGAGAAGAACTTTGTATTGAGAATCAAAGAAAGAGATGAAGCCATCTAGCTACTAGCTATGGACCCGTAGGTCTGAAGTAAACTACTCACGCTTCATCGAAGAGGCAATGGTGTTGATGTAGAAGCCCTCCGTGATCGAATCCCCCTCCGGCAGGATGCCGGAAAAGGCCCCAAGATGGGATCTCACGGGTACAGAAGGTTGCGGCGGTGGAAAAGTGGTTTCGTGGCTCCCCTGGATGTTTTTAGGGTATAAGAGTATATATAGGAGGAGGATCTAGGTCAGGGGGTCTACGAGGGGCCCACAAGGTCGGGGGGCGCGCCCTACCCCCTGGGCGCGCCCTCCAACCTTGTGGCCGCCCCGAGGCTCCTCTGACTTGCACTCCAAGTCTCCCGAGTGTCTTTTGGTCCAAGAAAAATCATCGCGAAAGTTTTATTCCTCTGGACTCCGTTTGGTATTCCTTTTCTGGAAAACTCTAAAACAAGGAAAAAACAGAAACTGGCACTGGGCTCTAGGTTAATAGGTTAGTCCCAAAAATCATATAAAATTGCATATTAATGCATATAAAACATCCAAAACAGATAATATAATAGCATGGAACAATAGAAAATTATAGATACGTTGGAGACGTATCAAGCATCCCCAAGCTTAATTCCTGCTCGTCCTCGACTAGGTAAATGATAAAAACAGAATTTTTGATGTGGAATGCTAGCTAACATATTTATCCATGTAATTCTCTTTATTGTGGCATGAATGTTCAGATCCATAAGATTCAAAACAAAAGTTTAATATTGATATAAAAGCAATAATACTTCAAGCATACTAAGAAAATAATTATGTCTTCTCAAAATAACATGGCCAAAGAAAGCTTATCCCTACAAAATCATATAGTCTGGCTATGCTCCATCTTCATCACACAAAAAATTTAAATCATGCACAACCCCGATGACAAGCCAAGCAATTGTTTCATACTTTTGACGTTCCCAAACTTTTTCAACTTTCACGCAATACATGACCATGAGCCATGGACATAGCACTATAGGTGGAATAGACGATGGTTGTGGAGAAGACAAAAAGAAGGAGATAGTCTCACATCAACTAGGCGTATCAACAGGCTATGGAGATTCCCATTAATAGATATCAACGTGAGTGGGTAGGGATTGCCATGCAACGGATGCACTAGAGATATAAGTTTATGAAAGCTCAAAAAAGAAACTAAGTGGGTGTGCATCCAACTCACTTGCTCACGAAGACCTAGGGCAATTTGAGGAAGCCCATCATTGGAATATACAAGCCAATTTCTATAATGAAAAATTCCCACTAGTATATGAAGGTGATATCATAGGAGACTCTCTGTCATGAAGATCATGGTGCTACTTTGAAGCACAAGTGTGGCAAAAAGGATAGTAACATTGTCCCTTCTCTCTTTTTCTTTCATTTTTTATTTGGGCCTTCTCTCATTTTTTGGCCTCTTTTTCTTTTCTTTTTTTTTCGTCCGGAGTCTCATCCCGGCTTGTGGGGGAATCATAGTCTCCATCATCCTTTCCTCACATGGGACAATGCTCTAATAATGAAGATTATCACACTTTTATTTACTTACAACTGAAGAATTACAACTCGATACTTAGAACAAAATATGACTCTATGTGAATGCCTCCGGCGGTGTACCAGGATGTGCAATGAATCAAGAGTGACATGTATAAAAATATGATGAACGGTGGCTTTGCCACAAATATGATGTTAACTACATGATCATGCAAAGCAATATGACAATGATGGAGCGTGTCATAATAGACGAAGCGGTGGAAAGTTGCATGACAATATATCTCGGAATGGCTATGGAAATGCCATAATAGGTAGTATGGTGGCTTTTCTGAGGAAGGATATGTGGTGGGTTTATGGTACCGGCGAAAGTTGCGCGGTACTAGAGAGGCTAGCAATGGCGGAAAGGTGAGAGTGCGTATAATCCATGGACTCAACATTAGTCATAAAGAACTCACATACTTATTGCAAAAATCTATTAGTCATCGAAACAAAGTACTACGGCGCATGCTCCTAGGGTGATAGATTGGTAGGAAAAGACCATCGCTCGTCCCCGACCGCCACTCATAAGGAAGACAATCAAAAAATAAATCATGCTCCGACTTCATCACATAACGGTTCACCATACGTGCATGCTACGGGACTCACAAACTTTAACACAAGTATTTCTCAAATTCACAACTACTCACTAGCATGACTCTAATATCACCATCCTCATGTCTCAAAACAATCATTAGGAATCAAACTTCTCATAGTATTCAATGCACTATATATGAAAGTTTTTATTATATCCCTCTTGGATGCCTCTCATATTAGGACTAATTTTATAACCAAAGCAAATTACCATGCTGTTTAGAAACTCTCAAAATAATATAAGTGAAGTATGAGAGTTCATCAATTTCTATAAGATAAAATCACCGCCGTGCTCTAAAAAGATATAAGTGAAGCACTAGAGAAAAGTTTGCCTAGCTCAAAAGATATAAGTGAAGCACATGGAGCATTCTAATAAATCACGATTCATGCGTGTCTCTCTCAAAAGGTGTGTACAGCAAGGATGATTGTGACAAAATAAAAAGCAAAGACTCAAATCATACAAGACGCTTCAAGCAAAACACATATCATGTGGTGAATAAAAATATAGCCTCAAGTAAAGTTACCGATAGACGAAGACGAAAGAGGGGATGCCTTCCCGGGGCATCCCCAAGCTTAGGATTTTTGACATCCTTGAATATTACCTTGGGGTGCCTTGGGCATCCCAATCTTAGACTCTTGCCACTCCTTATTCCATAGTCCATCAAATCCTTACCCAAAACTTGAAAACTTCACAAGACAAAACTCCAACAGGAAATCTCGTAAGCTCCGTTAGTATAAGAAAATAAATCACCACTTTAGGTACTGTTGCGAACTCATTATTTATTTATATTGGTGTAATATCTACTGTATTCTAACTTTTCCATGATTCATACCCCCCGATACTAGCCATATATGCATCAAAATAAGCAAACAACACACGAAAAACAGAATCTGTCAAAAACAGAACAGTCTGTAGCAATCTGGATATTTCGAATACTTATGTAACTCCAAAAATCATGAGAAAATAGGAAATCCTAGATAATTTGTTTATTAATCTTCTGCAAAAATAATAAACTAAAAATAACTCTCCAGCTAAAAATAAGAATTGTTTTCGTGAGCACAAAAGTTTCTATTTTTTAGCGAGATCAAATTAACTATCATCGTAGGCTATCCCATAGGTCTTACTTGGCACAAACACTAATCAAAACACAAAACCACATCTAACCAGAGGCTAGATGATTTATTCAAAGCAAAAAAGGATCTAAACATCAATAACAAAAATAAAATTGGGTTGCCTCCCAACAAGCGCTATTGTTTAATGCCCCTAGCTAGGCATTGATAATTTTAATGATGCTCACATGAAAGACAAGAATTGAAGTACAAAAGGAGCATCATATTGCATGTGACAAACACATCTAAGTCTAAAATACTTCCTATGCATAGGCATTTTATAAGCAAACAAATTATCAAGGAAAGCAAAAACTAGCATATGCAAGGAAGAAGAAAGAGACGATAGCAATCTCAACATGAAGAGAGGTAATTTAGTAACATGAAACTTTCTACTATAATATTTTCCTCTCTCATAATAATTACATGTAGGATCATAAGCAAATTCAACAATATAGCTATCACACAAAAATTTCTCTTCATGATCCACATGCATGCAAAGTTGACACCCTTCCAAAATAGTGGGATTAACATTAACTAAAGTCATGACCTCTCCAAACCCACTTTCAATATTATTGTAAACATTATTATCAATATCATATTCATCATGGGGCTTAAATAAATTTTCAAGATCATAAGAAGAATCACCCCAATCATGATCATTGCAACAAGTAGTGGACATAGCAAAACTAGCATCCCCAAGCCTAGGGTTTTGCATATTATTAGCACAATTGACATTAATAGAATTTATAATAACATCATTGCAATCATGCTTTTTATTCAAAGATCTATCGTGAATCATTTCATAAAGTACTTCATCACAATTTTCAGATTCATGAATTTCAAGCAAAACTTCATAAAGATAATCTAGTGCACGAAACTCACTAGCAATTGGTTCATTATAATTGGATCTCTTAAAAAGATTAGCAAGCGGATGAGGATCCATAAATCTTAGGTTCTCTGATTTGAAATAAATACACGATTATTCCAACCAAACGAGCAAATGAGCCAAATAAGACATCAAGGCAAACGAAAAGACGAAAGGAAGAGGGGCGAAGAAAAGGCAAATCTTTTCGAAAATCGTTTTAGAAGTGGGGGAGAGGAAAACAAGAGGCGAATGGCGAATAATGTAATGCAAGGGATGAGAGTTTATGATGGGTACTTGGTATGTCTTGTCTTGGCATAGATCTCCCGGGCAACGGCGCCAGAAATCCTTCTTGCTACCTCTTGAGCTTGCGTTGGTTTTTCCCTTGAAGAGGAAAAGGTGATGCAGCAAAGTAGCATAAGTATTTCCCTCAGTTTTGAGAACCAAGGTATCAATCCAGTTGGAGACAATGCAACAAGGCACTGAATACCTGCACAAACAAACACCAACTTGCAACCAACGCGATAAAGGGGTTGTCAACCCCTTCACGGTTATTCGCTAAGTGAGATCTGATAGAGATGGATAAACGTTAAAGTAATATTTTTGGTATTTTTGTTTTATGGAATGGAAAGTAAAGATTGCAAAGTAAAGGAAATAGGAAACTGAAATTGTAGATCGGAAACTTATATGATTGTAAAACACAAAACCACATCTAACCAGAGGATAGATGATTTATTCAAAGCAAAACAGGACCTAAAAAGCAAGAACAAAAATAATATTGGGTTGCCTCCCAACAAGCGCTATTGTTTAACGCCCCTAGCTAGGCATTGATAATTTTAATGATGCTCACATGAAAGACAAGAATTGAAGCACAAAAGGAGCATCATATAACATGTGACAAACACATCTAAGTCTAACATACTTCCTATGCATAGGCATTTTATAAGCAAACAAATTATCAAGGAAAGCAAAACCTAGCATATGCAAAGAAGAAGAAAGAGACGATAGCAATCTCAACATGAAGAGAGGTAATTTAGTAACATGAAAAATTCTACCATAATATTTTCCCCTCTCATAATAATTACATCTAGGATCATAAGCAAATTCAACAATATAGCTATCACACAAAATTTTCTCTTCATGATCCACATGCATGCAAAGTTGACACTCTTCCGAAATAGTGGGATTAACATTAACTAAAGTCATGACCTCTCCAAACCCACTTTCAATATTATTGCAAACATTATTATCAATCTCATATTCATCATGGGGATTAAATAAATTTTCAAGATCATAAGAAGAATCACCCCAATCATGATCATTGCAACAAGTAGTGGACATAGCAAAACTAGCATCCCCAAGCTTAGGGTTTTGCATATTATTAGCACAATTGACATTAATAGAATTTGTAATAACATCATTGCAATCATGCTTTTTGTCGCGGGATATCCGCGGCCACTCATGGGACCGGGTGGCCCCTTGCTGGTTCAGCGGGGGGACGTCGCGTTGCACAAAGAGCAGATCAGTGCACGACAGCACGGCAGAGAGCACACAAGCAATTTACCCAGGTTCGGGCCGCCGCGAGGCGTAAGACCCTACTCCTGCTTTGGTGGATTGATGGTGGAATGAATGTGGTGGTGCGTAGTACACTTGCCTGGCAAGGATTGCCTTAGGGCGACGGTGACTACGCATGTGTAGTAGCTTCGGTTTGTCAACTTTTCAACCCTCTAACCCCTCTGCGTGTGCCATGGGCCTCCTTTTATAGATTAAGGGGTCACCACAGTGGCAAAGTGGTCATTATCCACTGATATGATAGCAAAGAGTGCTATCATACCTAACTCTGCGGGCTGACAGGGTGCATTAAATGCACCTCTTAGCGTCACATCACCGGCTGCCCGGCAAGGCCTGTCGGGCTATCTCATTTGCTCCGCATCTGTTCTGTTGACACGTCGCTGGACGGGTGTCATCTGTGGGTTTCTTCTGTAGGAGATGGCTGCCATGTGGCGAATGCTGCCACTTAATCATCTTGAGGCTTGACACCGCACTGACTGACGATGTGGGTCGCGCTTGCGTGGTTGGCGGGGTGGTTCAGCCTCCGCAGGCTCTGTCAGGGAGTCTTGGTTGCTTGCTTCTGGTGGTGGCCTGGCCCCTTGCCGGGCTCGCCTGCCCGGCAAGGGAGGCCCTTTTCCTCGTAGATATCTTGTTCTCCTGGCTTGATCTTGGCCTCTCTGAGCTGCATGTTGGTTCTTCAAATCTCTTGGCTCTTCGATCTTCTGGCTTGAGCTCAGCTTGTCCGTGCACGAGTCAAGGGAAAATGCATGCCCCTGCAAAACGCCTGATGTGTGAAGGAAATGCAGGCCCGGCACCGCCAGAAGTGGCAGGAGCTCAAGACACGGCGCAAATCCGCCGACAAGGTGGATCAGAGGCTGGAGGGCAAGTGTCTGGAGCTGCGCGAATGGCACGAAAAGCAGTTCAAGGTGCTCATGAGGCAGCAGGAGACTCTCCAGATGATGAGGGAGGACGTCGTGGCTCGGGAGAGGCCTGGCGGATCACAAAGCATCTCTGGATGCCAGGGAGCATGAAATCTCCCTTTGGGAGGAGAATCTTGAAGCCACCCTCCGTGCCAAAGATGAGAGCTTGGAGACCTTGGTGCAACAGCGCACCAAAGAACTAAAGGACGGGCATGGGGCCGTCCTGGACGCCCTTGCTGCTGATCACGCTGCCCAGCTGAAAAATGTCGTCGATGATTTGGACGCCGCTTCTTCTGCCAAGGTTGAGCTCGACCGGCAGGTGGCCAAGCTGAATGAGGATCTTGCCGGGAATGCCAAGGAGGTGGAGGTGCTCAAAGAGGAAGCATGGAAGCAGAGCTCCATCTGGCTGACGTGCACTCGCAACTCTCTTCCAAGACTCAGAGCCTTGAGACTGCCAACAGCAATATTACTGACATGAAGGCAAGGATTGGCTAACTGCAGGAGTCGGCAGGGTCTCTCGAATCCCGACAACAGCTGTTGTCCAAGGAACTGGAGAACGCCAAGCGCCTCCGGCAAGATGCAGAGGATAGGCTTAAGAACCAGGTCGATATGAGCAATCTCTAGATCACGAGCTTGATTGATATTGCTGAACGTCTTGGTGCCCAAGCTGCAGCGATGGGCATGGATGGCCCCGTCTACTCAGCCAGCGAGCAGGAGGTCCCAAGTGTCAAGCTGGGGATCTTCTTCAATGATTTGATTGACAAGATGAAGGTGCGTGAAGAGGGGAGGGCCGAACGCTTCGCGGCCGAGTCGCGGAGACTCGCTCGCGACGCCCTCTTCATGGTCTTGAGCAACATCGCCTGTCGCCACCTAGAGCTTGACCTTAATGATGGTTTCAGGAAGCCGCCAACTGGTGCCGATGTTGCTGCCGCTAAAGAGAAGGCTGCTCCCCTCGCCGACAGGGTTCTTCGTGTTTAAGCTGTTCCACCTGGTCCTGTAATGAAACATGATGCATATCTTGTGTTTAGTTGTCTTATCCTTAGTGTTTGTGTGGAACTGATATTTCTTGCTGGATCTTTAAATGCGTGTTTATCCCGTTGAACTCTATATGCTTGTGTTCATATGATCAATTCCTATGTATGCTCTGGATACCTACCGATATCATATTGCCGCGATTGTCGTAAGGGTTTGGCCCTTAACAGTCATTTTGGCATGGATGCGTCTCGGCATGTTTTTCCTAGGTAGCTCTCGATGCAGCCTCCCGACCTGCGAGCGTGGCTCTGGACAGGACGGTGGTGTGATAAAAGAAACTAGCCTAGGTTCCGTCACATGAGGGCTTTCACGATACGAACACTCGCTGGAGTTAAGGGATAAACAACTGTAAGAATCTTAGAAACGCATCAACAAGGATTGATAACGCTACTTAGCTTTCATTTTGAGTCCCTTGTTCATCTGCCGGGCCGCGCGCGTTCGATGCGTCCGCGGCGTCTGGACGTGTAGAAGGCAATCTGGTGGCTTCTTCATTCCCGGCAAGGGCCGGCAAAGTATTCCTTGTGACTGTTGGGCATAGGGGCATGGCGGCGAGCTTCTCTGGTCCCCCTCTCTTTTGCTGCCCTCCCCTTGAGTTAGTACAGTGGCTGCCATCGCCTGTTCTGTGCCAATGCGGGCAGCCTCGCTGAAGCGCGCTTGCCGGGGGACCAATCGACAGACTCATACCAGCGCTTTGCTCAGGATTACCCACGATGGGGGAACTACTGGACCGAGCGTCGCGTGGTAATCGTCGACATTGACGATGCCGAGGCTAAAGCAGTCCGACTGCTGACGAGGTGGAGGGAGACAGCCCGCGCTCGGACGCCTTGTGCCCCTTCCCCCGGATAGTGCTCGGATGGCGATAACGCCATACGAGCTGCCGAAGTAAATTTATCGCTCTCAGTCGTGGCCTTGGTCATAACCGTTGCCGCGCTGAATCTTGAAGAGCGGCAACGCGGCGCAAGGGTGGATCCTCTCCTGCTCTGCCTCCGCGTTGTCGCGGGCGCCGCGGTCGATGGTGCCGTCGAGAATAAGGATGGTGATGAAGATGAAGCACTGTTCACGCTTCTAGGTTCGCGCAAGCGAGCCCCCTACCTGGCGCGCCAAAGATGTCGCGGGATATCCGCGGCCACCTATGGTACCGGGTGGCCCCTTGCTGGTTCGGCGAGGGGACGTCGCGTTGCACAAAGAGCAGATCAACGCACGGCAGCACAGCAGAGAGCACACAAGCAATTTACCCAGGTTCGGGCCGCCGCGAGGCATAAGACCCTACTCCTGCTTTGGTGGATTGATGGTGGAATGAATGTGGTGGTGCGTAGTACACTTTCCCTACAAGGTCTGCCTCAGGGCGACGGCGACAACGCGCGTGTGGTGGCTTGGGTTTGTCAACTTTCCAACTCTCTAACCCCTCCTAAGTGTGCCATGGGCCTCCTTTTATGGATTAAGGGGTCACCACAGTGGCAAAGTGGTCATTATCCACTAATATGATAGCAAACAATGCTGTCATACCTAACTCTGCGGGATGACGGGGTGCATTAAATGCACCGCTTAGCGTCACATCACCGGCTGCCCCGCAAGGCCTGCTGGGCTATCTCGCCAGCTCCGCATCTGTTCTCTTCACACGTCACAGGACGGGTGTCATCTGTGGGTTTCTTTTATAGGAGATGGCTGCCAGGTGGCGAATGCTGCCACTTAATCATCTTGCGGCTTGACACCGCATTGATTGATGACGTGGGTCGCGCTTGTGTGGTTGGCGGGGTGGTTCAGCCCCCGCAAGCCCCGGCAGGCTCTGTTTGGGAGTCTTGGTTGCTTGCTTCTGGTGGTGGCCTGGCCCCTTGCTGGGCTCACCTGCCCGGCAAGGGAGGCCCTTTTCCTCGTACATATCTTGTTCTCCTGGCTTGATCTTGGCCTCTCTGAGCTGCATGTTGGTTCTTCAAATCTCTTGGCTCTTGGATCTTCTGGATTGAGCTCAGCTTGTTCGTGCATGAGTTAGGGGAAAATGCCTGCCCTTGTATATTTTCCCTGACTCTTTTTATTCAAAGATCTATCATGAATCACTTCATAAAGTACTCCATCACAATTTTTAGATTCACGAATTTCAAGCAAAACTTCATAAAGATAATCTAGCGCACAAAACTCACTAGCAATTGGTTCATCATAATTGGATCTCTTAAAAAGATTAGCAAGCGGATGAGGATCCATAAATCTTAGGTTCTATGATTTGAAATAAATACACGATTTATCCAACCAAACGAGCAAACAAGCCAAATAAGACATCAAGGCAAATGAAAATACGAAAGGAGGAGGGGCGAAGAAAAGGCAAATCTTTTCGAAAATCATTTTAGAAGTGGGGGAGAGGAAAACGAGAGGCGAATGGCGAACAATGTAATGCGAGGGATGAGAGTTTATGATGGGTACTTGGTATGTCTTGGCTTGGCATCGATCTCCCCGGCAACGGCGCCAGAAATCCTTCTCGCTACCTCTTGAGCTTGCGTTGGTTTTTCCCTTGAAGAGGAAAGTGTGATGCAGCAAAGTAGCGTAAGTATTTCCCTCAGTTTTGAGAACCAAGGTATCAATCCAGTTGGAGACAACACAACAAGCCACCAAATACCTGCACAAACAAACACCAACTTGCAACAAACGCGATAAAGGGGTTGTCAATCCCTTCACGGTTATTTGCAAAGTGAGATCTGATAGAGATGGATAAACGGCAAAGTAATATTTTTGGTATTTTTGGTTTATGGAACGAAAAGTAAAGATTGCAATGTAAAGGAAATAGGAAACTGAAATTGTAGATCGGAAACTTATATGATGGAAAATAGACCCGGGGGCCATAGGTTTCACTACAGGCTTCTCTCAAGATAGAATTTGTTACGGTGGGTGAAAAAATTACTGCCGAGCAATTGATAGAAAAGTGCAAAGTTATGACGATATCTAAGGCAATGATCATGAATATAGGCATCACGTCCGTGTCAACTAGACCGAAACGATTTTGCATCTACTACTACTACTCCACACATCGACCGCTACCCAGCATGCATCTAGAGTATTAAGTTCATAAAGAACGGAGTAACGCATTAAGCAAGATGACATGATGTAGAGGAATTAACTCAAGCAATATGATGAAAACTCCATCTTTTTATCCTCGATGGCAACAATACAATACGTGCCTTGCTGCCCCTGCTGTCACTGGGAAAGGACACCGCAAGATTGAACCCAAAGCTAAGCACTTCTCCCATTGCAAGAAAACCCAATCTAGTTGGCCAAACCAAATCGATAGTTCGAAGAGACTTGCAAAGATATCAAATCATGCATATAAGAATTCAGAGGAGATTCAAATAATATTCATAGATAAGCTGATCATAAATCCACAATTCATCGGATCTCGGCAAACACGCCGCAAAAGAGTATTACATCGAATAGATCTCCAAGAACATCGAGAAGAACTTTGTATTGAGAATCAAAGAGAGAGAAGAAGCCATCTAGCTACTAGCTATGGACCCGTAGGTCTGAAGTAAACTACTCACGCTTCATCGAAGAGGCAAAGGTGTTGATGTAGAAGCCCTCCATGATCGAATCCCCCTCCAGCAGGATGCCGGAAAAGGCCCTAAGATGGGATCTCACGGGTACAGAAGGTTGCGGTGGTGGAAATGTGGTTTCGTGGCTCCCCTGGATGTTTTTAGGGTATAAGAGTATATATATGAGGAAGATCTAGGTCAGGGGGTCTACGTATGTAGCAACGATACATACGTGTTGTTTCCCTTTCTGTCACTAGGATCAAGCACCGTAAGATCGAACCCACTACAAAGCACCTCTTCCCATTGCAAGATAAATAGATCAAGTTGGCCAAACAAAACCCAAATATCGGAGAAGAAATACGAGGCTATAAGAGATAATGCATATAAGAGATCAAAGAAACTCAAATAACTTTCCTGGATATAAAAAGATATAACTGATCATAAACTCAAAGTTCATCAGATCCCAACAAACACACCGCAAAAGAGTTACATCATATGGATCTCCAAGAGACCATTGTATTGAGAATTCAGCGAGAGAGAGAAAGCCATCTAGCTACTAACTACGGACCCGTAGGTCTACAAAGAACTACTCACGCATCATCGGGGAGGCACCAATGGAGGTGGTGAACCCCATCCGAGATGGTGTCTAGATTGGAGCTGGTGGTTCTGGACTCTGCGGCGGCTGGATCAATATTTCGCCGACTCCCCTAGGGTTTCTGGAATATTGGGGTATTTATAGAGCAAAGAGGCGGTCCGGGGGCACCCGAGATGGGCACAACCCACCAGGGTGCGCCTGGGCCTCCTGGCGCGCCCTGGTGGGTTGTCCCCTCCTCGGGACTCCCCCCAGGCACTGCCAGGGCCCAATATGTTCCTTCTGGTCCATAAAAAATCTCCGTAAATTTTCGTTCCATTTGGACTCCGTTTGATATTGATTTCCTGCGATGTAAAAAACATGCAAAAAATTAGCAACTGGCACTTGGCACTATGTCAATAGGTTACTACCAAAAATGATATAAAATGACTATGGAATGATTATAAAACATCCAAGATTGATAATAAAACAGCATGGAACAATCAAAAAATTATAGATACGTTGGAGACATATCAGCATCCCTAAGCTTAACTCCTGCTCGTCCTTGAGTAGGTAAGTGATAAAAACATAATTTTTGATGTGGAGTGATGTCTATCATGTCATATCATATTATTTTTTTATAGCAGGGACATTTGGACTTTTATGTGATTCAAAGCAATAGTCTAGTTTTGATGTAATAATTTAGATACTCAAGCATATCAACAAGCAACCATGTCTTTCAAAATATCAACGCTAAAATAAGCTATCCCTAGCCCATCATGCTCAAACATTGATCCATTCATGAAACACACTCGCATATTAGCTACACCCAATACTCAAGTATGATCATATTGCCTCTTAGTTGGTGCTTTTATAAGAGAAGATGGAGACTTAAATTCAAAATAAAAATTGCATAAAGTAGAAGAAAGGCCCTTCGCAGAGGGAAGTAGGGATTTGTAGAGGTGCCAGAGCTCAAAGCAAAAAATTTGGGATAAAAACATTTTGGGAGGTGTATCCATCCCACCAACAAAAACGACTTAGAGTTCCCAACACTTTCCATGCTATATATATCATAGGCGGTTCCCAAACAGAAAATAAAGTTTATTCCTTTTTCCACCATACTTTGACTTTCCATGGCTAACGGTATCCATGGGTGCCTCCCATACCAACACTTTCCAAGGAATTTATTATTTGACAACATAAAGTAAATTCATTTTTGCATTTCGGGACTGGTCATCCCTAAAACCTTTGCCTTACTCTCGTGCAATGACAAGTGAATAAACACTCATCGTGAGTATAACACATCCAGCATGGAAAATATTAGCCACCCCTCACCGCTCCGTGAGCGAAACAAACACACAAAAGAGAAGTTTATTTTTAAAATTAGAGATGGCACATACAAATTTTCTTAGAACGGCAAAAGAATACCGCATATAGGTAGATATAGTGGACTCATGTGGCAAAACTGGTTTAAAGAATTTTGGATGCAAGAGTAGAGATCATACTTGGTGCAAAAATGAAGGGTAGCAAAAGATTGAGAATCGACAAATCAAGAAACAAATAATCTCATAAGCAAGCATTAAGCATAATTAACACCGAATAATGCACCACAAGTAGGATATAATTTCATTGCATGACTATTGACTTTCGTACTTGCATAGGGAATCCAAACCTTAACATCAATATTCTTACTAAAGCATAATTACTCATCAACATAACTCACATATCACATCATCATATCTCAAAACTATTACTAAGAATCAAGTTTATTTTGTATAATGATCTTCATGAATTTTTTTACTTATCCTTCTTGGATATCTATCACTTTGGGACTAATTTTCATGTGTTGCTTTTCATAAGCTCAAACAAATATAAGTGAAGATCATGAGCATAAAAAAAATTCTTTCTCTCAAAATAATTTAAGTGAAGCAAGAGAGAATTTCTTAAAAAATTACTCTCAAATAAATCTAAGTGAAGCAAGAGAGCATTTCTTCAAAAATAACTAAGCACACCGTGCTCAAAAAGATATAAGTGAAGCACTAGAGCAAGTCCATAGCTCATAAAAGATTTAAGTGAAGCATAGAGAGCAATTCTAACAAGTCATGATATAATTTTGGCTCTCTCAAATAGGTGTGTCCAGCAAGGATTGCTGACTTAAAGCACAAAATAAAACAAGCAATAGACTCATATCATACAAGACGCTCCAAGCAAAACACATATTATGTGACGAATAAAAATATAGCTTCGAGTAAAATACCGATAGTCGTTAGAAGAAAGAGAGGATGCCACTCGGGGGCATCCCCAAGCTTAGCTGGTTGCTCATTTTTGGACAAAAGCTTGGGATGTTGGGGCATCCCCAATCTTAGCATCTTCTATCCTTCTTTCATCCATCGTAAGATAACCCAAAACTTGAAAACTTCAATCACACAAAACTCAACAAAACCTTCGTGAGATCCGTTAGTATACGAAAGCAAACCACTACTGTAAGTACTGTATCAAACCAATTCATATTTTGTTTTTGTATTATATCTACTGTATTCCAACTTTTCTATGGCAAAAACTCATCAAAGAAAACCATAGAGCCATCAAAATAAGCACACAACACAAAGAAAACAGAATCTGTCAAAACAGAACAGTCTGTAGCAATGTGACTCTTTCGAATACTTTTGTAACTCCAAAAATTCTAAAAAATTAGGACGACCAGGGTAATTTATATATTGATCTACTGCAAAAAGAATTGGCATTTTATCACGTTCTGTTGATTTTTAACAATTGTTTTCGTTAGCACCGAAGTTTATGTTTTTCAGCAAGATCAAACAACTATCACCCAAGAAGATCCTAAAGGCTTTACTTGGCACAAACACTAATTAGAACACAAAAAACACAATCATACCAGTAGCATAATTGTGCAAACACACAAGAATAGAAAGCAAAAAGCAAAAATAAAATTTATTCATTGGGTTGCCTCCCAACAAGCGCTATAGTTTTACGCCCTTAGCTAGGCATAAAGCAAGGATCTAAGTATTGTCATCTTTGGTTTGAGATCCATAAGATGCCCTCATGATTGATTCATATGGTGGCCTAATTTTTGTTCTAGGAAAGTGTTCCATACCCTTCCTCAAAGGAAATTGGAACTTGATATTGCCTTCTTTCATATCAATCACGGCACCAATAGTGAGTAAAAACGGTCTACCAAGAATAATTGGACAAGATGGATTGCAATCAATATCAAGAACAATAAAATATATGGGCACATAATTCCTATTTGCAAGAATAAGAATGTCATTAATTCTTCCCATAGGCTTTTTAATAGTAGAATCCGCCAAGTGCAAATTCAAAGAACACTCTTCAAGATTGGTAAGACCAAGCACCTCACACAAAGATTTCGGAATTGTAGAAACACTAGCACCCAAGTCACACAAAGCAAAACACTCATAATTTTTAATCTTGACTTTGATAGTAGGTTCCCATTCATCATGCAATTTTCTAGGAATTGATACTTATAATTCCAATTTTTCTTCCAAAGCTTTCATCATAGCATCAACAATATGTTTAGTAAAAGCTTTATTTTGTTCATAAGCATGGGGTGAATTTAACATGGATTTCAACAAAGAAATACAATCAATCAAAGAGCAACTATCATAATTAAAGTCTTTGTAATCCAAAAGAGTGGGCACATCACTAGCTAAAGTTTTGAACTCTCCAAACCCACTTTTATCAATTTTCACAACAAGATTTTCACCCTCCGAATCATTGGGACGCCTTCTACCTAAAGTTGACTCTTATCCTATCCCGTTTTCATCAATCTTAACTTTACTAAACAAGGAATCAATAGAAGAAACACCAATCATTTTAAGATCTTCATCACTTTTACTAGAAAAATGCTCTTTCTAGAAATTCTCTTTTAGATCTAAGCATAGCAGTTCTTTCTTACCATCCATAGAAACATAAAGTGCTTTAATTGATTCATCAACTTTAGGCACAAAAAATTTCAACTTGAGATTTTCCACATCAAGAGTAATTCTATCAACACTTCTAGACAAATCATCAATCTTATTCAACTTTTCTTCTATGGAAGTGTTGAAAACTTTTTGCGTGTTGATAAATTCTTTAATATTATTATCAAGATCAGAGGTGTTCCTATTATTATTGTAAGATTGATTTCCATAGGAATTACCATAATTATTATAGGAATTACTAGGAAAAGGCCTAGGATTAAAATTACCTCTATAAGCATTGTTATTGAAATTATTTTGAGAGATAAAATTCACATCTATGGCATCACTATTTTTCTCAATAAAAGTAGACAAAGGCATATCATTAAAATCAATAGAAGCACTTTTACTAGCAACCAATTTCATAAGAGCATCAACTTTGTCACTCAAAGAAGAAATTTCTTCAACCGAATGAACTTTTTTACTACTAGAGCTCTTTCGGTATGCCATTGTGAATAATTTGCCATGATATTATCAAGTAATTTGGTGGCTTCACCGAAAGTAATTTCCATAAAAGTTCCACCAGCAGCGGAATCTAAAATATTACGAGAAACAAAATTCAACCCCGCATAAAAAATTTGTATGATCATCCAAAGATTTAACCCATGAGTTGCAATTCCTTAGCATCATTTTAATCCTTTCCCAAGATTGTGCAACATGCTCATGTTCAAGTTGCTTGAAATTCGTGATCTTGGTTCTAAGGGAAATGATTTTTGTGAGAGGAAAATACTTAGTGATAAAATCATCTTCGTACTTATTCCAAGAATCGATACTATTGCGAGGCAAAGAAGAGAACCAAAATTTTGCAGAATCCCGCAAAGAAAACAGAAATAATTTTAGCTTCACCACATCATTGTCCACATCTTTTTTCTTTTGCATATCGCATAATTCCATGAAGGTATTATGATGGGATGCGGCATCCTCATTAGGAGTACCGGAAAATTGATCTTTCATAACAAGATTCAGCAAAGCAGTATTAATATCACAAGACTCCGCACTAGTGGCGGGAGGAGCAATCGGAGTGCCAATAAAACCATTGTTGTTGGTATTTGAGAAATCGCATAACTTGGTGTTCTCTTGAGTCATGATGACCACACAACAAGATTGCATTCAAAAACAGATCCAGCAAGAAAAACGGTGAACGAAAAAGAGAGCGAATAAAACGGCGAATTTTTGTGAAGTGGGGGAGAGGAAAACGAGAGGCAAATGGCAAATAGTGTAAATTGCGAGGAGATGAGATTTGTGATAAGGAACCTGGTATATGTTGAAGATCCTCCCCGGCAATGGCACTAGAAATTCCTTTTGATGTCGCTTGAAGCTACGTCGGTATTTACCCAAAGAGGAAGGGATGATGCAACACAGCGGCGGTAGGTATTTCCCTCAGATATGAAACCAAGGTTATCGAACCAGTAGGAGAACCAAGCAACAAAACGTAAATAGCCCCTGCACACAGATAACAAATCCTCGCAACTCGACGTGTTAAAGGGGTTGTCAATCCCTTCCGGGGTACGGTGCCTCAAGATAGGCAAACAGACATGAGATAAATTGTAGTAGATTGATAGATCGAACGCCAAATAAAATAAATAGAAATAAAACGCAGCAAGGTATTTTTTATTTTTGGTTTAATAGATCTGAAAATAAATGCAAGAGAAAATTAGATCGCAAAGGCAAATATATGAGAAAGAAGACACGGGGGCCGTAGGTTTCACTAGTGGCTTCTCTCGAGAAAAATAGCAAACGGTGGGTAAACAAATTACTGTTGGGCAATTGATAGAACTTCAAATAATCATGAAGATATCCAGGCAATGATCATTATATAGGCATCACGTCCAAGATTAGTAGACCGACTCCTGCCTGCATCTACTACTATTACTCCACACATCGACCGCTATCCAACATGCATCTAGTGTATTAAGTTCATGGAAAAATGGAGTAATGCAATAAGAACGATGACATGATGTAGACAAGATATATCTATGTAGAGATAGACCCCCATTGTTTTATCCTTAGTAGCAACGATACATACGTGTTGTTTCCCTTTCTTTCACTGGGATCAAGCACCGTAAGATCGAACCCACTACAAAGCACCTCTTCCCATTGCAAGATAAATAGATCAAGTTGGCCAAACAAAACCCAAATATCGGAGAAGAAATAAGAGGCTATGAGAGATAATGCATATAGGAGATCAAAGAAACTCAAATAACTTTCATGGATATAAAAAGATATAACTGATCATAAACTCAAAGTTCATCAGATCCCAACAAACACACCGCAAAAGAGTTACATCATATGGATCTCCAAGAGACCATTGTATTGAGAATTCAGCGAGAGAGAGAAAGCCATCTAGCTACTAACTACGGACCCGTAGGTCTACAAAGAACTACTCACGCATCATCGGAGAGGCACCAATGGAGGTGGCGAACCCCATCCGAGATGGTGTCTAGATTGGAGCTGGTGGTTCTGGACTCTGCGGCGGCTGGATCAATATTTCGTCGACTCCCCTAGGGTTTCTGGAATATTGGGGTATTTATAGAGCAAAGAGGCGGTCCGGGGGGCACCTGAGGTGGGCACAACCCACTAGGGTGCGCATGGGCCTCCTGGCGCGCCCTGGTGGGTTGTCCCCTCCTCGGGACTCCCCCCAGGCACAGCCAGGGCCCAATATGTTCCTTATGGTCCATTAAAAATCTCTATAAATTTTCGTTGCATTTGGACTCCGTTTGATATTGATTTCCTGCGATGTAAAAAACATGCAAAAAAAACAGCAACTGGCACTTGGCACTATGTCAATAGGTTAGTACCAAAAATGATATAAAATGACTATAAAATGATTATAAAACATTGAAGATTGATAATAAAACAACATGGAACAATCAAAAATTATAGATACGTTGGAGACATATCAGCATCCCCAAGCTTAACTCCTACTCGTCCTTGAGTAGGTAAGTGATAAAAACATAATTTTTGATGTGGAGTGATGTCTATCATGTCATATCATATTTTTTTTATAGCAAGGACATTTGGACTTTTATGTGATTCAAAGAAATAGTCTAGTTTTGATGTAATAATTTAGATACTCAAGCATATCAACAAGCAACCATGTCTTTCAAAATATCAACGCTAAAATAAGCTATCCCTAGCCCATCATGCTCAAACATTGATCCATTCATGAAACACACTCGCATATTAGCTACACCCAATACTCAAGTATGATCATATTGCCTCTTAGTTGGTGCTTTTATAAGAGAAGATGGAGACTTAAATTCAAAATAAAAATTGCATAAAGTAGAAGAAAGGCCCTTCGCAGAGGGAAGTAGGGATTTGTAGAGGTGCCAGAGCTCAAAGCAAAAAATTTGGGATAAAAACATTTTGGGAGGTGTATCCATCCCACCAACAAAAACGACTTAGAGTTCCCAACACTTTCCATGCTATATATATCATAGGCGGTTCCCAAACAGAAAATAAAGTTTATTCCTTTTTCCACCATACTTTGACTTTCCATGGCTAACGGTATCCATGGGTGCCTCCCATACCAACACTTTCCAAGGAATTTATTATTTGACAACATAAAGTAAATTCATTTTTGCATTTCGGGACTGGTCATCCCTAAAACCTTTGCCTTACTCTCGTGCAATGACAAGTGAATAAACACTCATCGTGAGTATAACACATCCAGCATGGAAAATATTAGCCACCCCTCACCGCTCCGCAGCGAAACAAACACACAAAAGAGAAGTTTATTTTGAAAATTAGAGATGGCACATACAAATTTGCTTAGAACGGCAATAGAATACCGCATATAGGTAGATATAGTGGACTCATGTGGCAAAACTGGTTTAAAGGATTTTGGATGCACAAGTAGAGATCATACTTGGTGCAAAAATGAAGGCCAGCAAAAGATTGAGAAGCGACCAACCAAGAAACGAATAATCTCATAAGAAAGCATTAAGCATAATTAACACCGAATAATGCACCACAAGTAGGATATAATTTCATTGCATGACTATTGACTTTCGTACTTGCATAGGGAATCACAAACCTTAACACCAATATTCTTACTAAAGCATAATTACTCATCAACATAACTCACATATCACATCATCATATCTCAAAACTGTTACTAAGAATCAAGTTTATTTTGTCCAATGATCTTCATGAATATTTTTACTTATCCTTCTTGGATATCTATCACTTTGGGACTAATTTTCATGTGTTGCTTTTCATAAGCTCAAACAAATATAAGTGAAGATCATGAGCATAAAAAAATTCTTTCTCTCAAAATAATTTAAGTGAAGCAAGAGAGAATTTATTAAAAAAATTACTAACTCTCAAATAAATCTAAGTGAAGCAAGAGAGCATTTCTTAAAAAATAACTAAGCACACCGTGCTCAGAAAGATATAAGTGAAGCACTAGAGCAAGTCCATAGCTCATAAAAGATTTAAGTGAAGCATAGAGAGCAATTCTAACAAGTCATGATATAATTTTGGCTATCTCAAATAGGCGTGTCCAGCAAGGATTGCTGACTTAAAACACAAAATAAAACAAGCAAAAGACTCATATCATACAAGACGCTCCAAGCAAAACACATATTATGTAACGAATAAAAATATAGCTTCGAGTAAAATACCCATAGTCGTTAGAAGAAAGAGGGGATGCCACTCAGGGGCATCCCCAAGCTTAGTTGGTTGCTCATTTTTGGATAAAACCTTGGGATGTCGGGGCATCCCCAAGCTTAGGCTCTTCTATCCTTCTTTCATCCATCGTAAGATAACCCAAAACTTGAAAACTTCAATCACATAACACTCAACAAAACCTTTGTGAGATCAATTAGTATAAGAAAGAAAACCACTAGTATAAGTATTGTATCAAACCAATTCATATTTTGCCCATAAAAAATCTTCGTAAAGTTTCGTTGCATTTGGACTCCGTCTGATATTGATTTCCTGCGATGTAAAAAACATGCAAAAAACAGCAACTGGCACTTGGCACTATGTCAATAGGTTAGTACCAAAAAATGATATAAAATGACTATAAAATGATTATAAAACATTGAAGATTGATAATAAAACAACATGGAACAATCAAGAATTATAGATACGTTGGAGATGTATCAGAGACCGCTAGAACACCCCGCATCTTTCCTTCCCCTTCATGCATACAGGGAAAGGGGGGAGGCCGAATTGGGGAGGACCCCAAGTAGGATTCCTCCTACTTGGGGCACCCCCTTGGCTGCCTCTCCTCCCCTCCAACCTATATATATGTGGGGGGGGGGGTGCACCGCTAGAACACACAATAACAATCGTTAGTCGTGTGCGGCGCCCCCCTCCACAGTTTACACCCCCGGTCATAGTTTTGCGGTGCTTAGGTGAAGCCCTGCGAGAATCACTTCACCATCACCGTCACCACGCAGTCGTGCTGAAGGAACTCATCTACTTCCTCGACACCTTGCTGGATCAAGAAGGCGAGGGACGTCATCGCGCTGAACGTGTGCAGAACTCGGAGGTGTCGTACATTCGGTGCTTGATCGGTCAGAGCTAGAAGAAGTTCGACTACATCAACCGCGTTGTCAAACGCTTCCGCTTTCGGTCTACGAGGGTACGTAGACATTCTCTGCCCCCTCGTTGCTATGCATCTCCTAGATAGATCTTGCGTGAGCGTAGGATTTTTTTTTTGAAATTGCATGCTACGTTTCCCAACAGTGGCATCCGAGCCAGGTCTATGCGTAGATGATATGCACGAGTAGAACACAAAGAGTTGTGGCTGTGATCATCATACTGCTTATCACCAATGTCTTATTTTGATTTGTCGGTATTGTTGGATGAAGCGGCCTGGACCAACCTTACATGACCACGTTCATGAGACCGGTTCCATCGACTGACATGCAACTAGTTTTGCATAAAGGTGGCTGGCGGGTGTCTGTTTCTCCTACTTTAGTTGAATCAAATTTGACTGCGGCCGGTCCTTGTTGAAGGTTAAAACTGCAAACTTGATAGATCACCGTTGTGGTTTTGATGCGTAGGTAATAACGGTTCTTGCTATAAGCCCGTAGCAGCAACGTAAAACTTGCAACAACAAAGTAGATGAGGTCTAACTTGTTTTTGCAAGGCATGTTGTGATGTGAAATGGTTAAGACATGATGTGATATACGTTGTTGTATGAGATGATCATGTTTTGTAAAAGTTATCGGCAACCGGTAGGAGCCTTATGGTTGTCTCTTTATTGTATGAAATGCAAACGCCATGTAATTGCTTTACTTTATCACTATGCGTTAGCGATAGTTGTATTAGCAATAGTTGGCGAGACAACCACGACGCAACGATGGAGACCAAGGTGTCGAGCCGGTGACGATGGAGATCATGACGATGCTTTGGAGATGGAGATCAAAAGCACAAGATGATGATGGCCATATCATGTCACATATTTTGATTGCATGTGATGTTTATCTTTTATGCATCTTATTTTGCTTAGTATGGCGGTAGCATTATAAGATGATCCCTTCACTAAATTTTAAGGTATAAATGCTCTCCCTGAGTATGCACCATTGCGAAAGTTCATCGTGTTTAGACACCACGTGATGATCGGGTGTGATAGACTCTATGTTCAAATACAACGGGTGCAAGACAGTTTTGCACATGCGGAATACTCGGGTTAAACTTGACGAGCCTAGCATGTACAGACATGGCCTCGGAACACTGGAGACCGAAAGGTCGAATGTGAATCATATAGTAGATATGATCAACATAGAGATGTTCACCATTGATGACTACTCCATCTCACGTGATTATCGGACATGGTTTAGTTGATTTGGATCACGTATCATTTAGATGACTTGAGGGATGTATATCTAAGTGGGAGTTCCTAAGTAATTTGATTAATTGAACTTTAATTTATCATGAACTTAGACCTGATAGTATTTGCAAATTATGTTGTAGATCAATAGGTCGCGTTGTAGCTCCCCTATGTTTTTGATATGTTCCTAGAGAAAAACTAAGTTGAAAGATGATAGTATCAATGATGCGGACTGGGTCCATGATCTGAGGATTATCCTCATTGCTGCACAAAAGAATTATGTCCTTGATACACCGCTAGGTGAAAGACCTGTTGCAGGAGCAGATGCAGACGTTATGAACGTTTGGCAAGCTCGATATGATGACTACTTAATAGTTTAGTGCACCATGCTTTATGGCTTAGAACCGGGACTTCAAAAATGTTTTGAACACCACGGAGCATATGAAATGTTCCACGAGATGAAATTGGTATTTTAGACTCATGCCTGTGTCGAGAGGTATGAGACCTGTTGTCGGTGTCAAAACCGGCGGATCTCGAGTAGGGGGTCCCGAACTGTGCGACTAAGGCGGATGGTAACAGGAGGCAGGGGACACAATGTTTACCCAGGTTCGGGCCCTCTCGATGGAGGTAATACCCTACTTCCTGCTTGATTGATCTTGATGATATGAGTATTACAAGAGTTGATCTACCACGAGATCGTAGAGGCTAAACCCTAGAAGCTAGCCTATGATTATGATTGGTGTTGTCCTACGGACTAAACCCTCCGGTTTATATAGACACCGGAGGGGGCTAGGGTTACACAGAGTCGGTTACAAGGGGGGAGATCTACATAGCCGAATTGCCAAGCTTGCCTTCCACGCAAAGGAGAGTCCCATCCGGACACGGGATGGAGTCTTCAATCTTGTATCTTCATAGTCCAACAGTACGGCCAAAGTATATAGTCCGGCAGTCCGAGGACCCCCTTATCCAGGACTCCCTCAGTAGCCCCCGAACCAGGCTTCAATTACGATGAGTCCGGCGCGCAGATTGTCTTCGGCATTGCAAGGCGGGTTCTTCTCCAAATTCCGAGTACCTGTCGAGTAGTGTTCGGCTTCCCATGAATGTTGCACTCCTTGGCTTCCGCGCCTAATAATGGCTATCTTCCACGTGTCGAGCGAATGCGAGAAGTTCGGGCATTTTTACACTTGGCACCCTAATCCTGTGAGCAAATCATCTATGTAAAGAGCCGGGGATCCCCAGATCCAGATCACACCATCCTCCCACAGCGAGTGTCCATCGGAGCGCGCCCGGAAAAGCCCATACCATCATGGCCGGCCATCGCAACTCCTCCTCTCGCTTCCGTAGCACTAAGCCAGGCAATTGGAAGAAGTGTTCCGTCCCCCACAGCCAATTAGTAGAGTTACAGACCCAGGGGTTTCTCCCTCTAGTGTATATGGTCCCCGTCCGAGCTGGACTAGCCACTTACAACGGCGGGGAGCAAGCGGAGAGATTTCCCAACCCATCCATGGGGGAGCGGGTATGCCTTGTCCCTTACTTATTAAGGGGACTTGGATTTCCAATCCATCCGCTCCTCCGCGGGCTCCTGGAGTTCTACGGCCTCCAGCTGCATAACTTTACTCCCGCCTCCATATTACACATCGCTGGCTACGTCGCCCTTTGCGAGCTATTTTTGGGCTGCGAAGCTCATTTCGAGCTATGGAAGAGGCTATTCTGCCTCGTACCCCGTACACAGGAGGGGTCAATATATCAAGTGGGCGGAGCCGAGATATGGTGCATCGCCGGGACCGGATACCTATCCGGTACTCCAAAGAAGACATCCGAAGACTGGCCTTCGGAGTGGTTTTATATGGAGGACGTCCCCCTTCCGGACCCTATTCGGATGGGCCTTCCTGAGTTCAATAACGCCGCTCTGAAGAAACGCCGCAGCTGGTGCCCTCGGAGCCCCCAGGAGGAAGATAACAGAGAGGTCCTTTACCTGATGGGCCGGATAAAAACGCTGGCCAAATCAGGATTGACAATAATCAAGGTTATGTCAATATGTATAATGCGGGGGGTGCAGCCACTTCAATATCGGGGACAACCCATGTGGCACTTCAATGGAGAAGACGATGCCACCCGCTGCGGTCGTAAAGGTCCGGACTCCGTCGCTGCTCTAGCGAAAATACTGTCCGATTTATATAAAGGAGAGGAAGAGGAGTTCATCCGCATTAAGCCATGGGCTGGATTCTCCATGTACAACCCCCCAAACTGGGTGAGCTGCTACTTTTTACTCCAGACCTTCCCGCATTCTTTGTCATAAGTATTTACCTTGCTATTTCATAGCAGGAACTGCGAAAAGCTGGGAGGGAGGTCCACAGCCCGTCTCCACAACCAGAGGACCCTGACCGGGCCCTCGACCCCGGACTCAAAGAAGATCCGGACACATTTGTAGAGCTCATCGACAGGACGTTCTATCAGTTAAGCTGCGACGGTGCCTTGGTGGCCATCATATCCGATTATCCTGGACTGCTCCCTGCATCGCATGTAAGTAAAACCGGAGTCCCAACTTCCGAGAAGGATCCCTTTTTTTGCACTTCACCTACCGCACACACATGGTGTCTTATAGGGAAGGCCCTCGGGACGCCATGCCGAACCCGTAGTGACTCACCAACAAGGGGCACCGAAACCGGGTAGGCTTAAAAGGAAGGCGGTCAGGACTGAGACGCCATCGCAGAGGTATGAAAAGGAACCCTGCTCCGTGGTTGTCGTCTTGAAAATATAATGACGTCCATGGTTCCTGGAAGGAAAAACGCTCGCCGGACCGTATCCGGAGAGCCTGCCGGCCACGCCTCCACCAGCAGGGCTCCAGGGCCGGACTTAGAGGCAGATGCTAACGTGGGGACAACGCCGGATGTTCCTCCTACACAGGATGCGGATAGGCTGTCCGCTATGAATTCCGAAGTGGAGAGTGCCATGAATCACAGGCGTCGTCGGGCCGCACTCCGCGACCCTTGTTTCTCTGAAGAGGCGTTCGATGCCTTCAACTCAGGAGACGCGTACATCCGAGCTGCTCAAAATGGTCTTGCCAGAGCCACAAACCAGTATGTAAAGGATATACGGGTAAGAAAATCTGATAATTATGTATATCAGTAGCCCCTGAGACTTGAAACAGTTGACACAACTGACTTAAGGATCATTATTTGCGTAGGTTCTTACAGAGAAGAATACCCAGTTGTCTCAAGAGCTGGAGGAGTGCAAAGCCCAGTTATGGGCTGCAGTTGCCGCAATGACGGAGTCCGAGAAGGCCCCATCTGGTAACACTTGTTTCTATCAAAAAGAATGACATGTACCGGTTAGTATGCGGCATGCATGCAATTTTAACAAAAGATTCTGCAGATGATCCCGGAGTGAATCCGAAGGTCGTACGGGGGGATGAGCAACATGCTCAACGACAGCTAAAGGCTGGCGAGCGCGTGCTTACACAGGTTAGGCGGGAGAAAAATGATCTCCAAGATGCCAATACCCGGCTGGGCGTTGAACTGAAAGATGTTCGGGCCCAGCTTGCTGACTCCGTAAAGGAGAATAAGAGGCTTCGACGCGGCATTTTTAGTAAGTGCTCGAACGAACTTTTATAGAGTTCGGCGAAGAAACCGGCTAACAGAGTTATATCTGTAGCTATGCTGACGGGTCGCCCCGCAGAGGAGATGCCCGGGTCTGCAGGTGATCTTCTGCCAGAGCTCTCACAACTGCACGAGCAAGTTTGGCAGGTGATGCAGGGCATTGCCCAGGCCTTGTGGCCCTCCGCCTCCCTGCCAGGAGGCATGGGAGAGCTTGTAGAGATGCTCAAGGGAGCGCGGTGGCGCTTCCGATTATGGAAGATATCTGCCTGCCGACAAGGTGCAAGGGAAGCCTGGGCATGGTGAAGACTTGATATACCAAGGCTGACCCGAACCACATGGCCGAGGTCGGACCTGTGGGGTCGTCTGTTTGGTGTATGACCAGGTGAAATTAGTCGCAAAGTATTCCCAACAGGATTGTAGGCTAGACAGCCTATTGGATGGTATAGAAGAAGAATTTAGTCAGTCTAAGTGACTGTGTACTTCAAGTGACATATATTGTCCCTAGCCGGATTGTAAATCATTTGTCATGGCAGACCTTTTCGCTTCGACCTCCGGACCCGACAGTCCGGAGTGTATCCGAATACCCGCTCAGTTATGTGAAAACCGGGGTACGCGTGGAAACCAGGCGTAGGGGTCATAAGTGCCTGAACAGACAAGTACCCAACTAGCTATGTTATATTACATGGATAGTAAGAAACATCTTCCAGGGAGAATAGTTCCGTTAAGTGTTCCTTTCCCGGGCACGCATGCATTAATGTGCACGTCCGAACTGCAAAAGGAGACGCGGGATATAAACATCTGGGGGCTTGTATTGAAATAAGTAAAAGTCATCTTTTGTTCACTGACCAAATATTCCCTTAAGAACGCTAGCTTTCGGCTTCACCCAGTCTGAGGTACACATCCGGCTGACCCGGCAGTAACAATCGCAGAGGTGCTCCCCTTATGCCCTAGCCGAATTAACGGGAACGTAGGGCATAAACACTCAACCCAGCTTGGCCAAAACTTAAGTCATATCGATGCATATAATGGCGAAGAAAAGGTACATGTGGAAAAGTAACACATGTGCGGGGGGCATAGAGCCCGGAACATAGTTATATTAAGCTTCTGTATAAGAAGCCCCCAGGTATAATGAGCACGCCTAGCGCGTCAAGATTGCGTAGTCAAGACACATTTTAACCTTTTGAGGCCATGAAGAAAAAGGGAAGAAAGAAAAGACAGGTAACAGATATATATATATATATATATATATATATAATTGACGGAGGTAAGGAGACGAACACAGAGTCCGGCGCTAGGTGTAAAACCTTCGGAGTCTGGCCGCGTTCCATGGGTTTGGCTCGAGTCGATTGTCCGATGCATCCCGCAGACGGTACGCTCCACCGGTCAGAACTTTGTCAATAATGAAGGGACCTTCCCATTTGGGCTTGAGCTTGTCCTTTTTCTTCTCTAGTAGGCGTAGAACGAGTTCGCCAACGTTATAAGTTTTGGCCCATACTTCTCTGCTTTGATACCGTCGAGCCTGTTGCTGATAGAATGCGGAGCGGGCTTTTGCCACATCATGCTCCTCCTCCAGGGCGTCCAAATTGTCCTGCCGATCAAGCTCGGCTTCTTTCTCTTCGTACATGCGCACTCGAGGTGAGTCATGAATGATGTCGCAGGGCAGTACCGCCTCTGCGCCGTACACCATAAAAAACGGTGTGTATCCGGTAGTGCGATTCGGTGTCGTCCCCAGCCCCCATAGTACGGAGTCAAGCTCCTCAGCCCAGTGCGTATATGATTCCTTCAAGGATCGCACTAACCTGGGTTTAATGCCGCTCATAATGATACCATTTGCTCGCTCGACCTAACCGTTTGTTTGGGGGTGATAGACGGAGGCATAATCAAGCTTAATGCCCATGTTGCCACACCAAGGTTTTACCTCGTCAGCTGTAAAGTTCAAGCCGTTATCGGTGATGATGCTATGGGGGACGCCATAACGGTGTACAACCCCGGATATGAAGTCTATCACTGGTCCGGACTCGGCCGTTTTAACTGGTTTGGCTTCTAGCCATTTGGTGAATTTATCCACCATGACCAATAGGTACTTTTTCTTATGGCTTCCTCCTTTAAGGGGTCCGACCATATCAAGCCCCCAGACCCCGAAGGGCCAAGTAATGGGGATTGTTCGGAGAGCAGTAGGTGGCAGATGGCTTTGGTTTGCAAAAAGCTGGCAACCGACGAAACGTTGGACGAGGTCCTGTGCGTCTGCTCGGGCCGTCGGCCAGTAAAAACCTGTACGGAAGGCCTTGCTTACAAGGGCCCGAGCTGCGGCGTGGTGGCCGCCGAGTCCAGCATGAATTTCTGCCAAAAGTTGCCGTCCTTCCTCTTCGGAGATGCACCTTTGAAGTACTCTGTCGGTGTCAAAACCGGCGGATCTCGGGTAGGGGGTCCGGAACTATGCGTCTAAGGCGGATGGTATCAGGAGGCGGGGGACACGATGTTTACCCAGGTCCGGGCCCTCTCGATGGAGGTAATACCCTACTTCCTGCTTGATTGATCTTGATGATATGAGTATTACAAGATTTGATCTACCACGAGATCGTAGAGGCTAAACCCTAGAAGCTAGCCTAAGGTATCATTGTTGTTGTCCTACGGACTAAACCCTCCGGTTTATATAGACACCGAAGGGGGCTAGGGTTACACAGAGTCGGTTAGAAAGGAGGAGATCTACATATCCGAATTGCCAAGCTTGCCTTCCACGCAAAGGAGAGTCCCACCCGGACACTGGACGAAGTCTTCAATCTTGTATCTTCATAGTCCAACAGTCCGGCCAAAGGATATAGTCCGGCTGTCAGAGGACCCCCTAATCCAGGACACCCTCAGTAGCCCCTGAACCAGGCTTCAATGACGATGAGTCCGGCGCACAGATTGTCTTCGGCATTGCAAGGCGGGTTCTTCCTCCGAATACTCCATAGAAGATTTTGAACACAAGGATAGTGTCCATCTCTGCAAAACAAATTCCACATACCACCGTAGAGAGAATAATATTCCCACAAATCTAATCTGCTGACAACTTTTCTTAACGTGACGTTCTGCCGTGGTCTGGTGATGACGAACCGTTTTTCCGAGCCTGCCACTGCACGTGTTGCGAGGCGGTTTTATTGGCACATCTTGTCGAAGCAGAGATCGTGTCCCTCTTTTCACGGGATTCTCATCAATACGGGTGTGGGTAACCCAACTGCGCCATCAATTACGGCGCTTGGGGAATAAGCAGTTTTACCAGACAAGTGGGGAGGCGCAGAATCCCTGCTGCCTTTATAAGGGGATAAGGACTCCCTTTCGCACCCACGCTTTCTTCTTCCCGATCCATTCCCCTCCGCCCGAGCTCCAACGCCCAAGCGTTCATATTCTCTGTCCACAAAGGCCTTCCGAAAATGTCCGGATCCAGAGCAGGAGGCAAATGGATGGCCTCTACCATCCGGGAGAAGGATATCAAAAAGCTTCGGGAGGCCGGGTATCTGGCCAAGAAAATCAGCCATCATCTCCCGACGGCGGGACAGATCGTCCCTACTCCGGAACCCCACGGGAGGGTTGTATTCCTCCCTCACTTTGTCCGCGGGCTAGGGTTTCCCCTCCACCCGTTCGTTCGCGGCATCATGTATTATTACGGGATCGATCTTCACGATCTATCCCATAATTCCTTCCTCGACATCTCGACATTCATTGTCGTGTGCGAGGCTTTTCTCCGCATCTCGCCACATTTCGGCTTATGGCTGAATATTTTTAATGTGAAGCCTAAGGTAGTGGGTGGCGACCACGCCGAGTGCGGGGGTGCTATGGTGAGCAAGATGCCCAACGTTACATGGACAACAGGCACCTTTAACGATTCCGTCAAGGAGTGGCAACAGCAGTGGTTTTACATCACCGAGCCGCGCGGCACGGAATGGGCCGCTACTCCTGAGTTTCGATCCGGTGCCCCCTTGCGGCTTAAATCCTGGGTCAAGAAGGGCCTGAACTGGTCCTCGTCCGACGAACTGTCGATGCTCTAGACGCGCGTTAAAGATATGGGAGACAAGAACATTGAACTTGTCAATGTAGTCCAGGTGATGTTAGTTCGCCGGATCCTGCCTTGTCAACACCGGACTTCCAATCTATGGGAATTCGATCCGGCCAAGCACCAAACCCTGCGAGAGCTTTTCGTCTCCTTGCACAAGGACATCTGGAAGGTGCTTTTCAAGTCCAGCAAATCATGGCCGGACTCCCCCGAAGACCGCGGGTACCAACTGTCCCGCCCTGCAAGTTCGGTAAGTCATCGTACTTTTTATCCGCATAACCCAAGGGAAGCGGTTAATGTGTTTTCCACAACTCTCCTAGGGCTGGGCGAAGAAGGCGGAGCGGATCCATTGTCCGGCCCCACTGCCCGAAGAACCGGCCGTCCCACTTCTGACAAAGATGCTGGTCCTGGCGCCTTACAAGGTGCCGAAGAAGACGGCCGAGAAGGAGGCCAAAAAGACCCGGGGCGGCCTTCGTCGCCGCGGCACTTCGGACACAATATCTGAAGGCTCTGATGCCCGTTCCGCCTCCGAAGAGGACGAGGAGGAGGAGGAAGATGAATCCCCCATGGGGGGAAGAAAGAAGAGGACGGCCTCCGCACACTTGGAGGCCGAGTCGCCTAAAAGGGGAAAAGCTCCTCTTCCGGAGGAGTCCACTGCCGCCGCCGACAACGGCCCGGCGTGGGATCCCAGGGCCTAGCCCCTGGTGAACTCATGAGTATATACAGTCCGAATATGTTTATGCGTCCAGACTCATCATGGCATAATATTTCAACCTGAGCCATACTTTTGTAGTCCGGCGAGGTCCCGTACCGAACAATCCTCATCAGAGGATTCGTTGAGATCGGATGCTATGGAGAGCGGGACGCCCCCGAAGGCCCCTTCCTTCGAACAGGTGAATACCACCGAGGCTTCATCCCAGAGGGACCCCGGCCAAGGAGGAGAGGAAAAGACCGTGAAGGCGGCGCCTGGAGGTCAAACTTCAGGGACCGGACACATGGGGGAGAAAATTCCCATGGGAGCCGACGGCGGGGGCCATCTTGGATGCAGTTCTGGAGACCAATACGGCTGGAGGGGGCCTCTCTCAGCTGGAGGGGGCATACCGGCAACCTCTGTCCAACCAGAGGTGTCGGATGCTTTGTTGGTGGCGCTGAAGAGTGCCTCCATCGTCGATGAACACCGTGCCCTTATGGGTGCGATGATTGAGAAGATTCAGTCTGCTGAGAGTGGACTGAATGGAGCCTGTATCAGCCTTATAAAAGGTTTTGAGGTGTGTTGTATGAGGTTTCGAAGAGTGTCATGGTATGGATAGTAGCCCCTGATACACTGTTCGGTGAAAGCCGGACAGAGGATCAAATTTATGTTCTCAGGAAGACTCATTGAATGACATCTATTTCTCTTCTGTTATAAGCAGGCGTCTGTAGCGGCTGCTGCCTCTCATACTGCAGAGATCTCCGGACTGAATCAAAGTCTGGAGCGGGCCAAAGAAGAACTTGGCCAGTTGAAAATGCAGTTGGGAGATAAACAAGGTATGCACAAGTCTTGTTCGCGTTCATTGCGAATGAATTTTCAGTATGATGAAATAGGCTTCATGATTTGCGCTAGGGATGGTGACCGAAGTCGAGGCCCTTAAGAAGGTTGTGGCCGAGGCCGAGAAAAAGGCAGCCACAGAGCAGGCTCTTCGTGAGAAGTACGAGGCTAGGGTTATTAAAGCTGAGCAGGAGCTGCAAGAGGCCATGAAGAAATGCGAGACCTTGGAGCAGAGTTTAACGGAGAAAGAATCCAAACTCACCAAGGCGCGTCAGGCCACGAGCGATGCCCGGGGGGAAACCCAACGCGCCCTGCAGGGGATCCAAGAGACGAGGAAGATCGCGGCGGGTAAGGCTTTTTCCATGTAAAGCAAGTGTTTGAGGAGAAAATTATGTTTCTAATTTTGAATTCGGATTTCTCCAGGGGTATTAGCGGAGCTGCCCCACAGCATATCGGATGCCGCCCAATTCTACCGAGCCGAAGAAAGGAACACTGCGGATAAGCTCTTCTGGTCGCAGTATTTGGCACCGAATTATCCGGTGCCTTTTGTCGATCAACTGAAACAGCTGATCGAACTGCATAAGGCGGCGGAACTAGCCATGAAGGATTGATTATCCGGCTATGGCCCGCCGAGCCGATTCCAAGCAGCTACTTCGGGCTCGTGAAGCGGCTTGTGAGTGTCTGCCCTCGACTTGATGTCATCAAGCGGTCGGTCTGTATAGAGGGTGCGCGAATGGCCTTCGCCCGCGCTAAGGTGCACTGGGGGAAGATGGATGCAGAAAAGCTGATGACCGAAGGACCGCCAGGGGGGAAGGAGCACCGCAAGCCCGAATTATATTATGAGAGTGTCCTAAAAGGATCCTACCTTGCAGCGGAGCTATGTACCAAGGACATTATATTTCCATGAATGCAAATCATGTTGTCCTTTGTAATGTTTGAACAAGGTCATTTATATTATTTATTGCCTGTTATATAAAAGTTTATCCTCCTGTGCGGCCGTTTTATATATTAATCCTGCGAGTTGGCCAGTCGTCGGCTTCTGCCCCCACGTAAGAAGTACGGGGGTGTTCGGGATAAACCTGATCACTCTTTATCCCAATTTTGGGTCCTGCGAAGGAGGTGTTCAGCACAACGAACCAGGCAATCGGACTATAGGGCTTTATCGCTCTCACTTAGCCATAGGAGCTTTAGGAAGGTAGGCGCAGCCCCTGGTGTTCGGAAGATCGCACGAGAGGCTCTATAAGCACCTGATCGGAAGAAAAACCGATCCATCGCACGCTGCATTGGTTATGGCATTATGCGGGAGAAATCCTTAAAGATTTTACAACCTCTCGAACAGCTGACCAGCTCTCGCCGTATCATGACAGTCAGTTTTCGGCTTTCTCTACTGAGGTGCTCGTCCGGAAGAACCGGGACACAATCGCAGTAGTTCTCCCAGTGCTACCTTAGCCGATATAGCGGAACATAAGGTACCAAAACGTGGGAGCCGGGCAAACCCAACTATTGACCCAAGACATGACTTCGGAGCTGATGCATATAATGCTATAGGTTCGGGGTGCCGAACTTCCGTGAAGGGTGTTCGGACTTTATTGCCGTATTATGGGTAAAACGAAGCCCCTGGCATATTTGAAGGCATATCTGGTGTACGGATGCCACTTGACAAAAGAATTTTAATAAGAAATAACAGCAGATAAGCGTCATATGAATCCATAGTTGTATTTGAATAGTACGTCGATGCGTATAAGTACAGGTAATGTGATAAAAAGGAATATGACTGTGGAACCTGCTGAGACCAGGGGGAAGAAGCTGTGTGCGGATCCGGAGTATAGTCGGATGGTCATCGCGGGGAATATCTAAGGATTCCCTTGCGCGTTCGAGCTGCCTCCATATCGCCCGTCCTGGTCGGCGCAAAGGTGAACCTGCGAAGGAAATGTAAGAAATGTTTGCGTGCCGGAGAGCGGTTGAGCCGCTGAGTGCGGCCTGTCCTGGCCTTCGCCGGAGTGTTTAATTGAGCTCTGGACGAGCCGGGCTATCCTTCCGCGAAGTAGTTCGGAGTCCTTTGACGGTGTCCGGGAGCCTGGCCGTTGACTCAAGATTCGGCTGCAAGGTGCTGCTCGTTGCTTCTGCTGTTAAGGCAGCGGTGCACTCGTTGATGCCGAAGTAAAGTTCGTCCTTGCCATTAACCGTGATGACGCCGCGTGGACCGGGCATTTTGAGCTTACGGTAGGCATAATGTGGCACCGCGTTGAATCGAGCGAACGCGGTTCGTCCGAGCAGTGCCTGATAATCACTGCGGAAAGGGACGATTTCGAAGATTAACTCTTCGGTACGGTAATTGTCGGGTGATCCGAAGACTACCTCAAGGGCGATGGAGCCTGTACAGCTGGCTTCCACACCTGGTATAATGCCTCTGAAAGTGGCTTTAGTGGGTTTGATCACCGAATGATCGATGCCCATCTTGCGCACTGTGTCCTGGTAAAGCAGGTTTAGACTGCTGCCTCCGTCCATAAGGACTCGTGTGAGGTGGAACCCGTCAATTATTGGGTCGAGGACTAGTGCGGCTGGATTGCCCTGATTGGCGTTAACCGGACGATCCGTGCGGTTGAAGGTGACCGGCCCTAGTTTATATTGTGGGACGACTAGTTCCGTTAAGTCGGCATCCCTAAGGGTGCGTATCCGGTCCGGGTTGGGAATTTGGGTGGTGTTTACCACATTCACCGTTTGGATTTGCGGGGGAAATTTCTTTTGCCCTCCTGTGTTCGGTGATCTGGGCTCTTCGTCGCCATCATCGCTTTGAGACCCCCCTTCTCCGTTTTTGGCGCCTGCCCTGCCGGCTTGTTTGAAGACCCAGCATTCTCTGTTGGTATGGGTGGCTGGCGTTCCTGGGGTGCCATGAATTTGGCATTGGCGATCGAGTATGCGGTCCAGACTGGATGGACCCGAATTGTTATTTTTGAGTGGCCCTTTCCGCTGACCGGACTTTGAGCCACTAAACCCGGCATTAACTGCGTATCTTCGGCGTTTTCACCATATTTGCGGCGCTTGTGTTTGTTGCGTCGTGGTTTGCCGTTGCTATCCCTGGCCTCTGATGTGCCAGGTTTGCTTGCTGTATTGTTACTACGAGCCAACCAGCTATCTTCGCCCGCGCAAAAGCGGGTCATAAGTGTCGTGAGGGCTGCCATGGATTTTGGCTTCTCTTGGCCGAGGTGCCGGGCGAGCCATTCGTCACGGATGTTATGCTTAAATGCCGCTAAGGCCTCTGCATCCGGACAGTCGACAATTTGGTTCTTCTTAGTTAGGAACCGGGTCCAGAATTTCCTGGCCGATTCCCCTGGCTGCTGAGTTATATGACTTAAATCGTCAGCATCCGGCGGTCGCACATAAGTGCCCTGGAAATTGTCCAGGAATGCATCTGCCAGGCTCTCCCAACTTCCGATGGAGTTTGCCGGCAAGCTATTGAGCCAATGCCGAGCCGGCCCTTTGAGTTTTAGCGGGAGATACTTGATGGCGTGTAGATCATCCCCGCGGGCCATGTGAATGTGGAGGAAGAAGTCTTCTATCCATACCGCGGGGTCTGTAGTACCATCATATGATTCAATGTTTACGGGTTTAAACCCTTCTGGGAATTCGTGATCCATTACTTCATCGGTGAAGCATAGGGGGTGTGCGGCGCCTCTGTGCCGGGCTATGTCACGACGCAGTTCATACGAGTCTTGTCTGCTGTATTCGGCCCGGCCGGATTTGCTTTTAGTGTATCCGGCGTGACGATCATCGTCACGCGTTGGGGCGCGACCCCGTGATCCGTAGATCGATCTTGTATGTCCTGCTTTGTTTTCCAATACGTCTCGCAGGTCCCGCGTGTTGCCCCGGGCCTTGGTATTTTTGTTTGAATGGCGGCGGGGTGCGGGCTGGACTTCGGGCTGATATGCCCCTCTGTCTCGGCCACGAGGTGGCCGATCAGCCGCATCATACGCTGGTGATGTAGGTTTTAATGCTTCCTCCTCGAGTTGGGGTAGCAACCTGCGCTTTGGGTAACTCTTGGTTGGGCGCTCGAGTTCGTATTCCTCGGCCGCCAGGACTTCAGTCCATCTATCCGCTAGCAGATCTTGATCAGCTCGAAGCTGTTGTTGCTTTTTCTTCAGGCTGTTTGCTGTGGCTATAAGCCGGCGCTTGAAGCGCTCCTGCTCGACGGGATCCTCAGGCACGATAAATTCTTCGTCGCCGAGGCTCACCTCGTCTTCGGAGAGAGGCATGTAATTGTCATCCTCTGATTCTCCGTCTGCTGCCTGTTCCGGAGGGCTAGCTTGTTCATCCTCCCGCTCGAGGTCTGGCTGGAGGGGATTGTCGTCGTCTTCGGCACTATCCGGAGCGTTATTGTCTCTTGTGCCGGTATCGCTGCTTTTGCTATGGCGGGACTTAGAGCGGCGCCGCTGACGTCGGTGCTTGGATTGCTTCTTGGAGGGATTATCCTCCGTTGTCTTATCGCCATCGCCTTCTTTGGGGGTGTCCACCATGTATATATCATATGATGAGGTGGCAGTCCAGCGCCCTGTGGGTGGTGGTTCTTGTTCGTCTCCTGCATCGTCGTCCGTACCGTCGATGTTTTCGGAGCCGAAATTGAGCATGTCGGTTAAATCGTCGACAGTGGCTACTAAGTGGGTGGTGGGTGGGGAGCGAATTTCTTCGTCGTCCGCATCCCATTCTAGCCGGACATAGTTCGGCCAAGGGTCTCCTGACAAGGAGAGAGACCTCAATGAGTTTAGCACGTCGCCCAGTGGTGAGTGCTGAAAGATATCCACGGAGGAAAACTCCATAATCGGTGCCCAATCGGATTCGATAGGCACGGACGCAGGCGGCTCGGAGCCCGTTTCCGGGGACGAATCCAAGTGTCCGGCAACACGGGTCTCATAGGAAGTGAAGTCAGCATTCGGCTCTATCGCCGCTGAGTGCGCGGCCTTCGTGGCGGGGTCCATCCACCCGTCCTCGGACGGCGCAATCTGCTCCGGATTGAGGGCCGGAGTAGTTGCAGGTGTGATCTCCCGAACACTGTCCGACGGCAGAGCTAAGTCATGCTCGTCGTGGCTGTGCGGCGCACCTGACATGGGCTCGAATCCGTCGAAGATCAAGTCTCCGCGGATGTCGGCAGTATAGTTCAAGTTTCCAAACCTGACTTGATGGCCAGGGGCGTAGCTCTCGATCTGCTCCAGATGGCCAAGCGAGTTGGCCCGCAGTACGAAGCCGCCGAATACGAAGATCTGTTCGGGGAGGAAAACCTCACCCTGGATCGCATCGTTGTCGATGATCGAAGGAGCCATCAAGCCTTATGGTGACGGCACAGTGGAACTCTCAATGAAAGCACCAATGTCGGTGTCAAAACCGGCGGATCTCGGGTAGGGGGTCCCGAACTGTGCGTCTAAGGCGGATGGTAACAGGAGGCGGGGGACACGATGTTTACCCAGGTTCGGGCCCTCTCGATGGAGGTAATACCCTACTTCCTGCTTGATTGATCTTGATGATATGAGTATTACAAGAGTTGATCTACCACGGGATCGTAGAGGCTAAACCCTAGAAGCTAGCCTATGGTATCATTGTTGTTGTCCTATGGACTAAACCCTCCGGTTTATATAGACACCGGAGGGGGCTAGGGTTACACAGAGTCGGTTACAAGGGAGGAGATCTACATATCCGTATTGCCAAGCTTGCCTTCCACGCAAAGGAGAGTCCCACCCGGACACGGGACGAAGTCTTCAATCTTGTATCTTCATAGTCCAACAGTCCGGCCAAAGGATATAGTCCGGCTGTCCGAGGACCCCCTAATCCAGGACTCCCTCATACTCCGGTAACGCTTTTCTTATAAAGCTCTCCCTCGTGGACCTTGTAGGCTTTAGACCGCCGCATAATGCAACGTGCCTCGTTTGGGTCCTCAGGGAGTTCTTGCCTAGTTAGGTAGGCTAAGAAGGGTTCTGTCCACGGGGCGATGACAGCCATAATCACATGGGCCGAAGGCATTATTTCGGTGGTAGAGCCTCCGATTACGTCAGAGTGTTTGGTATCTGGCGTTGTGGCCAGGTCTGGACTGTTGTTGCCGGTCTCTCCTTCCCATACCACGGATGGCTTAAACAGCCTTTCCAAGAAGATATTAGGTGGGACAAGGTCGCGCTTAGCGCCGATGCGGGCGAGGATATCCGCCGCTTGATTGTTTTCTTGAACCATATGGTGGAATTCGAGCCCCTCGAACCGAGCTGACATTTTGAGGACGGCGTTGCGGTAAGCCGCCATTTTCGGATCCTTGGCGTCGAATTCTCCATTTATTTGAGATATTGCGAGGTTCGAATCCCCATGCACCTCTAGGCGTTGAATGCCCATGGAGACTGCCATCCGGAGACCATGTAACAGGGCCTCATATTCTGCTGCGTTGTTGGAGTCTGTATATAATATTTGGAGTATGTATTGGACTGTATCTCCGGTGGGGGATGTCAGGAGGATGCCTGCCCCCAAACCAGCCAGCATTTTAGAGCCGTCAAAATGCATGATCCAATTGGAGTACGCGTCGTACTCTTTAGGGAGTTCGGCATCTGTCCATTCGGCGACGAAATCAGCCAGTACTTGTGACTTAATGGCTCGCCGTGGTTTGTATGTTATGTCGAACGGGAGGAGCTCAATAGCCCATTTAGCAATCCGGCCCGTGGCATCGCAGTTATTTATTATGTCGTTGAGTGGTACTTCAGAGGCCACCGTAATTGAACACTCTTGAAAGTAGTGTCGTAATTTCCGGGATGCCATGAAGACCGCGTATGCTATCTTTTGATAATGTGGGTACCATGATTTGCATGGAGTGAGGACAGTGGATACGTAGTATACCGGCTTTTGAAGCGGGAACTTATGTCCGTCCGTCTCTTGTTCGACGACGAGCACTGCGCTTACAACTTGGTGTGTTGCCGCTATATATAACAGCATTGGTTCGCCGATATTTGGCGCGGCCATGATTGGGTTGCTGGCCAAGATGGCTTTTATTTCTTCCAATCCGGCCGTGGCCGCATCCGTCCACTCGAAGTGTTCGGTGCGTCGAAGAAGGCGATAAATAGGTAGTGCCTTTTCTCCTAATCGGGAGATAAACGGCTTAAGGTAGCATAGCATCCAGTTAATTTCTGGATTTGCTTGAGGTCTGTTGGGATAGCCAACTATAACAAAGCTCAGATTTTAGCCGGATTTGCTTCAATTCCTCTATTGGAAACGATGAAGCCCAAGAGCTTTCCGGCGGGCATGCCGAAAATGCATTTTTCCGGATTGAGCTTGATGTCATATGTTCGGAGATTGTCGAACGTAAGCCCCAAGTCGTCTATTAAAGATTTGATGTGTCTGGTTTTGATGACCACATCGTCTACGTATGCCTCCACTGTTTTGCCAATTTGTGTTTCCAGGCATGTCTGAATCATGCGTTGATAGGTTGCACCGGCGTTTTTGAGCCCGAAAGGCATGGTGTTAAAACAGAAGGGGCCGTATGGAGTGATAAATGCCGTTGCGGCTTGATTGGACTCCGCCATCTTAAATTGATGGTATCCGGAGTATGCGTCGAGGAAACACAATGAGTCGTGTCCTGCGGTAGCGTCAATAATTTGATCGATGCGGGGGAGGGGGAAGGGATCCTTGGGGAAAGCCTTGTTAAGGTCCTTGAAATCGACACATAGGCGCCAGGATTTGTCCTTCTTTGGTACCATCACCAGGTTTGCTAGCCAGTCCGGATGTTTTATTTCTCTAATGAATCCGGCCCCGAGTAACTTTGCTAGTTCTTCTCCCATGGCTTGTCGCTTAGGCTCAGAGAAATGCCGGAGAGTCTGCTTGACTGGCTTGAACCCCTTTAGAATGTTAAGGCTGTGTTCGGCCAGCCTGCGTGGGATTCCTGGCATGTCTGAAGGATGCCAGGCAAAGATGTCCCAATTCTCGCGCAAGAACCCCCACAGTGCGGCGTCTGTTGTGGGGTTCAGCTATGCCCCGATGGATGATGTTTTTGTAGGGTCCGTTGGGTGGACCTGGAATTTGACTATTTTGTCCGCTGGTTTAAAAGAGGTGGACTTGGGTCTTTTGTCGAGTGTCACGTCGTCCCTGTCCACTGTGGAGCGCCGCACAGTTAGTTCTTCGGCTGCAAGGGCTTCGGATAACGCCTCGAGGGCCAGTGCGGCGGTTTTATTTTTTGCGCGGAGTGCTATGTCCGGATCACTAGCTAGAGTGATGATTCCATTGGGCCCGTGCATTTTGAGCTTCATGTACCCGTAATGGGGTATAGCTTGGAAGATTGTGAATGCCTCCTGCCCTAAAAGAGCGTGGTATCCGCTACTGAACGGGGCCACTTGGAATGTGATTTCTTCGGACCTATAATTCTCCGGCGTGCCGAATACCACATCTAGTGTGATTTTTCCTGCACATCGTGCCTCCCGACTAGGGATGATTCCTCTGAAGGTCGTGCTGCTTTGCTCAATGCGGCTCTTGTCTATTTCCATTTTGCTAAGAGTTTCCTCATAGATGAGGTTTAATCCGCTGCCACCGTCCATGAGTACTTTAGTAAGCCGGAAGCCGTCCACAATTGGACTAAGGACCAAAGCGGCTGGTGCTCGGGCTGTTCGGAATTGAGGTTCGTCACTGGCATTGAAGGTTATGGCCGTGTCGTCCCATGGATTTATTGCTGCAACGTGGCAGACTTCGGCAAGGCTGCGGAGTGCTCGCTTGCGCCTATTATTTGAGGCGAAGGTCTCGAAGACTGTCAATACTGTATTGTTATTTTCCATGGGATGGTGCTCTGTTGTATTGTTGATGAGGAGATCCTCGCCGCTCTTGGCCACCTGCCGAAGTATCCAACATGCTCTAAGGCTGTGTGTTGGCATGGTATCTGCTGTACTGTGAATTTTGCATGTCCCATTAAGCCATCCCTCCAATACAGTTCCACGCCCTGTACTGGGCTTTGGTTTCTTTGTAATTGGATCGGGTGACTTACGAGAGTACACCCTTTTAGTTCGGACGGGGGGTTTAGTGAGAGCCGGAGGATCCCAGAATTTTGTTTGGGTTTTCCAGGCGCTTTCCATCGCACAGTACTTCTGTACTATGGCCGCCAAGTCAGCGAAGTGTGCTATGTCACAGCGACTTATGGCGTTGAGGATTCCCTTGTCCGTGCAATTTTTGCAAAAGAATGAAATTGCGTCTTCCTCGCGACAGTCCTTGACCTTGCTCATTACAAGGAGGAATCTGGCCCAATAGTGATGTACTGTCTCTTGGGGCTCTTGTCTAATGTGGGAAATATCACTTATATCTGGGTGGGTGGGTAGATTTAGGTCCAAACCCTGACCCGATCTGAGACCCAGGGGCGGAGGAGTTTCCGAGCTTAACAGTTCGGGCTCCGGGATGTTGCCCAATAGTTCTGGCCCGCTGTCTGATTCTAGGTTCGAAGCTTGGGCCATGTCCTCCCGTGGACGGGTATCCGGCTCGGAGAGCTCGGTAATCTGGACATAGTTTGTCCTCAAAATAGAGGAAGAATAGCTACATTGCTCCTCCACCACCGCTATCTGATGGGTGACCGGCGGAGAGTTAATCTCCCTTTGGTCAGGTTTAAGCCCGATCCGATCATAGTCCGTAGTGACTCCCAGGGCGGCGATGCGATCCAAGAGCTCGTTCAAGGAAGAGAGCTCCATTGGATCCATCTGCTCGGCGAATCCCGAGCCGATGTGGAGGCTGTTTTTGATGACCCGAGAAGTCATCGTCGGCGCGACGGCCGAACGGGCGGTCATGACGAAGCCACCTAGTCGGAGAGTTTGGCCTACAGCCAGGGCTCCCCCCGAGGTAATGTTGTCCTTGACAACAAGACGAGCCATCAAGCCTTATCGTGACGGCACAGTGGAACTCTCAATGAAAGCACCAATGTCGGTGTCAAAACTGGCGGATCTCGGGTAGGGGGTCCCAAACTGTGCGTCTAAGGCGGATGGTAACAGGAGGCAGGGGACACAATGTTTACCCAGGTTCAGGCCCTCTCGATGGAGGTAATACCCTACTTCCTGCTTGATTGATCTTGATGATATGAGTATTACAAGAGTTGATCTACCACGAGATCGTAGAGGCTAAACCCTAGAAGCTAGCCTATGATTATGATTGGTGTTGTCCTACGGACTAAACCCTCCGGTTTATATAGACACCGGAGGGGGCTAGGGTTACACAAAGTCGGTTACAAGGGAGGAGATCCACATATCTGAATTGCCAAGCTTGCCTTCCACGCAAAGGAGAGTCCCATCCGGACACGGGACGAAGTCTTCAATCTTGTATCTTCATAGTCCAACAGTCCGGCCAAAGTATATAGTCCGGCAGTCCGAGGACCCCCCTTATCCAGGACTCCCTCACCTGTGACAAATACTTTGCCTACAAGATGGAGGAGAATAGCTCGGCCAGTGAGCATGTGATCAGAATGTCTGTGTGCTACAATCGCTTGAATCAAGTGGGAGTTAATCTTCCAGATAAGATAGTGATTGACAGAGTTCTCTAGTCACTATCACCAAGCTACTAGAACTTCGTGATGAACTATAATATGCAAGGGATGACGAAAATGATTCCCGAGCTCTTCGCGATGCTGAAATCAGCCAAGGTAGAAATCAAGAAAGAGCAGCAAGTGTTGATGATTAACAAGACCACTAGTTTCAATAAAAAGGCATGGGAAAGAAAGGGAACTTCAAGAAGAATGGCAAGCAAGTTACCACTCCCGTGAAGAAACCCAAAGCTGGACCTAAGCCTGAAACTGAGTGCTTCTACTGCAAAGGGAATGGTCACTGGAAGCGGAACTGCCCCCAATACTTGGCGGATAAGAAGGATGGAAAAGTGAACAAAGGTATATTTGATATACATGTTATTGATGTGTACCTTACTCGTGTTCGTAGTAGCCCCTGGGTATTGGATATCGGTTCATTTGCTAAGATTAGTAACTCGAAAACAGGAGTTGCAGAATGAACAGAGACTAGTTATGGGTGAAGTGACGATGTGTGTTGGAAGTGATTTCAAGGTTGATACGATCACCATCGTACACTCCCTCTACCTTCAGGATTAGTATTGAACCTAAATAAATGTTATTTGGTGTTTGCGTTGAGCATGAATATGATTGGATGATGTTTATTGCAATATGGTTATTCATTTAATTCAGAGAATAAATTGTTGTTTTGTTTACATGAATAAAACCTTCTATGGTCATACACCCAATGTTAATGGTTTATTGAATCTCAATCGTAGTGATGCACATATTCATAATATTGATGCCAAAAGATGCAAAATTGATAATGATAGTGCAACATACTTGTAGCACTGCCGTTTTGGTCATATTGGTGGAAAGCGCATGAAGAAACTCCACGCAGATGGACTTTTGGAATCACGTGATTATGAATCATTTGATACTTGCGAACCATGCCTCATGGGCAAGATGACTAAAACTCCGTTCCCCGGGACAATGGAGCGAGCTAATGACTTATTGGAAATAATACATACCGATGTATGCGGTCCGACGAGTGTTGAAGCTCGCGGAGGGTATCATTATTTTCTGACCTTCACAGATGATTTGAGCATATATGGGTATATCTACTTGATGAAACACAAGTCTGAAACATTTGAAAAGTTCAAAGAATTTCAGAGTGAAGTGGAGAATCATCGTAACAAGAAAATAAAGTTTCTACGATCTGATCGCGGAGGCGAATATTTGAGTTACGAGTTTGGCCTTCATTTAAAACAATATGTAATAGTTTCACAACTCACGCCACCTGGAACACCACAGCGTAATGGTGTGTCCGAACGTCGGAACCGTACTTTATTAGATCTGTGATGTCTCTTACCGATTACCACTATTGTTTTGGGGTTATGCATTAGAGACAGCTGCATTCACATCAAATAGGGCACCGTCTAAATCCGTTGAGACGACACCTTATGAACTATGATTTGGCAAGAAACCTAAGCTCTTGTTTCCTAAAATTTGGTGTTGTGGCAGTTATGTCAAAAGGCTCCAGCCTGATAAGGTCGAACCCAAATCGGAGAAGTGCGTCTTCATAGGATACCCTAAGGAAACAATTGGGTACACCTTCTACCACAGATCCGAAGGCAAGATCTTTGTTGACAAGAATGGAAACTTTCTAGAGAAGGAGTTCTCTCGAAAGAAGTGACTGGGCGGAAAGTAGAACTTGATAAGGTAGTTGTACCTTCTCTCGAATTACAAAGTAGGTCATCACAGAAAACCGTTCCCGTGATGCCTACACCAACTAGAGAGGAAGCTAATGATGATGATCATGAAACATCAGATCAAGTTACTACCGAACCTCGTAGGTCAACCAGAGCATGTTCCGCACCAGAGTGGTACGGTAATCCTGTTCTGGAAGTCATGTTACTAGACCATGACGAACCTACGAACTATGAAGAAGCTATGATGAGCCCAGATTCCGATAAATGGCTTGAGGCCATGAAATCTGAGATAGGATCCATGTATGAGAACAAAGTGTGGACTTTGGTTGACTTGCCCAATGATCGGCGAGCCATTGAGAATAAATGGATCTTCAAGAGGAAGACTGTCGGTGCACAAAAGTAGGGGCTCTCTTTTGTACCCCTTTACTTGTGCACGGGCAGTCAGAGCCACGCCTGCGACCACACTTAGCATGGCGAAGGAGGGAAGCAGAAGTGCAAGATTATCAGAGCAGCGCCAAGGCAGAGGTGCAAGAAGGTCAAGCTACAAGATGGGCTTTCCCCCGACAAGACCCTTGCCAGGGCGGCCCATGCAGCCCCGGCAAGAGTCTTGCCGGGGCAGCTCACCCAACGCCAACATCACAGCCATCCTTGAGCCTGAGAGTTCCGACACCATCGACAACGTTGGAACCAAGGCTCGGGAAGCACCTGCATGGTGGCATGCAGATCTTTGTGAAGACAACGAGCCAACAAAACCCAGATGAGAACCAGAAGGCAAGACAACCGCGAGGCTCCTTGCCGAGGATGCCCATGAAGCCCCGGTAAGGCTCCTTGCCGAAGACACCCGCAAGGCCCCGGCAAGGCTCTTACCGAGGGCGCTCACAAGGCCTCGACGAGACCCTTGCCGGGAACATCCACAAGACCGCGGCAAGGCCTTGCCGCCCCAGCTCAGCGGCCGACCCACCGACTGAAGCAAGTACCCACGTGGTAGTACGTGGGTACTAATCCAACTAGTCAAGCACCTGCGTGGTGGCATGCAGATCTTCGTGAAGACCCTACCACCACGCCAAGTCAGCAGCCTGCCAGCCTACGTGGCGCTGCATGCCTTGTTGGCCTGGACGCGTCTCGGAGCAAGGCGGAGCGGCGACGGACGGGACGGGCCTCGTTACCGCCCCCGATAAAGCAAGTGGACACCTAAGCAACGCATTTAATGCACTTTGTCCTGTAATGACAGGCGATAAGCTTGACCACTGTATACCTTTCCACCTCCTGTGTGCCACTGTGGCAGCCCCTTTTGACTATAAAAGGAGGTCCGCGGCGTACTGAGGGAGGATTCGGATCTTTTGGACGACGCACACACCGTAGCTAGTTCAAGAGATCAAGAACACTCAAATATACACCAAAGCAGGACTAGGGTATTACGCATCCTCGCGGCCCGAACCTGGGTAAACGATCCTCGTGCTGACCTCTAGACCCGCTCTTTGCACAACCCCGCACCCGCCAACCGTAGAAGGGATCCCAGTGATCCCATAGGTGTCGTTTCCCCCAACAAAGACAGACGCTGATGGTAGTGTTACTATCTACAAAGCTTTCGACAAGTTCAAGGTGTTGACTACAATGAGATTTTCTCACTCGTACCGATGCTTAAAGTCTGTCCGAATCATGGTAGCAATTGCCGCATTTTATGAAATCTGGCAAATGGATGTCAAAACTGCATTCCTTAATGGATTTATTAAAGAAGACTTGTATATGATGCAACCAGAAGGTTTTGTCAATCCTAAAGGTGCTAACAAAGTGTGCAAGCTCCAACGATCCATCTATGGACTGGTGCAAGCATCTCGGAGTTGGAATATACGCTTTGATGAGTTGATCAAAGCATATAGTTTTATACAGACTTGCGGTGAAGCCTGTATTTACAAGAAAGTGAGTGGGAGCACTACAGCCTTTCTGATAAGTCTATGTGAATGACATATTGTTGATCGAAAATGATGTATAATTTTCTGGAAAGCATAAAGGAGTGTTTGAAACGAGTTTTTCAAAGAAAGACCTCGGTGAAGCTGCTTACATATTGGGCATCACGATCTATAGAGATAGATCAAGACGCTTGATAAGACTTTCGATGAGTGCATACCTTCATAAGATTTTGAATGAGTTCAAAATGGATCAGTCAAAGAAGGAGTTCTTGCCTGAGTTGTAAGGTATGAAGTTGAGTAAGACTCAAAACCCGACCACGGCAGAAGATAGAGAGAGAATGAAAGTCATTCCCTATGCCTCAGCCATGGGTTCTATAATGTATGTCATGTTGTATACCAGACCTATATTGTGTACCTTGCCATGAGTTTGGCAAGAGGGTACAATAGTCATCCAGGAGTAGATAACTGGACAGCGGTCAAAATTATCCTTAGGTACCTAAAGAGGACTAAGGAAATGTTTCTCGGTTATGGAGGTGACAAAGAGATCGTCATAAAGGGTTACGTCGATGCAAGCTTTGACACTGATCCAGATGACTCTGAGTCTCAATCTGGATACATATTCAAAGTGGGATCAATTAGCTAGAGTAGCTCCATGCAGAGCATTATAGACATAGAAATTTGCAAAATACATACGGATCTGAATGTGATAGACCCATTGACTAAACTTCTCTCACAAGCAGAACATGATCACACCTTAGTACTCTTTGGGTGTTAATCACATGGCGATGTGAACTAGATTATTGACTCTAGTAAACCCTTTGGGTGTTGATCACATGGCGATATGAACTATGGGTGTTAATCACATGACGATGTGATCTATTGGTGTTAAATCACAAGGCGATGTGAACTAGATTATTGACTCTAGTGCAAGTGGGAGACTGAAGGAAATATGCCCTAGAGGCAATAATAAAGTTGTTATTTTATATTTCCTTATTCATGACAAATGTTTACTATTCATGCTACAATTGCATTGATCGGAAACCTAAATACATGTGTGAATACATAGACAAACTTTGTGTCCCTAGTGAGCCTCTACTTGACTAGCTCGTTGATCAAAGATGGTCAAGGTTTCCTAACCATGGACATGAGTTGTCATTTGATAACAGGATCACATCATTAGGAGAATGATGTGATGGAAAAGACCCATCAGTTAGCTTAGCATAATGATCGTTCAGTTTTATTTCTATTGATTTATTCATGTCATATACATATTCCTTCGACTATGAGATTATGCAACTCTCGGATACCGGAGGAATACCTTGTGTGCTATCAAACGTCACAACATAACTAGGTGATTATAAAGATGCTCTACAGGTATCTCCGAAGGTGTTTGTTGGGTTGGCATAGATTGAGATTAGGATTTGTCACTCCGAGTATCGGAGAGGTATCTCTGGGCCCTCTCGGTAATGCACATCATAAGAAACCTTGCAAGCAAAGTGACTAATGAGTTAGTTCCAGGATGATGTATTACGGAATTAGTAAAGAGACTTGTCGGTAATGAGATTGAACTTGGTATATGGATACTGGCGATCGAATCCCGGGCAAGTAACATACCGATGGACAAAGGGAATAACGTATGTTGTCATAACGGTTCGACCGATAAAGATCTTCATAGAATATGTAGGAGCCAATATGAGCATCCAGGTTCCGCTATTAGTTATTGACCGGAGAGGTGTCTCGGTCATGTCTACATAGTTGTCGAACCCGTAGGGTCCGCACGCTTAACGTTCGACGACGATATAGTATTATATGAGTTATATGATTTGGTGATCGAATGTTGTTCGGAGTCCCGGATGAGATCACGGACATGGCGAGGAGTCTAGAAATGGTCGAGAGGTAAATATTGATATATAGAACGATGGTATTCGGACACCGGAAGTGTTTTGGAGGGTATCGGGTACTTATCGGGTCACCGGAAGGTGTTTCGGGTACCCCCGGCAATCCTATGGGCCGTATGGGCCTTGTGAAGGAACACACCAGCCCACAAGGGGCTGGTGCGCCCTATAAGGCCATAGGAGGAGGAGAAGGAAAGGGGGGAGGGAAAGGAAAGTGTGGATTAGGATTCCCACTTCCTTCCCTCACCCCCATCTTTCCTTCCCCTTCATGCATAAATGGAGGATTGGGGAGGACCCCAAGTAGGATTCCTCCTACTTGGGGCACCCCCTTGGCTGCCTCTCCTCCCCTCCAACCTATATTTATGTGGGGGGCACCACTAGAACACACAATAACAATCGTTAGTCGTGTGCCGCGCCCCCTCCACAGTTTACACCCCCGGTCATAGTTTTGCGGTGCTTAGGCGAAGCCCTACGAGAATCACTTCACCATCAGCGTCACCACGCCGTCGTGCTAACGGAACTCATCTACTTCCTCGACACCTTGCTAAATCAAGAAGGCGAGGGACGCCATCACGCTGAATGTGTGCAGAACTTGGAGGTGTTGTACGTTTGGTGCATGATCGGTCGGAGCTAGAAGAAGTTCGGCTACATCAATCGCGTTGTCAAATGCTTCCGCTTTCGGTCTACGAGGGTACGTAGACACACTCTCCCCCCTCGTTGCTATGCATCTCCTAGATAGATCTTGCGTGAGCATAGGATTTTTTTTGAAATTGCATGCTACGTTTCCCAACACTGATTGCTAAGCATATGAATCCACTGGGAGTGGTGGTCATAAGAGATGGTCAGATCAATGAGACTGAGTTGGTACAAGCCTTTAGTGAAATGTTTGATTGGGGTGGCAGTGGAGAGTTAAAGAATATGGAAAGATTTGCTAGATGATGAGGTTTCCTAATAAAGCAAAACAGGTGGAGCTTGCAAAATTCAATGACTTCAACTTACTGGGTACTGGAGTAGTGATCAAGGTCCAACCTTGGTCCCTTGATCATCAAGCAATAGTAAAAATGCATACTGCTTGGGTGAGATTTGAGAAGGTGCCAGATTGCTTTAGACACTTCTTTGGAATGTGTGAAGTTGCTGCTGCTATAGGGCCTTTGCTAGAAGTAGACATGGATACTATCAATGAAGAAGAAGTTAAAGTGAAGTGTGGAATTAGAGATGTTGGAAAGATCCCATTGCATGTGGAGATCAAATCACCAAATCTGTTGATGTTCAGGATTGGGGTAGAGCTTGATAAGGTACTAAGATGGGGTGGTACAAGGAAGAGAAAAGGAAATCTGATGATGTCAGTGAGATAGAAGATGGAGAAGAAGAGGAGGAAAAAAGGAAAAAGACAAAGGTAGATGAAAAAGACAGAAGATGAATGGTCCTGGGCAGCTTATCTCTAAAACAAATAGAAGAGATAGACAAGAAGAATGAAATAATGAAGATCTCATTGGAAGAAAACCATGGACACTTTTGTAAGGAAATGGTTGCAGAAAGAGATAGATATTATGTTCAGAAAAATTCAGGGGTTGGAGGAAGAAAAAGTTAGACAAAGTGCACTATGAACTAAAGCTGACAAGAGAATAAAAGACCTGGAGCTCACACACAAAAAACTGGAAGGCCTAGTTGAACAACAACAAGGTGAGATACTGAGACTGGAACTGGAGGCAGCAAATTAAGAGCAATATTAGATGGAGCTGGCCAATCTAGAAGTTGAAGATTTTCAGAAGGAAAATCAAGAAAAAAAAAGAAGAGACTAGATCTGGAAAGTATAATGAACCTACTAATTACAATGCAAGTCAGGAATCCGTGGGGAGTTTTGGTGAGAAAATGGCTGAGATACATGGAGTTGGGTGCTAGATAAAAGTGAGGAAGGCAAAGAAATTGAATTAAAAAGAAGCCTGAGAAACAGGGGAAGGGAAGACCAAAAGGTGGAGGAAATGGCCAAAATGAGGGCTGAGGAAAGAGATGATTATGGTAAGGGCTCTGATTTAAATTGTGCTAATTCTTATTTATTGCATATTAGTTCTCTGGTTGGAATTGATTTAGGTTGTTCCATTGACATGGTTGAGAAAAATTTAGAAACCATTAGAAAAATGGAGATGGCAAGGAGAGAGATTTATTTTCGAAACATTGCAGAGGATAAAAAAGAAGAAGAGGGGATTAAATGTATGGATAGCAAAAATTATAACACACAAGTGCATATTGACACTGGAGATGTTGATGTGGAAGGACTTTGTTTAGACATTGAACTTTTTGATGTTGAAATGGAAGAACAACAATATTTGAAACTGAGAACTATTTTCTCAGGGAGGAAAAATAAAAAATCTGTTCACCAGCATTAAGATGTGTGAAATAGTCAGGAGGGATTGGAGTCCTAAGAAGGAAAAAGAAAAAGAAAAAGAAAGAAGTCTAAATTTGCTTCCGGGAAGTTAACTTTTTAGATATAACAACTTAGACTAATAAAGTTCAAGGGATTTAAAAAAAGAAAAATAAGAGGAGTTTTCTGGAATGTAAGAGGATTGGGGCAAGACCATAAAATGAAGGAAATATGCCCTAGAGGCAATAATAAAGTTGTTATTTTATATTTCCTTATTCATGATAAAGGTTTATTATTCATGCTAGAATTGTATTGATCGGAAACATAAATACATGTGTGAATACATAAACAAATAACGTGTCCCTAGTAAGCCTCTACTAGACTAGCTCGTTGATCAAAGATGGTTAAGGTTTCCTAACCATAGACATGTGTTGTCATTTGATAGCGCGATCACATCCTTAGGAGAATGATGTGATGGACTAGACCCTTCCGTTAGCTTAGCATATTGATCGTTGATACGTCTCCAACGTATCTATAATTTTTGATTGTTCCATGCTATTATATTATCTGTTTTGGATGTTTTATATGCATTAATATGATATTTTATATTATTTTAGGACTAACTTATTAACCCAGAGCCTAGTGCCAGTTTCTGTTTTTTTCCTTGTTTTTGAGTTTTACGGAAAAGGAATATCAAATGGAGTCCAAACGAGCTGAAAATATACGGTGGTTTTTTATGGACCAGAAGAAGCCCACGGAGCACAAGAGTTGGGCCAGAAGAGTCCCGAGGAAACCACGAGAGTGGAGGATGCCCCCCTAGGGCGTGCCCCCTGTCTCGCCGCTGCCTCGTGGGCCCCCCTGATGTGAGACCGACACCAAAAATTCCTATAAATCCCGAAACCCCCAGAAAGAAACCTAGATCAGGAGTTCCACCGCCGCAAGCCTCTATACCCATGAAAAACTAATCAAGAGCCCATTACGGCACCCTGCCGGAGGGGGAAACCATCACTGATGACCATTTTCATCATCCCGGTGGTCTCCATGACGAGGAGGGATTAGTTCACCCTCGGGGTAGAGGGTTCTTGATATGGCACAATCTTGATATACCAAGAGCTTTGTTATTATAGTTGAATCATATGGTGTTTCTCCCCTCTATCTTCTTGTGATGAATTGAGTTTTACCTTTGAGGTTTCACTACCATCAGATTGAATACTATTATGGATTTGAGAACACTTGATGTATGTCTTGCGTGGGATACCCGTGGTGACAATGGGGTGTTCTATTGATTCACTTGATGTATTTTTTGGCACTCAACTCGCGGATTCCCGAGGTGACATTGGGGTAATCTATGCATAGGGGTTGATGCACGTTTTCGTCCTTGTTTCTCCGGTAGAAATCTTGGGTCACTCTTTCAGGTTCTTTGTGTTGGATTGAATATTATGAATCTGAAGTTGTTTGATGCATATCATATAATTGACCCACGAATACTTGTGGTGACATTGGAGTATCTAGGTGACATTAGGGTTGATTGATGTGTATCATATGATGTTACTTTACTACGAACTCTAGGGTTGTTTGTGACACTTATAGGAATAGCTCAATGGATTGATCGGAAAGAATAACTTTGAGGTGGTTTCGTACCCTACAAGCAATTTCATCTTATGTTCTCCACGATAGGAAGTGACTCTTTGTTGCATGTTGAGGGATTGCCATATGATCTAATTATGTTATCATTGTTGAGAGAACTTTCACTAGTGAAAGTATGAACCCTAGGCCTTGTTTCCAAGCATTGCAATACCGTTTGTGCTCACTTTTGTTACTAGTTACCTTGCTGCTTTTATATTTTCAGATTACAAGAACCTATATCTACCATCCATATTACACTTGTATCACCATCTCTTCGCCGAACTAGTGCACCTATACAATTTACCATTGTATTGGGTGTGTTGGGGACACAAGAGACTCTTTGTTATTTGGTTGCAGGGTTGTTTGAGAGAGACCATCTTCATCCTATGCCTCCCACGGATTGATAAACCTTATATCATCCACTTGAGGGAAAATTGCTACTGCCCTACAAAAATCTGCGCTTGGAGACCCAACACGAGTCTACAAGAAGAAGGTTGTGTAGTAGACATCAATCGTTCAGTTTATTGCTATTGCTTTCTTTATGTCAAATACATATTCCTCCGACTATGAGATTATGCAACTCCCGGATACCGGAGGAATACCTTGTGTGCTATCAAATGTCACAACGTAACTGGGTGATCATAAATATGCTCTATAGGTATCTCCAAAGGTGTTTGTTGAGTTGGCATAGATCGAGATTAGGATTTGTCACTCCGAGTATCGAAGAGGTATCTCTGGGTCCTCTCGGTAATACACATCATGAGAAGCCTTGCAAGCAAAGTGACTAATGAGTTAGTTACAGGATGATGTATTACGGAACGAGTAAAGAGACTACGGTAACGAGATTGAACTAGGTATGAAGATACCGATGATCGAATCTCGGGCAAGTAACATACCGATAGACAAAGGGAATTACATATGTTGTCATAACGGTTCGACTGATAAAGATCTTCGTAGAATATGTAGGAGCCAATATGGGCATCCAGGTTCCGCTATTGGTTATTGACCGGAGAAGTGTCTCGGTCATGTCTACAAAGTTCTCGAACCCGTAGGGTCCGCACGCTTAACGTTCTTTGACGATATAATGTTATATGAGTTATATGTTTTTGTGACCGAATGTTGTTCAGAGTCCCGGATGAGATCACGGACGTGATGGGGAGTATCGAAATGGTCGAGAGATAAAGATTGATATATAGGACGATGGTATTCGGACACCGGAAGGGTTTCAGGATGCACCGGGTAGCCATCGGGTCACCGGAAGGGGTTTCGGACACCCCAGTAGGTGTTATGGGCTTAATGGGCCAAGGGAGGGACAGACCAGCCCACAGGGGGCTGGTGCGCCCGTCTCCCTGGCCGGCCAGCCCTAGGGAAGGAAAAGGGGGAGGGCTAGCCCCTCCTGCCTTTCCCTCTCATGGGAGAAAGGAAAGGGGGGCGCCACCCTCCCCTGCCTTTCCCCCACACCTATATAAGGCAGGGGGCGCGGCTTGGGAGAGACCCCAAGTAGGATTCCTCCTACTTGGGCGCCCCTTTGGCTGCTCCTCCCTCCCTCCCACCTATATATATGTGGGAGGGGGCGTCTAGCACGTAACAGAAAATTTCCTAGCCATGTGTGGCGCCCCCCTCCACCGTTTACACCCCCGGTCATATTTTCGTAGTGCTTAGGCGAAGCCCTGCGGATATCAATTCACCGCACTGTCACCATGCCATCATTCTGCCGGAACTCATCCACTGCCGTTTAGGTCATATTGGTGTAAAGCGCATGAAGAAACTCCATGCAGATGGGCTTTTGGAATCACTTGATTATGACTCATTTGATACTTGCGAACCATGCCTCATGGGCAAGATGACTAAAACTCCGTTCTCCGGAACAATGGAGCGAGCTAATGACTTATTGGAAATAATACATACCAATGTATGCGGTCCGATGAGTGTTGAGGCACGCGGCGGGTATCGTTAATTTTTTGCCCTTCACAGATGATTTGAGTAGGTATGGGTATATCTACTTAATGAAACACAAGTCTGAAACATTTGAAAAGTTCAAAGAATTTCAGAGTGAAGTGGAGAATCATCCTAACAAGAAAATAAAGTTTCTATGATCTGATTGCGTAGGCGAATACTTGAGTTACGAGTTTGGCATTCATTTAAAACAATGTGGAATAGTTTCACAACTCACACCACATGGAACACCACAACGTAATGGTGTGTCCGAACATCGTAACCGTACTTTGTTAGATATGGTGCGATCTACGATGTCTCTTACCGATTTACCACTAGCGTTTTGAGGTTATGCATTAGAGACAACCGTGTTCACGTTAAATAGGGCACCGTCTAAATCCGTTGAGATGACACCATATGAACTGTGGTTTGGCAAGAAACCTAAGCTGTCGTTTCTTAAAGTTTGGGGTTGCGCCACTTATGTCAAAAGGCTTCAGCCTGATAAGCTCGAACCCAAATCGGAGTCTTCATAGGATACCCTAAGGAAACAATTGGGTACACCTTCTACCACATATTCTAAGGCAAGATCTTTGTTGCCAAGAATGGAACCTTTCTAGAGAAGGAGTTTCTCTCGAAAGAAGTGAGTGGGAGGAAAGTAGAACTTGATGAGGTAATTGTACCTTCTCTCAAATTGGAGAGTAGCTCCTCACAGAAAACCGTTCTTGTGATGCCTACATCAACTAGAAAGGAAGCTAATGATGATGATCATGAAACTTCAGATCAAGTTACTACTGAACCTTGTAGGTCGAATAGAGCACAATCCGCACCAGAGTGGTATGGTAATCCTATTCTGGAAGTCATGTTACTAGACCAAGGCGAACCTACGAACTATGAAGAATCTATGCTGGGCCCAGATTCTAACAGATGGCTTGAAGCCATGAAATCTAAGATAGGATCCATGTATGAGAACAAAGTATGGACTTTGGTGGACTTGCCCGATGATCGGCAAGCCATTGAGAATAAATGGATCTTCAAGAAGAAGACTGGCGCTGATGGTAATGTTATTGTCTACAAAGCTTGACTTGTCGCGAAAGGTTTTTGACAAATTCAAGGAGTTGACTACGATGAGACTTTCTCACCCGTAGCGATGCTTAAGTCTGTCCGAATCATGTTAGCAATTGCCGCATTTTATGATTATGAAATCTGGCAAATGGACATCAAAATTGCATTCCTTAATGGATTTCTTAATGAAGAGTTGTATATGATGCAACCAAAAGGTTTTGTTGATCCTACAGGTGCTAACAAAGTGTGCAAGCTCCAGCGATCCATCTATGTACTGGTGCAAGCATCTCGGAGTTGGAATATATGCTTTGATGAGGTGATCAAAGCATATGGTTTTATACAGACTTATGGCGAAGCCTATATTTACAAGAAAGTGAGTGGGAGCTCTGTAGTATTTTTGATATTATATGTGGATGACATATTGTTGATCGGAAATGATAGAGAATTTCTGGATAGTAGAAAAGGATACTTGAATAAGAATTTTTCAATGAAAGACCTCGGTGAAGCTTCTTATATATTGGGAATCAATATCTATAGGGATAGATCGATACGCTTAATAGGACTTTCTCAAAGCACATACCTTGATAAAGTTTTGAAGAAGTTCAAAATGGATCAGTCAAAGAAAGGGTTCTTTCCTGTGTTACAAGGTATGAAGTTGAGTCAGACTCAAAGCCCGACCACTTTAGAAGATAGAGAGAAAATGAAAGTCATTCCCTATGCCTCAACCATACGTTCTATCATGTATGCTATGTTGTGTACCAGACCTGATGTGTGCCTTTCCATAAGTTTGGAAGGGAGGTACCAAAGTAATCCAGGAGTGGATCACTGGACAGTGGTCAAGAACATCCTGAAGTACCTGAAAAGGACAAAGGATATGTTTCTCGTTTATGGAGGTGACGAAGTGCTCGTCGTAAATGGTTACGTCAATGCTAGCTTTGACACTGATCCGGATGACTATAAGTCACAAACCGGATACGTATTTATATTGAATGGTGGAGCTGTCCGTTGGTGCAGTTCCAAGCAGAGCGTCGTGGCGGGATCTATGTGTGAAGCGGAGTACATAGCTACTTAGGAAGCAGCACATGAAGGAGTCTGGATGAAGGAGTTCATATCTGATCTAGGTGTAATACCTACTGCATTGGGTCCAATGAAAATCTTTTGTGACAACACTGGAGCAATTTCCTTGGCGAAGGAATCTGGGTTTCACAAGAGAACCAAACACATCAAGAGATGCTTCAACTCCATTTGTGAAAAGGTCAAGGATGTAGATATGGATCTGAATGTGGCAGACCCGTTGACTAAGCCTCTTCCGCGAGCAAAACATGATCAGCACCAAGACTCCATGGGTGTTAGATTCATCATAATGTAATCTAGATTACTCTAGTGCAAGTGGGAGACTGAAGGAAATATGCCCTAGAGGCAATAATAAAGTTTTTATTTTATATTTCCTTATTCATAAAGGATTATTATTCATGCTAGAATTGTATTGATCGGAAACTTAAATACATGTGCGAATACATAAACAAATACTGTGTTCCTAGTAAGCCTCTACTAGACTAGCTCGTTGATCAAGATGGTTAAGTTTTCCTAACCATAGACATGTGTTGTCATTTGATAACGGGATCACATCATTAAGAAATTGATGCGATGGACAAGACACATACGTTAGCTTAGCATATTGATCGTTCAGTTTATTGCTATTGCTTTCTTTATGTCAAATACATATTCCTCCGACTATGAGATTATGCAACTCCCGGATACTGGAGGAACACCTTGTGTGCTATCAAACATCACAACATAACTGGGTGATCATAAAGATGCTCTACAGGTATCTCCGAAGGTGTTTATTGAGTTAGCATTGATCAAGATTAGGATTTGTCACTCCGAGTATCAAAGAGGTATCTCTGGGCCCTCTCGGTAATACACATCATGAGAAGCCTTGCAAGCAAAGTGACAAATGAGTTAGTTACAGGATGATGTATTACAGAATGAGTAAAGAGACTTGCCGGTAACGATATTAAACTAGGTATGAAGATATCGACAATCAAATCTCGGGCAAGTAACATACCGATGGACAAAGGGAATTACGTATGTTGTCATAATGGTTCGACCGATAAAGATCTTTGTAGAATATGTAGGAGCGAATATGGGCATCCAGGTTCCGCTATTGGTTATTGAACGAAGAAGTGTCTTGGTCATGTCTACATAGTTCTCAAACCCGTAGGGTCCGGACGCTTAACGTTCGTTGACGATATAGTGTTATATGAGTTATATGTTTTGGTGACGGGATGTTGTTCGGACCCCCGAATGAGATCACGGACATGACGAGGAGTCTCGAAATGGTTGAGAGATAAATATTGATATATAGGACGATGGTATTCGGACACCGGAAGGGTTTTGGGATGCACTAGGTAGCCATCGGGTCACCGGAAGGGGTTTCGGACACCCCCGGTAAGTGTTATGGGCTTAATGGGCCAAGCGAGGGACAGACCAGCCCACAGGGGGCTGGTGTGCCCCTCTCCCTGGCCGGCCAGCCCTAGGGAAGGAAAAGGGGGAGGACTAGCCCCTCGTGCCTTTCCCTCTCATGCGAGAAAGGAAAGGGGGCGCCACCCTCCCCTGCCTTCCCCCCACGCCTATATAAAGCAGGGGGGCGCGGCTTGGGAGAGACCCAAAGTAGGATTCCTCCTACTTGGGCACCTCCTTTGGCTGCTCCTCCCTCCCTCCCACCTATATATATGTGGGAAGGGGCGCCTAGCACATAACATACAATTGCCTAGCCGTGTGTGGCGCCCCCCTCCACCGTTTACACCCCCGGTCATATTTCCGTAGTGCTTAGGCGAAGCCCTGCGGAGATCAATTCACCATAATCGTCACCACGCCGTCGTGCTGCCGGAACTCATCCACTACCTTTCCGTCTTGCTAGATCAAGAATGCGGAGGATGTCATCGAGCTAAACGTGTGCTGAACGTGAAGGTGTCGTACGTTCGGTGCTCGATCGGTTCGAACGCGAAGAAGTTCAACTACATCAACCGTGTTGTCAAACGCTTCCGCTTACGTTCTACGAGGGTACGTAGACACACTCTCCCCTCTCGTTGCTATGCATCTCCTTGATAGATCTTGCGTGTGCATAGAATATTTTTTCCATGCAACGTTACCCAACAAAAAAGAGATATGTGACGGAAATGATTAATGATCATAGACTAGATTTTATAGGGATTTCTGAAACTATTAAATGGAATTTCTCCAAAAGTGAATTACACAACCTATGTGGGGGGAGAAATTATGAATGGTGCTAGAATGAACCCAGAGGGATGTCTGGAGGGATATTAATGGGGGTTGGTAAGGATAGGTACAATATAGAACATATAGAGAAACGGATCTATTTTCTTAGGGTGCTGGTATATGATAAAATAATCAAGATGCACTGGAATTTAATCACAGTGTATGGTGATGCTCAGTTGGAAGGAAAGGCTTGCTTCCTAGTAGAATTTGCTAGATTGTATCATGATAACCCTCTACCTTGTTTGGTTGGGGGAGATTTCAATATTATCAGAAATGATAAGGAAAAAATAAACATGTCCATAATGAGCAATGGACTTTTATGTTCATTGCAATCATTGAACAAGTTGGGTTGAGAGAGCTAACCCTAAATGGGAGACAATTTACATGGGCCAATAATATGGCTGACCCCACTTATGAAAAACTAGACAGGGTGTTGATGTGTCCAGCTTGGGAGGAAAAATATCCTCTAACCATACTACAAGCCTTTCCTAGAGAAGTGTCAGATCACACCCCATTGTTCCTAGACACAGGGGAAGGACAGACTGATAAATATGTTTTCAGATATGAAAATGCTTGGGCTTTGAGAGGGAGTTTAAAGATTTGGTATATAAAACATGGAATGAAAGATATTATGGGGATATATATTAGAAAGATCGCAACTTAGACTAAGAAATTTGAGAAAGAAAACCAAGGGGTGGAATAGAAATGTAGATGCTTGGTACAGAAAAATCAAAATAGATATTATTAAGTAGTTATATGAGATTGATAACTTTTTTTTGAGATTATAGGAATAGCTGCTACTGACAGAACAGAGCAAAAAGAACTGAGATATCAGCTAAAAAAAGTGATGATTCAAGAGGAGATAAAAATGCTCCAGAGATATAAAGATAAGGAAATTACAGATGGAGATGGGAATACTAGATATTATCATGCAAAGGTGAATGGAAGGAGGAAAATGTCGAATTCAGCGCTCCGCGGACCCAAGAAAGGTTCGACCTCTGGGGCATGTGTGAAGGACTCAACCTCTCCAGCCAGCCAGTTCGTCACCCCCACAGCCTAGCTCGATGAACAAGGAAGAAGATGGACACAGCAGTTTACCCAGGTTCGGGCCACCTTGCGGTGTAAGATCCTAATCCTGCTTTGGGGTGGATTTGCCTCACGAGGGGATGTGGATGAACTAGTACAAGGGAAGAACAACCTCGCGAGGTCTGTTCTGGTGAGGTACGAGAGGATCCGGTTCGGATCCCTCTCTTGGTGGTGGCTAGCCTATACTTATAGTGGCCTCGGTCCTTTTCCCCCAAAACAAAGTCGGGAAGGGATCCCACAGTGGCCAATTTGAAAGGGGACAAGTAGTACATATTATCAACGAAAGGTGGTCTTCGCCTGCAAAGCTTCTAGTCGTGATGCTACAATGGGCTCGATGGTGACATCCGTCCTGCTGTCCTGGTGGTCTTGGTCTTGTAGCACGGGAATGGAAATCTTTCCCTGATTCCTCGGGACCCCGCGCCTGCGCTTGCTGATACGTCCATTTTGCATCATGTTTTCTTAGTATTATTTACAATGTTTTTATCCATAATAATGCTTTTTGGAGTAATTCTAATGCATTTTCTCTCATAATTTGCAAGGTACACACCAAGAGGGAGAATTCCGGCAGTTGGAAATCTGGACCTGAAAAAGCTACGTCAGGCCACCTATTCTGCACAACTCGAAACAAGCTGAAACTTTACGGAGATATTTTATGGAATATTTAAGAAGTATTGGAGCCAATAAGTACCAGAGGGGGCCACCAGGTGGGCATAACCCACCTGGGCGCGCTTGGGCTGCCTCTAGTACTTATTGGCTCGCGCCCTGGTGGGTTGTAGCCCCCTCGGCCCACCTCCGGTGCCCATCTTCTGGTAAATAAGTCATTTTTACCTAGAAAAATAAGGAGAAGCCTTTCGGGGCAGAGCACCGTGCTACCTCTCGAGCATGCGTTGGTTTTCCCTTGAAGAGGAAAGGGTGATGCAGCAAAGTAGCATAAGTATTTCCCTCAGTTTTTCAGAACCAAGGTATCAATCCAGTAGGAGGTTATGCTACCTCTTGAGCACTGCGTTGGTTTTTCCCTTGAAGAGGAAAGGGTGATGCAGCAAAGTAGCGTAAGTATTTCCCTCAGTTTTTGAGAACCAAGGTATCAATCAAGTAGGAGACTACACACAAGTCGCCTCGTACCTACACAAACAAATAAGAACCTTGCAACCAACGTGATAAAGGGGTTGTCAATCCCTTCACGGCCACTTGCAAAAGTGAGATCTGATAGAGATAATAATATAAATATTTTTGGTATTTTTATGATATAGATTGAAAGTAAAGATTGCAAAATAAAAATAGATTGGAAACTTATATGATGGAGAATAGACCCGGGGGCCATAGGTTTCACTAGTGGCTTCTCTCAAGATAGCATAAGTATTACGGTGGGTGAACAAATGTGACACCCAAAATTTTGGCCTTGTTTTTATTGATTAAAATGTTGCCAGGAAATAAAAAATTTCCAATTGTCAAAGTTTTACCTTTTATGATTTTTGGATTTTTGCTTCAAGTGGGAAAAACCTTCAAAGAGTATTTTTGGACTTGTGTGCCCTCTTTATAAAATCAATCCTTTATCAGTGGATTTATTTGCATATTCGTTTTTCATGAGTTTTAATCCTTTTAAAAGGATCTTTCATAAATTTGGAGCTCCTTTTTGCACTACAACCATTTGATAAATGCTTCTAAAAATTCCACCAAAATTTGGCGATGTCATGTGATGTTCCCACATCACTTCTATGCAAAAATACCTCCTGGCCATTGGAGATTTTGAGCTCTACACCAACTTTTCCAATCTGGTCCAGTAGGCACTTTTGCACTACAACCCATTTAAATATTTCTTTAAAAATTCTTACAAGTGTTTGAAGATGTCAATGGATGCATACAATTCATCTTCAAGCAAAAACCCAGTGATGTTCTTTGATAAATTTGAGTGGATCAACCTCTTTTGCATTCTGGTCCAATTTGATGATTTGTACCGCAACCTTAATTTTCTTTGCTCTAGTAACCCTGAGCTTTTTCCTACTTGTAGCCCTCCCTACCAAACTCTTAAGTCCAGGAGATTGGGCTCATTGGAGGTTTTGAAGTGCATGCTTTAAACCCTTTTTCTTTCTGTCCAAAACTGGAGTTTTGCAAAACTTGCACTATCAACTTTCTGTTTTTGCCAAACTAACCTTACCACCATCTCCTGCATCTAAAGAGACACTGATATGGAGATTTTGGCCACTCCAAGAGTTGCCTAAGTGCATATGACATTCTGTCGAACACCTGGCGTGCACAGTCATTTTTGGCAAGCTCTCTGGTTTGCATTGTGGACTTGAACCCCTGACCTATCCACCTTGTCCGCTGAGTGCCTTGTTACCCCTACCTCCATCCTGTGCAGTGCCAGCTCCACCCTCGAGCTCTAGAGCGCGCTGGCATTTCGTCGAGCAGGTGCCGTGCGTGCTCTGGGCGCGCCCAGAGCGCACGTTTTGCACGCGCGCGCACTACGCCGACACGCCGCACTGTCGCCCTCGTCGCGTCCCATCTCTGACCCCTGCTCGCCTGCCGAACCCCGCCAGGCACTCGCCCTCTCTCCAGTACCCTCCAAGCTCCCCCTGGCACCCTGCAGCGCCGCCTTGGCAGCACGCCGGCGTCGGCAGCAGATTCCGCCGCGGACGGTGCCGCCCAAACCACCAGCGCACGCCAGCTGCCCCAGAGCACAGGCCGTGCTTATCCTCCCACTCGTCGGAACGCTTTCGTCACCGCCACGATACCCTGCAACTACAGCAACGGCTGTCGCCGGCGATCCTATCTTCTACCGCCACGGTCCAGCCTCGAGCGCCTATATAAGGGAACCCCGAGCCCCTCCGAGCACTCAGGCGACACCAGGCACTCCCCGTAGAGCTTCCCACGCAGTTGATCGACCCGTAGTGGCCATCTTCCCCAACTCCGGCCGGTTCGGCCGACGCCAAGCTCCGGTGCGATTCGTCACAGCCGGCCACCCTTTCGCCAATCTAGCGCCACCAAGAACTCCCCCGTAGTCTTGCGGAGCTGCCCAGCTACCCAAGCTCGATCGGAGATCACCAGAGCACTAAAGTCACTTCGCCACCGTAGCCCTCTCCGCCGCGGAGCTCGCCGCCGGCGACTCCTTCCACCTCCGCCGACCCAACAACCACCCAGAGGATCGCCTCGGTCTAGCCAACCCATCCCTGCCCGCAGATGCCCTCGAGGAGCCGCCGTTCGTCGCCGGCGACCGCCGGAGCCTCGCCACCGTTCGGGCACAGAGAAAGGAGGGAGTGGGAGACCAGTCAAACCTGACTAGTGGGCCCTCTGGACCCACTGTCAGTGGCCCGCGCGTCCGCCCTCTCTGGTTAAGTGGTGGCGCAAAACCCCGCGTGCGTTTCTCTGCTGCGTAAGCGTATTTCCCTCGAAGCGTTTTCCTTTTTCTGATTTTAATAAAGACAGAGATTTGACCAAACTTTGACTGGCTATAACTTTTAAAATAAAACTCCAAAAGAGTTGATTCTTTTTCCTACCTCTCTCAAATTTCATCTAGTTTATTTTAAGATTTATTTCAAAAATATTTGAGACAACTTTTTGTACTGTATTTGAAATATTTGTATTTGTGTATTTTGCAAAATAGGATTTTTGGAGGAAAAGGAAAGCTTCCAATAAGTGCATCCTTTGCATACACTTGAAGGCAAGCATTTCTGAACTCTGGCATAATATTTTGTTGTGGTGTTTGGATGCGATCACAACACCTTTTGACTTGGAGTATGTGATAGCTTTATGTATCGATATGGTCTCGTGCATGAGTGCACTTTGGAGTTGTTTTGTGGTCAGCAATGGATACACTAGGGATTTGGGTCATCCTCGTGAGCTTCTCTTGCACACCGGTAGGAAGCCGGGAAAGTCGTGGTCTTGGGTAGACACGAGCTTGTCCCTAATCCCTCATCGAGACGAGTATGCCCGGCATAGCATGGTGAGGCTCAAGGAGTGGTGATTTATTTCACTAGTGGTAATGTTGTTGGTGGATACTTGGACCACCTGAGTCGGTTGTAGACCGAGTCTTGATCAATAGCTTCCTTTTTATTGGTACCACCACTTGTCCCTGCAGGGGACAGGGTATGGTTCAGTAGGTTGTCAACCCCTTTCCAAATCACACACCGTACAGAGAGGCTGTGATGAGGGTCCCATGGCCATGGATTAAAGCCAGTCATCCGGTCCGGGGGCATGGGTGTTTCGGTTGTAGCCGAAGGGGATAGCTTCCCCAGTTTGCGCGCGGTATAAATTTTGTGATCCCATGCTACGTCGAGGTTGTAGCCTCCCCACTTAGAGTTTTGCTTAGCAGGTGTCGTGGGTGATTCCAGACACTGGTGAGTTAAGCTGGTGTGTGCAGGTCAGGCGTGTTTTCAATCAAAAGACCGTAGACGGAATTAGTCCAGAGGGACTAAGTAAATACGTTACTCGTGGAAAATGGTACTCCCTCTGCAAAGGATATATCCTGTTGGATAGTCATATCCTTGAGTAAAAACCACAGTCTGAGTTGAGTCTCAGTAACGGTATTCGGATGGAGAACGATTTAACTAGAACTCTGTAACGGTATTCGAATGGAGAACGACTTAACTAGAACTCTGTAACGGTATTCGGATGGAGATACGGCTTGACTATATTATCGGTTTTCGGATGGAGAAACGACTGTACAAAATATTGTTTATGATTGTGGCACATGTGGATTTTGATCCTTATTTATCTTTGGACTAACCATTTATATTACGTATATTATTGAGTATCCCTGGGATGGTTCTACCTCCTGGATATTCACTGTGATTATTCTCTTATAAGCCCTTTATGTGGTGTCGCCCCGACGCCCGACTGCGGCATTATTATTTTCTGCATTTTCCGCTCGAGGAGTCATTCAGACACTCGTTTGGCACCAACATTATTATTTTCTGCATTTTCCGCTCGAGGAGTCATTCAGACACTCGTTTGGCACCAGTATTATTATTTTCTGCATTTTCCGCTCGAGGAGTCATTCAGACACTCGTTTGGCACCAGTATTACTGTTCTGCATTTTCCGCTCGAGGAGTCATTCAGACACTCGTTTGGCACCAGCATTACTATTCTGCATTTTCCGCTCGAGGAGTCATTCAGACACTCGTTTGGCACCCAGTATTTTGTTTTGGTATACTTTTAACCATATGTGTGCATCTTGGTCTTTCGTATATTTCGTGACAGACGTGTGATCATCTAATTAACCCGGAGCATGTTTGATATATGTTATACCCTTGTTCTTAATGTTTGCGAGTACATTCAAACGTACTCACTGGCTTGTCCCTGGCTATTGTCTTGGCCAGATTCCTCGCTAGGAGATGAGCGCCGTGGTGACAACATCGGAACCTACGCGTTGACGTTTGCAGCCTCGCGAAGATAGGAGTTATCCTGGTCAGCTGTTCTTGTGGGAAATGGAGTCCCATAAACGCAGATGTATCCAACCGCTTCCGCCCTCAACCAATAGTAACCAAGTGTTGTACTCCTAGGCCTAAATGGTCTTGTACTGCATATTTTTGTGCTTGCTTGGAATTCTTGTATCAAGTTGGTACCTCATCAGCTAACAATAATCCTGGGGGCTGATGAGCGCACAGGCCGTTTTTCTGGGAATTTATATCCCAAAAATCCGGTCGTGACAACAAATTACTGTCGAGCAATTGATAGAAAGGTCATAATTATGAGAATATCTAGGCATGGTCATGTATATAGGCATCACGTCCGCGACAAGTAGACGGAAACGATTCTGCATCTACTACTATTACTCCACACATCGACCAATATCCAGCATGCATCTAGAGTATTAGGTTCATAAGAACAGAGTAACGCATTAGGCAAGATGACATGATGTAGAGGGATAAACTCAAGCAATATGATATAAACCCCATCTTTTTATCCTCGATGGAAACAATACAATACGTGTCGTTTCCCTTTTTGTCACTCGGATCGAGCAACGCAAGATTGAACCCAAAGCTAAGCACTTCTCCCATTGCAAGAAAGATCAATCTAGTAGGCCAAACCAAACTGATAATTCGAAGAGACTTGCAAAGATAACAAATCATACATAACAGAATTCAGAGGAGATTCAAATATTGTTCATAGATAATCTTGATCATAAACCCACAATTTATCGGATCTCGACGAACACACCGCAAAAGAGTTACATCGAATAGATCTCCAAGAAGATCGAGGAGAATTTTGTATTGAGATCCAAAGAGAGAGAAGAAGCCATCTAGCTAATAACTATGGACCCGAAGGTCTGTGGTAAACTACTCACACATCATCGGAGAGGCTATGGTGTTGATGTAGAAGCTCTCCGTGATCGATTCCCCCTCCGGCGGAGCACCGGAAAAGGCCCCAAGATGGGATCTCACGGGTACAGAAGGTTGTGGCGATGCAAATAGGGTTTCGTGGTGCTCCTGGATGTTTTCGGGGTATATGGATATATATATATATATAGGAGGAAGAAGTAGGTCGGTGGAGCTGCGAGGGGGCCACGAGGGTGGGGGCGCGCCTCCCTGCCTCGTGGCCTCCTCGCTTCTTTCTTGACGTCCACTCCAAGTCCTCTGGATCACGTTTGTTCCAAAATTCACTCTCCTGAAGGTTTCATTCCATTTGGACTCCGTTTGATATTCCTTTTCTGCGAAACACTGAAATAGGCAAAAAAAACAGCAATTTGCACTGGGCCTTCAGTTAATAGGTTAGTCCCAAAAATAATATAAAAGTGTATAATAAGCCCATTAAACATCCAAAACAGATAATATAATAGCATGGAACAATCAAAAATTATAGATATGTTGGAGACGTATCAAGCATCCCCCATGCTTAATTCCTGCTCGTCCTCGAGTAGGTAAATGATAAAAACAGAAATTTTGATGTGGAATTCTACCCGACATAATTTTCAATGTAATTTTCTTTATTGTGGCATGAATGTTCAGATCCGGAAGATTCAAGACAAAAGTTTAATATTGGCATAAAAATAATAATACTTCAAGCATACTAACTAATCAATTATGTCTTCTCAAAATAACATGGCCAAAGAAAGTTCATCCCTACAAAATCATATAGTTTGATCATGCTCATTTTTCGTCACACAAGAATGCTCTCAGCATGCACAACCCTGACGACAAGCCAAGCAATTGTTTCATACTTTAGTAATCTCAAACTTTTTTCAACTTTCACGCAATACATGAGTGTGAGCCATGGATATAGCACTATGGGTGGAATAGAATATAATGATGGGGGTTATGTGGAGAAGACAAAAAAGGAGAAAGTCTCACATTGACGCGGCTAATCAACGGTCTAGGGAGATGCCCATCAATTGATGTCAATGCAAGGAGTAGGGATTGCCATGCAACGGATGCACTAGAGCTATAAATGTATGAAAGCTCAACAAAAGAAACTAAGTGGGTGTGCATCCAACTTGCTTGCTCACGAAGACCTAGGGCATTTGAGGAAGCCCATTGTTGGAATATACAAGCCAAGTTCTACAATGAAAAATTCCCACTAGTATATGAAAGTGACAAAACAAGAGACTCTCTATCATAAAGATCATGGTGCTACTTTGAAGCACAAGTGTGGAAAAAAAGGATAGTAGCATTGTCCCTTTTTATTTCTCTTTTTTTTGGCCTTCTTTTTTTTATTTGGCCTTTCTCTCTTTTTTGGGACAATGCTCTATTTATGATGATCATCACACTTCTATTTATTTACAACTCAATGTTTACAACTCGATACTAGAACAAAATATGACTCTATATGAATGCCTCCGGCGGTGTACCGGGATGGGCAATGAATCCAGAGTGACATGTATGATAAATTATGCATGGTGGCTTTGCCACAAATACAATGTCAACTACATGATCATGCAAGGCAATATGACAATCATGAAGCGTGTCATAATAAATGAAACGGTGGAAAGTTGCATGGCAATATATCTCGGAATGGCTATGGAAATGTCATAATAGGTAGGTATGGTGGCTGTTTTGAGGAAGATATAAGGAGGTTTATGTGTGATAGAGCGTATCATATCATGGGGGTTGGATGCACCGGCGAAGTTTGCACCAACTCTCAAGGTGAGAAAGGGCAATGCACGGTACCGAAGAGGCTAGCAATGATGGAAGGGTGAGAGTGCGTAGAATCCATGGACTCAACATTAGTCATAAAGAACTCACATACTTATTGCAAAAATCTACAAGTCATCAAAAACCAAGCATTACGCGCATGCTCCTAGGGGGATAGATTGGTAGGAAAAGACCATCGCTCGTCCTCGACCGCCACTCATAAGGATGACAATCAAAGAACACCTCATGCTTCAAAAAATTTACACAACGTTTACCATACGTGCATGCTACGGGACTTGCAAACTTCAACACAAGTATTTCTCAAATTCACAACTACTCAAATAGCACAACTCTAATATTACCATCTCCATATCTCAAAACAATCATCAAGTATCAAACTTCTCATAGTATTCAATGCACTTTTTATGAAAGTTTTTATTATATCCAACTTGGATGCCTATTATATTAGGACTAATTTTATAGCCAAAGCAAATTACCATGCTGTTCTAAAGGACTCTCAAAATAATATAAGTGAAGCATGAGAGATCAACAATTTCTATAAATAAAACCACCACCATGCTCTAAAACATATAAGTGGAGCACTATAGCAAAATTTATCTAGCTCAAAAGATATAAGTGAAGCATATAGAGTATTCTAATAAATTCCGATTCATGTGTGTCTCTCCCAAAAGGTGTGTACAGCAAGGATGATTTCGGTAAACTAAAAAGCAAATACTCAAATCATACAAGATGCTCCAAGCAAAACACATATCATGTGGTGAATAAAAATATAGCATCAAGTAAAGTTACCGATGGACGAAGACGAAAGAGGGGATGCCTTCCGGGGCATCCCCAAGCTTAGGCTTTTGGTCGTCCTTGAATTTTACCTTGGGGTGCCTTGGGCATCCCCAGACTTAGGCTCTTGCCACTCCTTATTCCATAATCCACCAGATCTTTACCCAAAACTTGAAAACTTCACAACACAAAACTCAACAAAAAATCTCATGAGCTCCGTTAAACAAACCACCACTTTAAGGTACTGATGAACTCATTATTTATTTATATTGGGGTTAAACCTACTGTATTCCAACTTATCTATGGTTCATAACCTCCGATACTAGCCATAGATTCATCAAAATAAGCAAACAACACTCGAAAAACAGAATCTGTCAAAAACAGAACAGCCTGTAGTAATCTGTATCTAACGCAAACTTCTGTAACTCACAAAAATCTACCAAAATAGTAAGACCGAGATAACTTGTTTATTGATCTACTGCAATTGGAATCAGTATTTTATCACGTTCTGGTGATTTTTAACAATTGTTTTCGTGAGCAGAAAGTTTCTGACTTTTTCAGCGAGATCAAATAACTATCATCCAAGAAGATCCTATAGGTTTTACTTGGCACAAACACTAATTAAAACATAAAACCACATCTAACAAGAGGCTAGATCAAATATTTATTACTAAACAGAACCAAAAAGCAAGGAACAAAAATAAAATTGGGTTGCCTCCCAACAAGCGCTATCGTTTAACGCCCCTAGCTAGGCATAAAGGCAAGAATAGATCTAGGTATTATCATCCATAAATTCAAACCGTGTGTAGGGCAATTACGTATCATTAATTTCATCCTCTCCCAGGCTTGTGCAACATGCTCATGATCAAGTTGCTTAAAATTCATAATATCGTTTCTAAGAGAGATGATCTTAGCGGGAGGAAAATACTTAGAGATAAAAGCATCTTTGCACTTATTCCATGAATCAATACTATTTTTAGGCAAAGACGAAAACCAAGTTTTAGCACGATCTCTAAGAGAAAACGGAAATAGCTTCAATTTAACAATATCATTATCCACATCTTTCTTCTTTTGCATATCACACAAATCAACAAAGTTGTTTAGATGGGTAGCGGCATCTTCACTAGGAAGGCCAGAGAATTGATCTTTCATGACAAGATTCAACAAGGCAGCATTGATTTCACAAGATTCAGCATCGGTAATAGGAGCAATCGGAGTGCTAAGAAAATCATTGTTGTTGGTATTGGAAAAGTCACACAGTTTAGTATTGTCTTGAGCCATCGTGACAAACGATCCAACACACAAGCACACAAGAGGCAAGCGAAAAGAGGCGAACAGAAAAGAGGGCGAATAAAACGGCAAGGATGAAGTGGGGGAGAGAAAAACGAGAGGCAAATGGCAAATAATGTAATGCGAGGGATAAGAGTTTGTGATGGGTACTTGGTATGTCTTGACATGACTTGGCTTGGCGTAGATCTCCCCGGCAACGGCGCCAGAAATCCTTCTTGCTACCTCTTGAGCACTGCGTTGGTTTTTCCCTTGAAGAGGAAAGGGTGATGCAGCAAAGTAGCGTAAGTATTTCCCTCATCTTTTGAGAACCAAGGTATCTATCCAGTAGGATACTACACACAAGTCGCCTTGTACCTACACAAACAAATAAGAACCTTGCAACCAACGCGATAAAGGGGTTGTCAATCCCTTCACGGCCACTTGCAAAAGTGAGATCTGATAGAGATAATAATATAAATATTTTTGGTATTTTTATGATATAGATTGAACGTAAAGATTGCAAAGTAAAAATAGATTGGAAACTTATATGATGGAGAATAGACCCGGGGGCCATAGGTTTCACTAGTGGCTTCTCTCAAGATAGCATAAGTATTACGGTGGGTGAACAAATTACTGTCGAGCAATTGATAGAAAAATGCATAATTATGAGAATATCTAGGCATGATCATGTATATAAGCATCACGTCCGCGACAAGTAGACCGAAACGATTCTGCATCTACTACTATTACTCCACACATCGACCGCTATCCAGCATGCATCTAGAGTATTAAGTTCATAAGAACAGAGTAACGCATTAGGCAAGATGACATGATGTAGAGGGATAAACTCAAGCAATATGATATAAACCCCATCTTTTTATCCTCGATGGCAACAATACAATAAGTGTCGTTTCCCTTTCTGTCACTGGGATCGAGCAACGCAAGATTGAACCCAAAGCTAAGCACTTCTCCCATTGCAAGAAAGATCAATCTAGTAGGCCAAACCAAACTGATAATTCGAAGAGACTTGCAAAGATAAAAAATCGTACATAAAATAATTCAGAGGAGATTCAAATATTGTTCATAGATAATATTGATCATAAACCCACAATTCATCGGATCTCGACAAACACACCGCAAAAAGAGTTACATCGAATAGATCTCCAAGAAGATCGAGGAGAACTTTGTATTGAGATCCAAAGAGCGAGAAGAAGCCATCTAGCTAATAACTATGGACGCGAAGGTCTGTGGTAAACTACTCACACATCATCGGAGAGGCTATGGTGTTGATGTAGAAGCCCTCCGTGATCGATTCCCCCTCCGGCGGAGTGCCGGAAAAGGCCCCAAGATGGGATCTCACGGGTACAGAAGGTTGCGGCGGTGGAAATAGGGTTTCGTGGTGCTCCTGGATGTTTTTGGGGTATATGGATATATATAGGAGGAAGAAGTAGGTCGGTGGAGCTGCGAGGGGCCCACGAGGGTGGGGGCGCGCCCAGGGGGGCAGGCGCGCCTCCCTGCCTCGTGGTCTCCTCGCTTGTTTCTTGACGTCCACTCCAAGTCCTTTGGACCACGTTTGTTCCAAAAATCACTCTCCCCGAAGGTTTCATTCCGTTTGGACTCCGTTTGATATTCCTTTTCTGCGAAACACTGAAATAGGAAAAAAAAACAGTAATTTGCACTGGGCCTTCGGTTAATAGGTTAGTCCCAAAAATAATATAAAACTGTATAATAAAGCCCATTAAACATCCAAAATAGATAATATAATAGCATGGAACAATCAAAAACTATAGATACATTGGAGACGTATCAGGTTACACGCAAGTCGCCTTGTACCTGCACAAACAAATAAGATCCTTGCAACCAACGCGATAAAGGGGTAGTCAATCCCTTCACGGCCACTTGCAAAAGTGAGATCTGATAGAGATAATAAGATAATTATTTTTGGTATTTTTATGATATAGATTGGAAAGTAAAGATTGCAAAATAAAATAGATCGGAAACTTATATGATGGAAAATAGACCCGGGGGCCATAGGTTTCACTAGTGGCTTCTCTCAAGATAGCATAATCTACGTTGGGTGAACAAATTACTGTCGAGCAATTGATAGAAAAGCGCATAGTTATGAGAATATCTAGGCATGATCATGTATATAGGCATCACGTCCGCGACAAGTAGACCAAAACAATTCTACATCTACTACTATTACTCCACACATCGACAGCTATCCAGCAAGCATCTAGAGTATTAAGTTCATAAGAACGGAGTAACGCATTAGGCAAGATGACATGATGTAGAGGGATAAACCCAAGCAATATGATATAAACCCCATCTTTTTATCCTCGATGGCAACAATACAGTACGTGCCTTGTTGCCCCTGCTGTCACTGGGAAAGGACACCGCAAGACTGAACCCAAAGCTAAGCACTTCTGCCATTGCAAGAAAGATCAATCTAGTAGGCCAAACCAAACTAATAATTCGAAGAGACTTGCAAAGATATCAAATCATACATATAAGAATTCAGAGAAGAACCAAATATTGTTCATATATAATCTTGATCATAAACCCACAATTCATCGGATCTCGACAAACACACCGCAAAAAGAATTACATCGAATAGATCTCCAAGAGGATCGAGGATAACTTTGTATTGAGATCTAAAGAGAGAGAAGAAGCCATCTAGCTAATAACTATGGACCTGAAGGTCTGTGGTAAACTACTCACACATCATCGGAGAGGCTATGGTGTTGATGTAGAAGCCCTCCGTGATCGATTCCCCCTCCGGCGGAGCACTGGAAAAGGCCCCAAGATGGGATCTCATGGGTACAGAAGGTTGCGGCGGTAGAAATAGGGTTTCGTGGTGCTCTCGGATGTTTTCGGGGTATATGAGTATATATAGGCGAATGAAGTAGGTCGGTGGAGCCACGAGGGGCCCACGAGGGTGGGGGGCGCGCCTGCCCCCCTAGGCGCGCCTCCCTGCCTCGTGGCCGCCTCGTTGCTTCCTTGACGTCCACTCCAAGTTCCTGGATCACGTTTGTTCCAAAAATAACTCTCCCGAAGGTTTCATTCCGTTTGGATTCCGTTTGATATTCCTTTTTTGCGAAACACTGAAATAGGCAAAAAAATAGCAATTTGCACTGGGCCTCCGGTTAGTAGGTTAGTCCCAAAAATAATATTAAAGTGTATAATAAAGCCCATTAAACATCCAAAACAGATAATATAATAGCATGGAACAATAAAAAATTATAGATACGTTGGAGACGTATCAAGCATCCCCAAGCTTAATTCCCGCTCGTCCTCGAGTAGGTAAATGATAAAAACAGAATTTTTGATGTGGAATGCTACCTAGCATAATTCTCAATGTAATTTTATTTATTGTGGCATGAATGTTCAGATCTGAAAGATTCAAGATAAAAGTTTAATATTGACATAAAGAATAATTATACTTCAAGCATACTTACAAAGCAATCATGTCTTCTCAAAATAACATGGCCAAAGAAAGTTATCCCTACAAAATCATATAGTCTGGCTATGCTCTATCTTCATCGCACAAAATATTTAAATCATGCACAACCCCGATGACAAGCCAAGCAATTGTTTCATACTTTTGATGTTCTCGAACTTTTTCAATCTTCACGCAATACATGAGCGTGAGCCATGGACATAGCACTATATGTGGAATAGAATGGTGGTTGTGGAGAGGACAAAAAGAAGAAGTTAGTCTCACATAAACTAGGCGTATCAACGGGCTATGGAGATGCCCATCAATAGATATCAATGTGAGTGAGTAGGGATTGCCATGCAACGGATGCACTAGAGCTATAAGTGTATGAAAGCTCAACAAAAGAAACTAAGTGGGTGTGCATCCAACTCGCTTGCTCACGAAGACCTAGGGCAATTTGAGGAAGCCCATCATTGGAATATACAAGCCAAGTTCTATAATGTAAAATTCCCACTAGTATATGAAAGTGATAACATAGGAGACTCTCTATCATGAAGATCACGGTGCTACTTTGAAGCACAAGTGTGGTAAAAGGATAGTAACATTGTCCCTTCTCTCTTTTTCTCTCATTTTTTTATTTTTTTATTTGGGCCTTTTCTCTTTTTTTATGGCCTCTTTTTTTCGTCCGGAGTCTCATCCCGACTTGTGGGGGAATCATAGTCTCCATCATCCTTTCCTCACTTGGGACAATGCTCTAATAATGATGATCATCACACTTTTATTTGCTTACAACTCAAAAATTACAAATCAATACTTAGAACAAAATATGACTCTATGTGAATGCCTCCGGTGGTGTACCGGGATAATGAATCAAGAGTGACATGTATGAAAGAATTATAAAGGTGGATTTGCCACAAATACGATGTCAACCACATGATCATGCAAAGCAATATGACAATGATGGAGCGTGTCATAATAAACGGAACGGTGGAAAGTTGCATGGCAATATATCTCGGAATGGCTATGGAAATGCCATAATAGGTAGGTATGGTGGCTGTTTTGAGGAAGGTATATGGTGGGTGTATGATACCGGCGAAAGGTGCGCGGTATTAGAGAGGCTAGCAATGGTGGAAGGGTGAGAGTGCGTATATCCATGGACTCAACATTAGTAATAAAGAACTCACATACTTATTGCAAAAATCTATTAGTTATCGAAACGAAGTACTACGCGCATGCTCCTAGGGGGATAGATTGGTAGGAAAAGACCATCGCTCGTCCCCGACCGCCACTCATAAGGAAGACAGTCAATAAATAAATCATGCTCCGACTTCATCACATAACGTTTCACCATACATGCATGCTACGGGAATCACAAACTTTAGAACAAGTATTTCTCAAATTTACAACTACTCAACTATCATGACTCTAATATCACCATATTCATATCTCAAAACAATTATCAAGTACCAAACTTCTCATAGTATTCAATGCACTTTATATGATAGTTTTTATTATACCCATCTTGGATGTTCATCATATTAGGACTAATTTTATAGCCAAAGCAAATTACCATGCTGTTTTATAGGACTCTCAAAATAATATAAGTGAAGCATGAGAGATCAATAATTTCTATAAAATAAAACCACCACCGTGCTCTAAAAAGATATAAGCGAAGCACTAGAGCAAAATTATCTAGCTCAAAAGATATATAAGTGAAGCACAAAGAGTATTCTAATAAATTCCGATTCATGTGTGTCTCTTCCAAAAGGTGTGTACAGCAAGGATGATTGTGGTAAACTAAAAAGCAAAGACTCAAATCATACAAGACACTCCAAGCAAAACACATATCATGTGGTGAATAAAAATATAGCCTCAAGTAAAGTTACCGATAGACGAAGACGAAAGAGGGGATGCCTTCCGGGGCATCCCCAAGCTTAGGCTTTTGGTTGTCCTTGAATTTTACCTTGGGGTGCCTTTGGCATCGCCAAGCTTAGGCTCTTGTCACTCCTTATTCCATAATCCATCAAATCTTTACCCAAAAACTTGAAAACTTCACAACACAAAACTCAACAGAAAATCTCATGAGCTCCGTTAGCGAAATAAAACAAACCACCACTTTAAGGTACTGTAATGAACTCATTATTTATTTATATTGGTGTCAAACCTACTGTATTCCAACTTCTCTATGGTTCATACCCCCCGATACTAGCCATAGATTCATCAAAATAAGCAAACAACACACGGAAAACAGAATCTGTCAAAAACAGAACAGTCTGTAGTAATCTGTATCAAACGCAAACTTTATGTAACTCAAAAATTCTACCAAAATAGGAATACCTATATAATTTGATTATTGATCTACTGCAATTGGAATCAGTATTTTATCACGTTCTGGTGATTTTTAACAATTGTTTTCGTGAGCAAAAAGTTTCTGTCTTTTTCTGCAAGATCAAATAATTATCACCCAAGAAGATCATGTAGGTTTTACTTGGCACAAACACTAATTAAAACATAAAACCACATCTAAACAGAGGCTAGATCAATTATTTATTACTAAACATAAACAAAAATCAAGAAACAAAAATAAAATTGGGTTGCCTCCCTACAAGCGCTATCGTTCAACGCCCCTAGCTAGGCATAATTTTTATTGATGCTCACAAGGAAGACAAGAATTGAAGCGTAAAGAGAGCATCATGAAACACGTGACAAACACATCTAAGTCTAAGATACTTCCTATGCATAGGCATTTTATAGGCAAAAAATTATCATAGCAAGCAAAAACTAGTATATGCAAGGAAGAGGGAAGAAACAATAGCAATCTCAACATAACTAGTATATGCATAGGCATTTTATTGGTTTTTGAGAACCAAGGTATCAATCCAGTAGGAGGTTACACGCAAGTCGCCTTGTACCTGCACAAACAAATAAGAACCTTGCAACCAACGCGATAAAGGGGTTGTCAATCCCTTCACGGCCACTTGCAAAAGTGAGATCTGATAGAGATAATAAGATAATTATTTTTGGTATTTTTATGATATAGATTGGAAAGTAAAGATTGCAAAATAAAATAGATCGGAAACTTATATGATGGAAAATAGACCCGGGGGCCATAGGTTTCACTAGTGGCTTCTCTCAAGATAGCATAATCTATGGTGGGTGAACAAGTTACTGTCGAGCAATTGATAGAAAAGCGCATAGTTATGAGAATATCTAGGCATGATCATGTATATAGGCATCACGTCCGCGACAAGTAGACCGAAACGATTCTGCATCTACTACTATTACTCCACACATCGGCCGCTATCCAGCATGCATCTAGAGTATTAAGTTCATAAGAATGGAGTAACGCATTAGGTAAGATGACATGATGTAGAGGGATAAACTCAAGCAATATGATATAAACCCCATCTTTTTATCCTTGATGGCAACAATACAATATGTGCCTTGCTGCCCCTGCTGTCACTGGGAAAGGATACCGCAAGATTGAACCCAAAGCTAAGCACTTTTCCCATTGCAAGAAAGATCAATCTAGTAGGCCAAACCAAACTGATAATTCGAAGAGACTTGCAAAGATATCAAATCATACATATAAGAATTCAGAGAATAACCAAATATTGTTCATAGATAATCTTGATCATAAACCCACAATTCATCGGATCTCGACAAACACACCGCAAAAAGAATTACATCGAATAGATCTCCAAGACAATCGAGGAGAACTTTGTATTGAGATCCAAAGAGAGAGAATAAGCCATCTAGCTAATAACTATGGATCCGAAGGTCTGTGGTAAACTACTCACACATCATCGGAGAGGCTATGGTGTTGATGTAGATGCCCTCTGTGATCGATACCCCCTCCGTCGGAGCACCGGAAAAGGCCCCAAGATGGGATCTCACGGGTATAGAAGGTTGCGGCGGTGTAAATAGGGTTTTGTGGTGCTCTCGGATGTTTTCGGGGTATATGAGTATATATAGGCGAATGAAGTAGGTCGGTGGAGCCATGAGGGGCCCACGAGGGTGGGGGACGCGCCTGCCGCCCCTAGGCGCGCCTCCCTGCCTCGTGGCCGCCTCGTTGCTTCCTTGACGTCCACTCCAAGTCTCCTGGATCACGTTTGTTCTAAAAATAACTCTCCCGAAGGTTTCATTCCGTTTGGATTCCGTTTTATATTCCTTTTCTGCAAAACACTGAAATTGGCAAAAAAACAGCAATTTTCACTCCGCCGTCGTCTCGAAGCGGAACTTGGGCAGGAGCACTTTTGCCCTCCGGCGGAGCGATTCTGCCCGGGGAACTTCCCTCCCGGAGGGGGAAATCATCGTCATCATCATCACCAACAACTCTCCCGTCTTGGGGAGGGCAATCTCCATCAACATCTTCACCAGCACCATCTCATCTCAAACCCTAGTTCATCTCTTGTATTCAATCTTGTTACCGGAACTATAGATTGGTGCTAGGGGGTGACTAGTAGTGTTGATTACATCTTGTAGTTGATTACTATATGGTTTATTTGGTGGAAGATTATATGTTCAGATCCATGATTCTATTTAATACTCCCTGATCATGAGCATGTTTATTATTTGTGAGTAGTTACTTTTGTTCTTGAGGTCACGGGATAAATCATGTTGCAAGTAATCATGTGAATTTGATATCTGTTCGATATTTTGATGGTATGTATGTTGTGATTCCCTTAGTGGTGTCATGTGAACGTCGACTACATGACACTTCACCATATTTGGGCCTAAGGGAATGCATTGTGTAGTAGTAAATAGATGGTGGGTTGCGAGAGTGACAGAAGCTTAAACCCCAGTTTATGCACTATTCCGTAAGGGACCGATTGGACCCAAAAGTTTAATGCTATGGTTAGAATTTATTCTTAATACTTTTCTCATAGTTGCGGATGCTTGCGAGAGAATTAATCATAAGTAGGAGGTTTGTTCAAGTAAGAACAGCACCTAAGCACCGGTCCACCCACATATCAAATTATCAAAGTAGCGAACACGAATCGAACCAACATGATGAAAGTGACTAGATGAAATTCCCGTGTACCCTCAAGAACACTTTTCTTATTATAAGAGACCGTTTTGGCCTGTCCTTTGCCTCAAAAGGATTGGGCTATCTTTCTGCACACTTATTGCTGCTATCGTTACTTGCTCGTTACAAATTATCTTGCTATCAAACTACTCGCTACTTACAGTTTCAGCACTTGCAGACATTACCTTACTGAAAACTACTTGTCATTTCCTTCTGCTCCTCGTTGGGTTCGACACTCTTACTTATACACTCTTACTTATAGAAAAGAGCTACAATTGATCCCCTATACTTGTGGGTCATCAAGGCTATTTTCTGGCGCCGTTGCCGGGGAGTGAAGCGCCTTTGGTAAGTGGAATTTGGTAAGGAAACATTTATATTGTGTGTTGAAATTTATTGTCACTTGCTACTATGGAAAACAATCCTTTGAGGGGTTTGTTCGGGGTATCTTCACCTCGTCCGGAACCACGATTAATTGCCCCTCAACCTACCGCACCTACTGAAAATATTGAATATGAAATTCCTTTGGGTATGATAGAACAACTGCTAGCTAATCCTTATGCAGGAGATGGAACCGAACATCCTGATATGCACTTGATATATGTGGAACAAATTTGTGGATTGTTTAAGCTTGCAGGTTTACCCGGAGATGAGGTGATAAAAAGGTTTTCCCTTTATCTTTGAAGGGAAAAGCATTGGCATGGTATAGGCTATGCGATGATATTGGATCATGGAATTGGAATCGTTTAAAATTGGAGTTCCACCAAAAATTCTATCCTATGCGTCTAGTTCATCGTGATCGGAATTATATATATAATTTTTGGCCTCGTGAAGGAGAAAGTATCGCTCTAGCTTGGGGGAGGCTTAAGTCAATGTTATATTCATGCCCCTATCATGAGCTCTCAAGAGAAATTATTATTCAGAACTTTTATGCTCGGCTTTCTCGTAATGATCAAACCATGCTGGATACTTCTTGTGCTGGTTCTTTTATGAAGAAAACTATTGAATTCTGGTGGGATCTTTTGGAAAAATTAAACGCAACTCTAAAGATTGGGAACTCGACAAAGGTAAAGAGTCAGGTATTAAGCTTAAATACGATTGTGTTAAATCTTTTATGGATACCAATGCTTTTCAAAAGTTCAGCACTAAATATGGACTTGACTCTGAGATAGTAGCCTCCTTTTGTGAATCATTTTCTACTCATGTTGAACTCCCTAAAGAGAAGTGGTTTAAATATCACCCACCTATTAAAGATGAAATTAAAAAACTAGTACCAGTTAAAGAAGAAACTATACTCTATAATGTTGATCCAGTTGTTCCTACTACTTATATTGAGAAACCCCCTTTTCCTGTAAGGATAACGGAACATGCTAAAGTTTCAACTGTGGTTAACAAAAGCTATGTTAGAACACCTAAACCAGAGGAACAAATTAGGGTGGAACCTAATGTTACTATGATTAAAGATCTCTTATAAGAAGATATAGATGGGCATGTTATTTACTTATGTGCAGAAGCTGCTAGAATTGCCAAACCCGATAAAAGGGATAAACATAGACCAGTTGTTGGCATGCCTGTCATCTCAGTTAAAATAGGAGCTCACTGTTATCATGGTTTATGTGACATGGGTGCTAGTGTGAGTGCTATTCCTTACACTTTATATCAAGAAATCAAGAAAGACATAGCACTTGTAGAGATATAAGACATAGATGTTACTATTAAACTTGCTAATAGAGACACCATATCGCCTTGTGGGATTGTTAGAGATGTTGAAGTCTTGTGTGGGAAAATAAAATACCCTACTGATTTTCTTGTTCTTGTTTCCCCACAAGATGACTTTTGTCCCATTATTTTTGGTAGACCTTTCTTGAACACAGTTAATGCTAAGATAGACTGCAAGAAACAAACTGTTAGTGTTAGCTTTGGTGATGAGTCTCATGAGTTTAATTTTTGCAAGTTTAGTAGAAATCATCATGAAAAAGAATTGCCTAGTAAGGATGAATTAATTGGTCTTGCTTCTATTGCTGTGCCACCTACTGATCCTTTAGAACAATATTTGCTAGACCATGAAAATTATTTACATATGCATGAAAGAAATGAAATAGATAAGATTTTCTTTGAACAACGTCCTCTGCTTAAACACAATTTGCCTATTGAAACTCTAGGAGGTCCTCCTCCACCTAAAGGTGATCCTGTGTTTGAATTAAAACAATTGCCAGACACTTTGAAATATGCTTATCTTGACGAAAAGAAAATATATCCTGTTATTATCAGTGCTAACCTTTCAGAACATGAAGAAGAAAGATTATTGAAAGTTCTAAGGAAGCACCGAGCTGCTATTGGATATACTCTTGATGATTTAAAGGGCATTAGTCCCACTCTATGTCAGCACAAAATTAATATGGAACCTGATGCTAAACCAGTTGTTGATCACCAACGTCGGTTAAACCGGAAGATGAAAGAGGTGGTAAGAACGGAAATATTAAAACTTCTGGAAGTAGGTATAATCTATCCTATAGCTGATAGTAGATGGGTAAGTCCTGTTCATTGTGTCCCTAAGAAAGGAGGTATAACTGTTGTTCCTAATGATAAGAATGAACTTATTCCACAAAGAATTGTTACAGGCTATAGAATGGTAATTGATTTCAGAAAATTAAACAAAGCTACTAGAAAAGATCATTACCCTTTGCCTTTTATTGATCAAATGCTTGAAAGATTATCTAAGCACACACAATTTTGCTTCCTTGATGGATATTCTGGCTTTTCACAAATACCCGTTTCTCAACCTAATCAAGAAAAGACCACTTTTACCTGTCCTTTTGGAACCTATGCTTATAGACGTATGCCTTTTGGTTTATGTAATGCACCTGCTACCTTTCAAAGATGTATGACTGCTATATTCTCTGACTTTTGTGAAAAGATTGTTGAGGTTTTCATGGATGACTTTTCTGTTTATGGGAAGTCTTTTGATGATTGTGTAAGCAATCTTGATTGAGTTTTGCAGAGATGTGAACAAACAAATCTTGTCTTGAATTGGGAGAAGTGCCACTTTATGGTTAATGAAGGTATTGTCTTGGGTCATAAAATTTCCGAAAGAGGTATTGAAGTGGACCAAGCTAAGGTTGATGCAATTGAGAAAATGCCATGTCCTAAGGATATAAAAGGTATTCATAGTTTCCTAGGTCATGCTGGTTTCTATAGGAGGTTTATTAAAGACTTCTCTAAAATTTCTAGGCCTCTCACTAATCTTTTGCAAAAGGATATTCCTTTTGTTTTTATGATGATTGTTTAGAAGCCTTTGAAACACTCAGGAAAGCTTTAGTCTCTGCACCTATTATTCAACCACCTGATTGAAACTTGCCTTTTGAAATTATGTGTGATGCTAGTGATTATGTTGTGGGTGTTGTTCTAGGACAAAGAGTTGATAAGCAATTGAATGTTATCCATTATGCTAGTAAAACTCTAGACAGTGCTCAAAGAAATTATGCTACTACTGAAAAAGAATTCTTAGCAGTGGTGTTTGCTTGTGATAAGTTTAGACCTTATATTGTTGACTCCATAGTAACTGTTCACACAGACCATGCTGCTATCAAATATCTTATGGAAAAGAAAGATGCTAAACCTAGACTTATTCATTGGGTTCTCTTGTTACAAGAATTTGATTTGCATATTATTGATAGAAAAGGAGCTGAGAACCCCGTAGCTGATAACTTGTCTAGGCTTGAAAATGTGCTTGATGACCCACTTCCTATTGATGATAGTTTTCCTGATGAGAAATTAGCTGCAATAAATGTTGCTAATAGTACTCCTTGGTATGCTGACTATGCTAATTACATTGTTGCTAAATATTTGCCACCTAGCTTTACTTACCAACAAAAGAAAAAATTCTTCTATGATTTAAGACATTACTTTTGGGATGACCCACATCTTTATAAAGAAGGAGTAGATGGTATTATTAGACGTTGTGTACCTGAGCATGAACAAGGACAAATCCTACGGAAATGTCACTCTGAACCGTATGGAGGGCATCATGCTGGAGATAGAACTGCTCATAAGGTATTGCAGTCTGGATTTTATTGGCCTACTCTCTTCAAGGATGCTCATAAGTATGTCTCATCTTGTGATGAATGCCAAAGAATAGGTAATATTGGTAAGCGTCAAGAAATTCCTATGAATTATTCACTTGCTATTGAACCACTTGATGTTCGAGGATTTGATTACATGGGACATTTTCCTTCCTCTAATGGGTATACACATATTTTGGTTGCTGTTGATTATGTTACTAAATGGGTAGAAGCTATTCCAACCAGTAGTGCTGATCACAACACCTCTATTAAAATGCTTAAGGAAGTTATTTTCCCAAGGATTGGAGTCCCTAGATATTTAATGACTGATGGTGGTTCACATTTTATTCATGGTGCTTTTCATAAGATGCTTGCTAAGTATGATGTTAACCATAGAATTGCATCACCCTATCATCCTTAGTCTAGTGGTAAAGTTCAGCTTAGCAATAGAGAATTAAAATTAATTTTGCAAAAGACTGTTAATAGGTCCTGGAAGAATTGGTCTAATAAATTAGATGATGCACTTTGGGGTTATAGAACAACATATAAAAATCCTATGGGTATGTCTCCTTATAAAATGGTTTATGGAAAAGCTTGTCATTTGCCTCTTGAGTTAGAACATAAAGCATATTGGGCAGTTAAAGAACTCAACTATGATTTCAAACTTGCTGGTGAAAAGAGGTTATTCGATATTAGCTCTTTAGATGAATGGAGAACCCAAGCTTATGAAAATGCAAAATTATTCAAAGAAAACGTTAAAAGATGGCATGATAAAAGAATTCAAAAGCGTGAGTTTAAGGTCGGAGAATATGTTCTTTTGTACAACTCTCGTTTCAGATTCTTTGCAGGGAAACTCCTCTCAAAATGGGAAGGCCCATATGTCATCGAGGAGGTTTACCGGTCTAGAGCCATCAAAATAAATAACTCCGAAGGTACTAACCCAAAGGTTGTCAATGGGCAATGAATAAAGCATTATATCTCAGGTATGCCTATTAATGTTGAAAGTAATATTATCCAAACCTTGACACCAGAAGAGCACATAAAAGAGTCCTTCTGGAACACTCCAGAATCGTCAATATAAGGAGGTACGTGATACGGTAAGTAAACGGACTCCGAAAATTCCGCAAAATATTTTCTGTCAGTTTTGGAATATTTTAGAATTTTGGAAATAAAGAAACTCCGAGGAAGCGTCCCCTGGCGCGCACAAGACACCAGGGCGCGCTAGGCTACCTCGTGCGCCCAGGTGGGTTGTGCCCACCCGGGACACCTTTCGGACTCCTTTTTCTACCTCTTACTTGTCCTCCAAGATAAAAAATCTATATATACTTCTCGAACCTGTTAACCACCGTATCGCGAAGAAATCCTCTGTTCTCTTTTCTTGTTGTTTTCTGTCAGATCCCATCTACCATGGCCTCTTCAAGTTCCTCCAAGGACAAGTTCTTCAAGAACGTCATCAACCCATACCTGCGGGAGGTGGTGCAGCACCCTCAAACCATCCAGATGCATGAGGGGGTGCTGTACATCCGCGATGAGCAAGGTCCCAAGGGTACGGGAACCGTGGAGGCCAGGCTTGAAGCTATGGAGCAAGAAGTCTTCCGGTGCAAGGGGATGGTGGAACGTGGTCTCAATGCTAATCACCTCATGATCACGGAGCTTTCCCGTGATCTCAAGGTGGATGGCAAGCCCATGAAGGACATCATCTTCACCTTCAACGAGCAAATCAACTTCCTCCAAGCCAGATCTATGATCTTCAAAACCAAGTCTTTGAATATGAGGCGAGATTTAAAGATCTCTTCTTATTCACCAATATCACCTTCTTCACCACCAAAAGAGAATTGAGTATCGGGTATGGGCACTCCTCTTGGCTTCCGCCAAGCTTGGGGTAGGTGCCCTGATATCGTATCATCCGACTATCTTTTTGCTTTTACTTATCTTAGTTCAATCTTTTGCTTAGATGAATGAAGTTTAGTTCGATATTTTCTTCTTTGAGAGTTTGCTTAGTGATCTATCATTGTAATCGTGTGCAAGCTATATAATAAAGTTAGTTTGCATTTTTACTTTCTTTACTTTCATGTTGCAAATAAAGAAAAAAAAAAGAGAAAGAAAACAAATAAAAGAAAGGAAATAAATCAATAAGATCATATACTAATCCTATGGTAGGTGATAGCACCACATAAGGAAAAGTATAAGTAGAAAGTTTTATTAGAGATTGACAAACATAGCATTAGTCAAATGATGCAACTCATGCAAGAATTAATAAGGGAAGGGAAGATTCACATATAAATATACTATCCTAGAAATAATTTGTGATTGTGAGCCCTCATCAAAATATTATATGCCAAAATTGTTGACATTGGACAAGGAAGACAACGTAATGGTTTATGTTTGTTTATATTCACATAGAAGTCATATTGTCATAGGTCCTTCAACATGTGGTGCTTGCCCCCTATCTTTGCTAGCCAAAAACTCCGCACTAAGTAGAGATACTACTTGTGCATCAAGAACCCTTAAACCCAAATATTTTTCAAGTGTCCACCATACCTACCTAGGGATTGAGCAGGATCCCTCAAGTGAGTTGTCATTGGTGCAAAAAGGCAATAAAAATTGCTTCTAAAAGTGTGAGATTGTTTAGTGTAAGAGAAAATTGAGCGTTGCACGAACTTGGATGACAAAGAATAAAAGCGACAGACTGCATAATAAAGGTTGTCATCTTAAGGGGCAATGTAACATGACGTTCTTTTGCACTAAGGGATTGAGCATACAAACAAATAAGCGCATGGCAACCTCTGCTTCCCTCTGCGAAGGGCTATCTTTTACTTTTATGTATTTACTTTTATGCAAAGAGTCAAAGTTTTCCTTCTATTCCTTTTATTTTTCTCTTTTGGCAAGCATCATGTGGTGAGGAAAGATTAGGCACATATGTCCAGTTGAATGTAGATAGCATGAGTTATTATTGTTGACATCACCCTTGAGGTGAGTATGTTGGGAGGCGAAACTATAAGCCCCTATCTTTCTATGCGTCCGGTTGAAACGTTTTGCTCATGTGTACAAGGTGAGTGTTAGCAATCATAGAAGACTATATGATGGTTGAGTATGTGGACTTGCCTAAAGGCTCCGACACGTGACCCTTCCTAAAAAGATGATGAATTGTAGTTGCAAAGTTGACTGAGAACATAGTTTGTTGGTTTCTAATAGAGTTTTTGCTTTATACTTCGATTGTGTGATGAACTGTTACTTATTCGTGGGAAGTGTATGATAGAAGTTCTATGATAAAAGTATTATGTTTAAATTTGTTGCTGTTATAATAATCAACATGATGCTTCTATGTCTGTATTTTGTTTTTATCGACACCTCTCTCTCAAAGCATGTGGACATGTTTTTCGATTTTGGTTTTCGCTTGAGGACAAGCAAGGTCTAAGCTTGGGGGAGTTGATACGTCCATTTTGCATCATGTTTTCTTACTATTATTTACAATGTTTTTATCCATAATAATTCTTTTTGGAGTAATTCTAATGCCTTTTCTCTCATAATTTGCAAGGTACACACCAAGAGGGAGAATTCCGACAGCTGAAAATCTGGACCTGAAAAAGCTACGTCAGGCCACCTATTTTGGAAAACTCCAAACAAGCTAAAACTTTATGGAGATATTTTATGGAATATTTAAGAAATATTGGAGCCAATAAGTACTAGAGGGGGGCCACCAGGTGGGCACAACCCACCTGGGCGTGCCAGGCAGCCCAGGCGCGCCCTGGTGGGTTGTAGCCCCCTCGGCCCACCTCCGGTGGTAGGAAGTGGCGTCGAGTAACATACCTGCATCCTAAAGTTAAGGGCGTCTTTGGTTGCCTGCATCAAGCCCAACCAGGCCCGTGCGGGAAGGAAGAGGCTGTTTGGTTGCCTGGTTTCACTGTTGGGCCTGCATCGCACACTTCTCAAAGCAGCCCAGAGCCTGGCTCACTGGAAATGCTCGTATCGGCAGTTTCTCGCGAGCCAGACTGAGTGCGGCGCGAGGTCGCACGGGCGGGTGCGACGCGAGGGCCGGGGGGGATGGCGGGAGATGGGAAATCTGGCGCGCCGTCCCGGCGCCAAATCTAGCCTCACCACCCTTTCACTCGCTCACCCATAGCCACTACCCCCATTTCTTCCCTACTGCCTCACCACCGGCGGCAACTGCGATTTCAGACCTGCGCTAGAGGTGGTGGCGGCGTTTGCGGCGGATCTGGTGCTCCCATTGCTGTTGGCCACCGTCTGGTCGACCTTGTCTGTGCCATGGCTCCCCCTACGCCGTCCTCATCTCTGATGCCGGTAAGCAGCACCCCTCCCCCCTTTGTTAGGTCGGTGGTTAGGCTGTTAGGCAAAGTGTAGGATCGATTTTCCACTGAACGAACCGTCGATGTCGACTAGGTTATGGACGCACGGATGAGGCTGATAATTTAGGCAACAACACTGCTAAGTGTGATTCAGGCATGGGTCATGTTCATGCACCAGAGAGTTGTTCGTCATGCTGGGAGACCTTTGATCCGCTATGGTCCAATGTTTATCCGAGAATAGGAGAGGATCCAAAATCTGAACTACATCTACAACTGCAATGACGTCGAGGCTCTGTGGATGCTTCGAATGAAAAGAGCACCATTTGCCAGGCTTGTCGAGACCTTCAGGAGCAGGGGGCTGCTACAAGATAACATCAACACCAGTGTGGAAGAGCAAGTAGCCATGTTCCTCCATGTTGTTGGCCATAACCAGAGGTTCAGGGTCATTCACAACACGTTCAGGAGATCAATGGAGACCATCTCTAGGTACTCCAAGCAGGTGCTTTTTGTTGTTGGGGAGCTTAGAGGAGAGATGATCAAGAGACCATCTGGCCAGACTCCACCCAAGATTCGCGGAAGCCCAAGATGGTATCCATACTTCAAGGTGAGCATTGACAATATACACTTTTCATAGCTTGATATGCTTGTATTGTTCAAGTTGAGCACTAACACAGGCTTGTGATGCCATTTTCAGGATTGCATTGGGGCAATAGATGGTACTCATGTCACTGCCAGAGTTCCTAGGTCACAGTCTGCAGCATACAGGGGGAGGAAGCACTACACAAGCCAGAATGTGCTTGCTGTTGTTGACTTTGATCTCAAGTTCACATATGTGCTGGCTGGCTGGGAGGGGTCAGCGCATGATGCTAACATTCTCACTGACAGCATGAGTCGACCTGATGGGATCAACATCCCCGGCGGCAAGTTCTACCTTGGAGATGCTGGCTATGCATGTCGGTCGGGTATTCTTCCACCCTTCAGGTAAACCAGGTACCATCTCAACGAGTTCTCTAGTAGGAACTATCCTAGGACTGCACAGGAGCTGTTTAATCACAGACACTCCAGCCTTAGAGTAACTGTTGAGAGGGCATTTGGAGCTCTGGAGAATAGGTTTAAGATCCTGGATCAGAAGTCATTCCACCCATACTCCACTCAGGTTAAGCTTGTTCTTACTTGTTGCATTCTGCATAACTGGATCCTCCAGTGGGGCTTTGATGAACACGTGCCTGAGGAGGAAGAGGTTGAGCCTGACAATGTTGTTAGCTCCGGCCATGGTGTGGAGACATTTGACAATGACGCTTGGAAGAACAAAAGGTTGGAGTGGGCAGAGGCAATGTGGCTTAATAGAGGTCAGTGCAGGATTTGAAGAAGAGGAGGAGGAAGAAGAAGAAGAAGAAGGAGAAGAAGAAGAAGAAGAAGAAGAAGAAGAAGAAGAAGAAGAAGAAGAAGAAGAAGAAGAAGAAGAAGAAGAAGAAGAAGAGGAAGCGGAAGAAGAGGAAGATGAAGATGAAGATGAAGAGGAAGATCTGATAGCAGCAACACCGATGAACTATCCCCTATTTAGCCAATGGCTCTTAATAATTTCAACTGTCATTTGATACTAGTTAGGATGAACTGTCATTTGTTTAACTAGCTGGCACTACATGTTCAGATTGTGTGTGGTAAGCTCAACACTAGTTAGAAGTAGTGACAACACCTTATGCAGGTTGCAACCAAACACCATGTCATATATACGCCCAATGCAATGCGGGCAACCAAACGCGGGGTCAAAAATGGTTGTCTCATGCAACTAAGGTTTATGCAGGCAACCAAACTATGTGCATCTGGGGTCTTTTGGCTGCATCCCCTTAAACCGGCTCACTAGAGCTAGGCTCGCCGGGCCAGGCTCGATTGGCAATGTAACCAAACACGCCCTAAGTGTACACATAGTTGCGTCCTCGAATGAGCCCTTTATATGAAACGTTCGGTCTCTCTTTGTAGGAAATTGTCATCCTAAGGTTAAGTGTACACATAGCTGCATCGGCGTGATCAATTTTTATTGTCATATTCTCTGGATTTCGAACTCCTGTAATATTTTTTATCCAGTCACACAACGCACGCACGAGAACTTGCAATGTACCCCCTTTTGTTCACAAAAATATAAAGATGTTTCGAATATCTCAATATGGGATGGAGTGTTTTTTCTTTTTGAGAATTAATATGGGATGGAGTGTGTTTGCTCTTGCTTGTACACAGCAAAAAAGGACCAAGGCACCCTAAAAAAGTCACAAGGCCGGCCCGCTCGTGCCTGCCATTGTGCCACATCGGTTGGAAGAACTAGCGTGCATTTCGTTAACGGGCGCCTACAGCGGGCGATCCCTATTTGACGCGCGCGAGCGTCCAGCTGAGTCATTTCCACTGAAGCGCGTGCAAAACGGGCCGGCCCATAACGAGCGTTTAAAGCAGCTCCTGACAATCGATTTTGGGAACCTTCTAGAAGGTTCCCTCAACCGAGTTTTTTCGTTTTATTCTTTTTGTTGGTTTTCCTTTTTTGCCTATTTTCTTTTTTCCTTTTTTTCTGTTTCTGTTCTTTTTCGCTTTCATTTATTTTTATCATTTTTCATTTGTTTATTCTTTGTTTTCAATTTTTTTGAAATTCCTAAATTTGTTCATGATATCAAAAAATGTTCATGGTTTCCAAAAAAAACACTTTTTCAAAAAATTGTTCACAATTCAAATCTTTCTTCAGCGTATATCACAGAAATGTTCAATGCATATTTTTAAAAAATCAGTGTATATCACAAAAATGTTCAATGTTTAGCTAAAAATTGTCCAGCGTATTTTTTACAAAAATATTCAATGTTTTGCTGGTTTTTTCCAGTTTCCTTTTTTGTTTCTATTTTCTTCTGTTTTTGTTTGTATTTCTTTTCATTTTCCTTTCCATTCATTTTATCGTTTTTCGTTTCTATTTTTATACTTTGTTTTCAAGAAAATGTTTCGAAATCCCCAAAAAAATCGTGATTTCAAAATGTGTTCACGGTTTTCTATAATTTTATTAACTTTTTTCAATTTTGTCAAAAATTTAAAATAGTTCAGTGTATATCACAAAATCTTAATGGTTATTTAAATGTTTTTTCAGCGCATATCACAAAATTGTTCAATGTGTGGTTAAAAATTGTTCAGATTATATTATAAAAATGTTCAGTGTACAAAATTTGCTCATGGTATATCACAAAAATGTTCATTATGTTTTAAGTTTTGTTCCGCGTATATCACAAAAATGTTCACTATGTACTTCAAAATTGTTCACCGTATATCTAAAAAATGTTCAATGTATATTTGAAAATCATTCATCGTATATTAAAAAAGTAATAAATTTGTGTTCATGTTTTCAATGATTTTTTACGTTTTAAAAGTTTGTTCGAGTTTCGAAATTTGTTCAAGAAAACATTATTCATTTTTTTTAATGAAGATTAAAAAACCCGATCTGCCGCTGTACATGGTACTTGAAGTTTACGCTGTACTTAAAAATAATACCAGTCGCTAGCGGGAGTGCCATTTGACGTGGCTATCCAGTGCAAGGTCGCGAGTTCGAAACTAACTAGCGCTATGATTTTTAAGTTCAAAAAAAAACTAGCGCTATGATTTTTCGTTCGTTACTTTTTTTTCTTACGTTGGATTATCAATGGGCTGGCCCGTTTGCGTGAGCCCTGTGCGGAAGCTCTTCTGTTTGACGCTAACGAGCGTCATACAGGAGGGAAATCCCTATTCGCCGTCGCTGCGGCAAAATGTGGGGCTACCGCACAGGGCAGCGCAGCTAGCGACAAACCTGGGCCGGCCCACTTATACATAATGCGTCCAACCGGTTTTGGGAACCTTCTAGAAGATTCCCTGAACCCTGGTTTTTTCCTGTATCGTTTTTTTCTGGTTCTTTTTTGGCTTTCTGTTGTTTTTCCATTTCTCTTTTTTCGTTTCAGTTTTATTTTTCGTTTTTTGTTTTTTGTTTCATTTTATTTTTCAAGTTTATTTTTCTTTCTCAGAACTTGTTCGCAGTTTTACCAAATGTTTACGATTTTATTTTTTATTTCTTTTCCTTTTCTTCTCTTTAAAAAAATCGAAAAAAAATAATTTTTTCTCGTGTTTCCAAAAAAAGTTCTCAAAATTCAAAAATTGTTCTTGTTACACAAAAAAGTACAAAACTTTCGAAATTCAGTAAATGTACCGGATATTTATTGTTCACATATTAAAAAAATGTTCGCGCTTCCAAATTTTTCGGGATTTTTCAAAATTTTTCTCCGTTTTAAAATATGTTCTCAAAATTCAAAAAATGTTCATACTTTAAAAAATTGTTCGCGCTTCCAAATTTGTGCAGGATTTTTCAAAAATGTTCGTTGTTTCAAAATTTGTTCTCAAGATTCAAAAAATGTTTGGGAATTGAAGAAAATGTTCCGGCTTTCCTAATTTGTTCACAAATTCAATAATAGTTCATGTTTTTCAATTTTGTTCACAAATTCAAAAAAATTTCTGAAAGTTTTAAAAAGTAAACATTTTTATTTTTTGTTCACAGATTCAAGAAATGTTCCCCTTCTTCAAATTTGTTCACATCATCAAAATCTTCCTGTTTTACAAAATTTGTACGAAAATTCTAAAAATGTTTTTATTTTGAAGAAAATATTCATAATTTCGAAAAATTCAGTTGTAGGAGGTCATCGATTCGACCCAATAAATCGACTATAGTTTTTAGGATTTTTTGCGAATTAATGTTTAACATTAGTCTCTGTCGTATACGTCTTTAACTGTCAGGCTGCTAATTAAACATGAGATGGTCTTTGTCGCAGTTGTTTGTACGGCAGGCCAATTGGTGCGAAGGCGCGTGTTCGAGTTACAACATTGGCGTGATTTTCTTTTTTTGCGATTTTTTCATCTCATGAACGTGCTGTCGCGTGCCACTGTAAATGGGCCGGCCCACGCGGGCCGCTCCCGTGCGAAGCGCCGGCACTTTGCCGCAGCAAGCGGCCTATAGGAGCTCCCATACAGGAGCTCCCCCGAATGCGCAGATTAGGTGCTCCCTTTCCTATTACCCATATTAAGCGGCAGCCTTTCCTTTGCATGGGGCAGCGCTTTAATGGCCCAGCCCAGTTCATGTTATAGTGTTTATCAGTTTTAGGAACCTTCCAGAAAGGTTTCGGTCCGGCTCAGGTCTGGTTTTTCTATTTCTTTAGTTGGTTATCTTCAGGTTTTTTTTAAGACTTATTTTTCTTTTAAAAAATGTTTGTGTTGTAACTAATTGTCTGGGATTTGAAAAAATATTCGTTATAGAAAATTTATTCATAAATTTGACAAAATGTTTGTGGTTTTAAATTTTGTTTAGAATTTCGAAATATATTTTTCAAAACATGTTCACCAATTAAAAATAAAAAGGAGTTTCAAAAGGTAAACGCTTTCAAAAAGTATTCAAATTTTCAAATATGTTTACAAATAAAAAAAACTGATTGGGAATTTCAAAACATGTTTATTATTTTAACTTTTTTAATTTTTGATAAATGATCGGACAAATGGGAACAAAATTTTGAAAATTTAACATTGTTTAACAAAATTGAACATTTTTTTAAGAATTTCATTCATTATTTAGAAAATGGGAGCAAAATTTGAAAATAGAATAAAGGGGAAAATGGAAAACAAGCGGAAAAAAGGAAAAAAATGAAAAGCTAAACAAACACAATAACCAATATAGAAAAAAATAGTAAAACCGGCGTGCCCCTACTTTGTCTTTACGGCGCTGTTTACTTTGATAATCGTAAGTAACGCATGCCCTTTGATAAGCTGAGCGAGACTGTAAACACGAACTGCTCTGATTTTTTTCAGATTTACCTTTCTATTTTTTTAATTTCATTTTTCCTTTCTTATTTTTCTTCTTTTATTTTAAATTTTCATAATATTTTTCAAATTCATGAAATTTTCTTGAAATCATGAATATTTTTAAATTAGTGAGCTTTTTTAATTTTGTGAACATTTTTTAAATCGATGAAGTTTTTCCAAGTTCACGGTCATGTTTTCAAATTTGTGAATATTTTTATGATTTGCAAAAAAGGTAAATCCACAAACACTTTCTGAAATCCGCAAAGCTTTTCAAATTCATGAACTTTTTCCAATTTGTGTTTTAAAATTCATAAACTTTTTTGAAATTCTTTATCTTTTCACATTTATGAATTGTTTTTTAAAATTGAATTTGAGGAGGAATGGGGGTGACATATGTGATAAGTGACTGATGCATGTATGTGTAGTTGGCTCGGCCCATTTATGAAAACAATACGAGGTGGCTTAGTGGTACATACCTAGAATATGCATTCGTGTAATTATGTTTGATACATAACAGTGGTGAATCCAGACTCCCTAAGAACTTCGCTAACCAATGAACAATCCACCAGAGTTTCAGCTCGAATTTTGGCTACGAGTTTGTTACCATATGTAGTGTCAACACTACATCGAATATTATTTAGCTTTCTCTTCAATGTGTGTGTATGTGGTAAACACCGGGTACTGATCACAAGAGCTTGAAAGAGACAAACACATTGGTCCACAGTACCGAAAATTAAGCCACAAAGAAACCTTTATACATGATCACTTATTTGGCGTAATCCCGTCGTGTGACAACAAAAGTTTCAGCAAACAATGATTGAAACAAAGAGCTTGAGAGCCTTCATGATGAGACATTGTTGGGTGTGTTAGTGAGCTAGTCTACAATTATGTTGTCTTTACATACCTTCACTCCCTAATTCCTGTTTTTATTGTTTCAAAGAAAGAAAAACTCTTCTGTGCATTCCAGGCAAGCAAGTGTTAACTAGAGAAAACAGAATTAAGTGCTACCATGTTATTTTATCTAGTTGAGCAAGAGCTTTGAGTTGATTATCTTTGCTTCACTAACACTTGCATAATAACCATGCTACTCCTACAGCTAACAAAGTTTTCAGGTTAAGAAGCGAAGGGCTATCTAGGCGTACCGATCGTAAGTGAACTGAAATCTTCTCGTTATTTCGGTTTAAACAACTGATTTCCTTATGACTCAGATTTCACTCTATGTTGCTCGAGGATGATCAAGTTTAAGCTGGAGGGAGTTGATGAGTGCTATTTTTACACTCCTCTAACCTGAGTTTAAACTGATATATTTCATTAAAACCGACATATTCACTCCGATATTGCTACTAATGACTAATGAATGCGTAGGATTCTAAATATCCTATCTTTATTTTGTTTCCATGGGAAATGGAACATTTATGGACAAAATCAAGCCAGTACACGAAAAGGGGGAAAGTGGATATAGAGGAGATCAAGTGGGAGGTGCACCAGAAGAAACAGAGCAAAAGAAGACGTTTCGTACGACCACACTCGCTCGTATGAGCGGACGTATGGTGTGGAAACCAAGGCGTTTGATCCACCCGAACAACCTTTATAAAGGGGCCGACGCCAAATGAGCAACAGAACATCGCAGAAAAGCCATTCTTCGTCATCACCACCATAGCCATCTCCATCAACCCTAGTCGTCACCATTTCCCATCTCCATAGATACAACCTTCATCACCACCATATTTCTCATCAATCTAGTCATACTTGTAATCGTGTATCACACACGGCATCCAATGTAAGACATATTATCAATCGATCTATCTTCGTGATGTGTTCTTCGTGTGATCTGATCTCCATGTGTGAGTAGTTCGGTAAGGTCATGGGTTGAGGCAAGAGCCTTGCAACCCGATATATTTGTTGGAGGGATCAATGGAAGTACTTTGAATTAACGTCTCGTATGTGTAACATAAAATTGTTCCATAGTTGTCTCTTGTCTCGTTCGCGTCCTTCATCCCTGCAGGTACTCTGGATCATGGAGAACGAGACACAGAGAGGCTAATGGTAGGGAGACCATGAAATGTTATTCTGAACACCGGCGATAGAAAGTTTTAGTACGGTAACATGGATCCTATCCTTGGCGATTCAAGAGGTGGTCATTAAATGCCCAATGCGTTTATCTGATTATTGCAATCTTAGTTATCGAGGCATCCCCATGCGACGAATAGGGCCTTCGCTTGGACAACCGACTCTTGATGCAAGACGTGTGTCGGTCAAGACGTAATTTAGACACATCCCCCACTTCGATATGCAACAAGTACATCTTGATGGATGACTTCTAGAGCACAAATTAGTATCATTTCTGGTCCCGACACAGATATATGCATGGTTGTAAGCATAAGTTCTCATAACCCATACCTATTTTTGTTATAAGCGTTTTCTGTGTCAGCTTGATTTACGATCCGCTCAAAAGCTGGAATTAATTCTCTAGCAAAAGCTTTTTGAGACCTTAGATTAAAGGGAACCGTCCAATTGTGGGTTTAGTAACTCAGGGTTGCCTCTCACGAAAAAGGCGAGAATCCTTTCTGTTCCCTTTCCGGATCACCAAAGGAAGTAATCACATAGCAACAAAAAGAGGCCTAGATTCACAGTTCAAACATGCATAACATCACAGTTCATTGGACCAAATGTGGCGGTTCATCGGCGGCAAACGGACACATATTTAAAGTAAAATAACTAAATACCAAAGAAGAGACGGACAGGACGATGGAAATCGCCATTTCCTCGCTAGTCCTTTGCCCTTGCGGACACCGGAGCGACCGTAGCCCTTCGTGTAGGCGTTAACGGCGATGGCGAGAGGGGCATCGTCGGAGTCATCGGTGATGTCCAAGTCATCGGATGATAAGGAGATGAACTCGGCCATCCGACGGACAAAGCGCCTGCTGCTTCGCCAGACGGGCGACTTTCACTTTGGTCGCCACCTTCTCCGTTGCTTCGCGCTTCGATTGCTCGATGCCGAGCTAGAGCGCCTTGGCGTTCCCGTGTCGTAGTCGGCTCGCGTACGTCTCTGGCATGGCCGGCGAGCGGAGGAGGACTGCCTCAAGGAGCTGCTTGATACGTCTCCAACGTATCTATAATTTTTGATTGTTCCATGTTGTTTTATTATCAATCTTGGATGTTCTATAATCATTTTATATCATTTTTTGGTACTAACCTATTGACATAGTGCCAAGTGCCAGTTGATGTTTTTTCCATGTTTTTTACATCGCAGGAAATCAATATCAAAAGGAGTCCAAATGCCACGAAACTCCACGATGATTTTTTATGGGCCAGAAGAAAGGCAATGGGCCCTGGTTGCACCTGGGGGTGCCCCGAGGGGGGCACAACCCACCAGGGCGTGCCAGGAGGCCCAGGCGCGCCCTGGTGGGTTGTGCCCACCTCGGGTGCCCCCCGGACCGCCTCTTTGCTTTATAAATACCCCCAAAATCCACAAACCCTAGGGGAGTCGACGAAATATTCATCCAGCCGCCGCAGAGTCCAGAACCACCAGATCCAATCTAGACACCATCACGGAGGGGTTCACCACTTCCATCGGTGCCTCTCCGATGATGCGTGAGTAGTTCTTTGTAGACCTTCGGGTCCGTAGTTAGTAGACCTTCGGGTCCGTAGTTAGTAGCTAGATGGCTTTCTCTCTCTCTCTCTCTCTCGCTGAATTCTCAATACAATGGTCTCTTGGAGATCCATATGATGTAACTCTTTTGCGGTGTGTTTGTTGGGATCTGATGAACTTCGAGTTTATGATCAGTTATACCTTTTTATATCCATGAAAGTTATTTGAGTTTCTTTGATCTCTTATATGCATGACCTCTTATAGCCTCTTATTTCTTCTCTAATATTTGGGTTTTGTTTGGCCAACTTGATCTATTTATCTTGCAATGGGAAGAGGTGCCTGGTAGCGGGTTCGATCTTACGGTGCTTAATCCCAGTGACAGAAAGGGAACCGACACGTATGTATCGTTGCTACTAAGGATAAAAAGACGAGATCTATATCTACCACCATATAGATAAACGGATCTTGTCTACATCATGTCATCGTTCTTATTGCATTACTCCGTTTTTCCATGAACTTAATACACTAGATGCATGCTGGATAGCGGTCGATGTGTGAAGTAATAGTAGTAGATACAGGCAAGAGTCGGTCTACTAATCCTGGACGTGATGCCTATGTAATGATCATTGCCTGGATATCGTCATAATTATTTGAAGTTCTATCAATTGCCCAACAGTAATTTGTTTACCCACCGTTTGCTATCTTTCTCAAGAGAAGCCACTAGTGAAACCTACGCCCCCCGGGTCTTCTTTCTCATATATTTGCCTTGCGATCTACTTTTCCTTTGCGTTTTTATTCAGATCTATTAAACCAAAAAATACAAAAATATCTTGCTGCACTTTATTCTATTTATGATCTATTATTTCAATCTATTACAATTTTCTTCCGTCAACGTGCCTTCTGGCGCCGTTACCCGAAAGGGATTGACAACCCCTTTAACACGTCAGGTTGCGAGTGGCTGTTATTTGTGTGCAGGGGTTGTTTACATTTTGTTGCTTGGTTCTCCTACTGGTTCGATACCTTGGTTTCATTACTGAGGAAATACCTACCGTTGCTATGCTACATCATCCTCTCCTCTTGGGGGAAATACCCACGTAGTCTTAGCAAACATCATCAAGGGAATTTCTGGCGTCGTTGCCGGGGAGGATCTTCAACATAACCAGGTTCCTAATCACAAATCTCATCTCCTCGCAATTTACATTATTTGCCATTTGCCTCTCGTTTTCCTTTCCCCCACTTCACAAAAATTTGCCGTTTTATTTGCCTCTCTTTTTCCGTTCGCCGTTTTCTTGTCAGATCTATTCTCTACTTGCAATCATGAGTGATTTCGGTATGGCACCAACAGATGATGGCCTGACTCCTAAGATTGGATGTACAGGCAATCTGGATGCTAAAACTTTTATCTTGGGGCAAGGGAACATCATGGGAAAGAACGTATCCAAGAATTTTTCAATTGTGTTGGAAATCTGAGTCTTGATGATGCTCCTATACTTAAAACTACTAGATCTTATGCGGATGCCATTGCAGCACTAGTTCTGAAACTTGAAAGTAAATTTATCCACACTCATCCTACTTTGCAAAGATTGTTTTTTGAGCTTCCCGAAATAAAGAATCCTAGAGCCAAAAAGTTGGCCACTCTCGTTCTTATGAACGAGTTTGACTATAATTCGGGAAGCTAGGGAAATCTTTGACTTTTATGGTATGAATCATGGAAAACCCGTGATAGATGAAATTATTTACAATAGTGACTATGCACTAAGGCATTTGCTTGGGGATAATAAGATCTTTGATGAGAATCTTAAAAAGGAGGTTCCTGCTCTAAAAATAATCCAACAAGTTTTTAATAATGTTAATGGACACTATTCTTGGATTGTTGCGGGAAATCAAAGGGGTTATGATGAAAACCAACTAAGGAATGCTAAAGTTTCTATGGATAATATATTTTATGTTGTGTTTACAAAACCTCCTGACAAAAATACCCCCAAAGAAAATTAAGAAGAAGAAGGATGACAAAACTTAGATCCTTGCCTTACGCCTAGCTAAGGGCGTAAAACTATATCACTTGTTGGGAGGCAACCCAATGAATAAAATTTATTTTTGCTTTTCGCTTTATGTTCTTGTGTTTGCACAATTATGCTACTGGAATGGTTGTGCTTTTTTATGTTTTAGTTAGTGTTTGTGCCAAGTAAAGCCTATAGGATCTTCTTGGTTGATAGTTGTTTGATCTTGCTGAAAAAGACAGAAACTTTGTGCTCACGAAAACAATTGTTAAAAATCACCAGAGCGTGATAAAATGCCAATTCTTTTTTCAGAAGATTAATATACAAATTACCCAGGTCGTACTATTTTGGTAGAATTGTTTGAGTTACAGAAGTATTCGCCAAAGTCAGATTACTACAGACTGTTTTGTTTTGACAGATTCTGTTTTCTTTGTGTTGTGTGCTTATTTTGATGGCTCTATGGTTTTCTTTGATGAGTTTTTGCCATAGAAAAGTTGAAATACAGTAGATATAATACAAAAACAAAATATGAATTGGTTTAATACAACACTTATAGTAGTGGTTTGCTTTCTTATACTAACGGATCTCACGAGGTTTTGCTGAGTTTTGTGTGATTGAAATTTTCAAGTTTTGGGTTATCTTATGATGGATGAAGGAAGGATGTAAGAGCCTAAGCTTGGGGATGCCCCGGCATCCCAAGCTATTATCCAAGAATGAGCAACCAACTAAGCTTGGGAATGCCCCCGAGTGGCATCCCCGCTTTCTTCCAACAACTATTGGTATTTTACTCGAGACTATATTTTTATTCGTCACATGATATGTGTTTTGTTTGGAGCGTCTTGTATGATATGTTTCTTTGCTTGTTTTTTTGTGTTTTAATTTATCAATCCTTGCTGGACACACCTATTTGAGAGAGCCAAAATTATATCATGATTTGTTAGAATTGCTCTGCTTCACTTAAATCTTTTATGAGCTAGGACTTGCTCTAGTGCTTCACTTATATTTTTTTGAGCACGGTGTGCTTGTTATTTTTGAAGAAATGTTCTCTTGCTTCACTTAGATTTATTTAAGAGTTAGAATTTTTTTAAAGAAATTCTCTCTTGCTTCACTTAAATTATTTTGAGAGAAAGAAAATTTGTTATGCTCATGATCTTCACTTATATTTGTTTGAGCTTATGAAAAGCAACACATGAAAATTAGTCCCAAACTGATAGATATCCAAGAAGGATAATGTCATGAAGATCATTGGACAAAATAAACTTGATTCTTAGTAATAGTTTTGAGATATGATGATGTGATATGTGAGTTATGTTGATGAGTAATTGTGCTCTAGTAAGAATATTGGTGTTAAGGTTTGTGATTCCCTATGCGTGCACGAAATTCAATAATCATGCAATGAAAATTATATCCTACTTGTGGTGCATTATTCGGTGTTACTTATGCTTAATGCTTGCTTTACGAAATTATTCGTTTCTTGGTTGGTCGCTTCTCAATCTTTTTGCTAGCCTTCATTTTGCACCAAGTATGATCTCTACTTGTACGTCCAAAATCCTTTAACCAGTTTTGCCACATGAGTCCACTATACCTACCTATATGTGGTATTCTTTTGCCGTTCTAAGCAAATTTGCATGTTCCATCTCTAATTTTAAAAATAAACTTCTCTTTTGTGTGTTTGTTTCGCTCGCGAAACGGTAACAGGTGGCTAATATTTTCCATGCTGGATGTGTTATTCTCGCGATGAGTGTTTATTCGCTTGTCATTGCACGAGAGTAAGGCAAATGTTTTAGGGATTCCCAGTCCCAAAATGTAAAAATGAATTTACTTTATGTTGTTAAATAATAAATTCCTTGAAAAGTGTTGGTATGGAAGGCACCCGTGGATACGACTAGCCATGGAAAGTGAAAGTATGGTGGAAAAAGGAATAAACTTTATTTTCTGTTTGGGAACCGCCTAGGGCATATCTAGCATGGAAAGTGTTCGTAGCTCTACGTCGTTTTCGTTGGTGGGATGGATACACCTCCCAAAATGTTTATATCTCATATTTTTTGCTTTGAGCTCTGGCACCTCTACAAATCCCTACTTCCCTCTGCGAAGGGCCTTTCTTTTACTTTATGCAATTTTTATTTCGAGTCTCCATCTTCTCTTACAAAAGCATCAACTAGGAGGCAATATGATCGTACTTAAGTATTGGGTGTAGCTAATATTCGAGTGTGTTTCATGAATGGATCAATGTTTGAGCATGATGGGCTAGGGATAATTTGTTTTAGCATTGATATTTTGAAAGACATGGTTGCTTGTTGATATGCTTGAGTATCTAAATTATTATGTCAAAACTAGACTATTGCTTTGAATCACATAGAAGTCCAAATGTCCATGCTATAAAGAAAAGAATATGTTATGATTTGATGAACAACACTCCACATCAAAAATTCTGTTTTTATCACTTACCTACTCGAGGACGAGTAGGAGTTAAGCTTGGGGATGCTGGTACGTCTCCAACGTATCTATAATTTTTTATTGTTCCATGCTGTTTTATTATCAATCTTGCATGTTTTATAATCATTTTATAGTCATTTTATATCATTTTTGGTACTAACCTATTGACATAGTGCCAAGTGTCAGTTGCTGTTTTTCCATGTTTTTTACATCGCAGGAAATCAATATCAAACGGAGTCCAAATGCCACGAAACTCCACGATGATTTTTATGGGCAAGAAGAAAGGCAATGGGCTCTGGTTGCACCTGGGGGGTGCCCCGAGGGGGGCACAACCCACCAGGGCGCGCCAGGAGGCCCAGGCGCGCCATGGTGGGTTGTGCCCACCTCGGGTGCCCCCCGGACCGCCTCTTTGCTCTATAAATACCCCAAAAATCCACAAACCCTAGGGGAGTCGACGAAATATTCATCCAGCCGCCGCAGAGTCCAGAACCACCAGATCCAATCTAGACACCATCACGGAGGGGTTCACCACTTCCATTGGTGCCTCTCCGATGATGCGTGAGTAGTTCTTTGTAGACCTTCGGGTCCGTAGTTAGCTAGATGGCTTTCTCTCTCTCGCTGAATTCTCAATACAATGGTCTCTTGGAGATCCATATGATGTAACTCTTTTGCGGTGTGTTTGTTGGGATCTGATGAACTTCGAGTTTATGATCAGTTATATCTTTTTATATCCATGAAAGTTATTTGAGTTTCTTTGATCTCTTATATGCATGATCTCTTATAGCCTCGTATTTCTTCTCTGATATTTGGGTTTTGTTTGGACAACTTGATATATTTATCTTGCAATGGGAAGAGGTGCCCGGTAGTGGGTTCGATCTTACGGTGCTTGATCCCAGTGACAGAAAGGGAACTGACACATATGTATCGTTGCTACTAAGGATAAAAAGACGAGATCTATATCTACCGCCATATAGATAAACGGATCTTGTCTACATCATGTCATCATTCTTATTGCATTACTCTGTTTTTCCATGAACTTAATACACTAGATGCATGCTGGATAGCGGTCGATGTGTGGAGTAATAGTAGTAGATGCAGACAGGAGTCAGTCTACTAATCTTGGATGTGATGCCTATGTAATGATCATTGCCTGGATATCGTCATGATTATTTGAAGTTCTATCAATTGCCCAACAGTAATTTGTTTACCCATCGTTTGCTATCTTTCTCAAGAGAAGCCACTAGTGAAACCTACGGTCCCCGGGTCTTCTTTCTCATATATTTGCCTTGGGATCTACTTTTCCTTTGCGTTTTTATTTAGATCTATTAAACCAAAAAATAAAAAAATATCTTGCTGCACTTTATTCTATTTATGATCTATTATTTCAATCTATTACAATTTTCTTCCGTCAACGTGCCTTCTGGCGCCGTTATCCGAAAGGGATTGACAACCCCTCAACCCCTTTAACACGTCGGGTTGCGAGTGGCTGTTATTTGTGTGCGGGGGCTGTTTACGTTTTGTTGTTTGGTTCTCCTACTGGTTCGATACCTTGGTTTCATTACTGAGGGAAATACCTACCGTCGCTGTGCTACATCATCCTCTCCTCTTGGGGGAATTACCGACGTAGTCTTAGCAAACATCATCACTGCTCCTCCTCATCGACCGTCGCCTGGCCGCGGACTTGATGGGAGGAAGATGCGGCCGCCACCGCCGCCCTCTCCCTAGCCCGCTACTTCTCGTGGCGTGCGGCACACGCATCCGATTCGGGCGTTCGCCCGTGACGTCGGCGGCGCGGGCACGAGCACCCACCAATGCCCGTGAGAAGGGTCCGCTGGGGGGGGGGGGTTGGAGAGAGAGTATCGGATGTCCTCGGGCCAGTGGAGCGAAGCGTGTGGACCACGATGAGTTGCCCGCGGTGCGTGATGGGATGGCGCCAGTGTCCATGCCGCGTTGCTGGGTGACAGGGGATGGAGCGGAGCTCGAGCTACCGCCCCTGTCCACCCTAACCGTTGTAGCGTGATGTGGAGCGTGAGCTGCTCGTCGTCGCTCGCCTCCACCTCGTGGATGAGGGCGTCCTAGTCAATGTGGTCGTCCACATTACCGGATCCTCCGCCGCCACCTCCGCTACAGATGCTCGACATGCTATAGGAGGGGACGGAGAGGGGGAGGGAAGCGATTGGGGAGGAGCGGAGAGTGAGATAGTTTTTTTAGACAAGTGAGGTAGGGTTTGGTCCGGGTGAGGATTTCTAGTTGGGTTGGTGCGAGCCAGCGTCCAAGCTGATGTCGCGTACACGTTCAGACAACCTCATATCCGCCTCATATATGTGATACATATGAATGGTGCCGATCAGCTTGGACGTATAAGGGGCGTTTGAAAAGTGTGCTTGGGTTCGAGAAAACTGACACTCACGATCTGTCCGCCCAGTCGTAGGTGTTTTTCCTGAACAGGTAGATGTTGTAAGTATACTGGACGGAGTATGTTCATACGTTTTCAATTGCTTATAGTTAACCTATTATATTTAAATAAAATCTTAGGGCGAACTAACCTGTGGTTGAATGGTTATAGGGATAGTGGTATCCCCAACCCATCAGGGTTCAAGTCCTGATGCTTGCAATATTTCTGAATTTATTTCAAAAAATTTGGCGATGCGCATTCAGTGGGAGGAGACGTTCCCGTCGACGACGAGGCGCCTAAGGTGACTTCGTAAATCTCAAGATGTATGTTGGCTCAGTCTCTCAAAGGTGCTCATAGGGATAAGGTGTGCGTGTGTACGTTCATAGGGGTGAGTGTATGTGCGTATGTATGAAGGCTTGCGTCTGGGCTGTGTTCAAAAAAATAAAAAATCCTAAGAACGGAAATGGACCCTCAAATAATGAAGCCATAAACAAAGGCCCAATCCGAATCAATCCACGTCTTACCCCACCCAACCAGCCCACCTCGTCGCAAAAGGTCGAAAACGTATTGCACGATTATTCCACGAAGCACACGCCACGCTGTACCAAGGATAGCGAAAGATAACGTATAAAACGTAAACATCGCACCGGGACCCATATGTCAGCGGAAGACAGGGAAACGCTTTCCCTGCGTCTACTCTACTACCCACTCCACTCCGGCTCTCCCGCCGCACCACCACACGCCAGGCACTACCGGACTGACTACCCCGCCTCGCCAGTGCCGCCGCCGGACGCCGCCGCCATGCCGCCTCCGCTCGGCGGCGACGACTCCTGCTTGCTTACCCCGCTCATCCCCGCCACCCCTCCTCCTCTTCCTCCCCGGGCGACCGCGAGGCTCCACCCGCTCCCTCTCCTCGTCGGCGCCTTGTTCGCCACCTACTACCACCTCCTCGTCGCGCCCGCCCCGTCGTACTACCAATCACTCTTCCTCTCACTGGGCTCCAACGACACCGCCGCCGCGCACCTGCGCGCGCTCACCGTCCGCCCCCACCTCGCGGGCACCGAGGCCAACGCGCTCGCCGCCGATCACGTCGTCTCCACGCTCTCCTCCCTCTCCTTCCCCACCCGCGTCACGCCCTACGAAGTCCTCCTCTCCTACCCCGTCGGCCGCTCCCTCTCCCTCTCCGCGCCAGGCCGCGACGCCACCGCCTTCGCGTTGGTGCAGGACACCTACCCTGGCGACCCCTACGCCGCTGCCTCGGCGGAGGTCGTCCCCACCTTCCTCGCCTACGCCGCGTCCGGCTCGGCCGCCGCCGAGGTGGTCTACGCCAACTACGGCCGCAGGGAGGACTACGCCTACCTCGCCTCCCGGGGCGTAAACGTCACCGGGAAGGTCGCCCTCGCGCGCTACGGCAAGGTGTACCGGGGCGACATCGTGAAGAACGCCCGTGACGCTGGCGCGGCGGCGGCTGTGATATTCACCGACCCCAAGGACTACACGCCGGGGAAGGCCTTCCCGGATGGGCCGTGGATGCCGCCGACCGGCGTGCAGGTGGGGAGCACGTTCAAGGGGGTGGGGGACCCCACGACGCCGATGTGGGCGTCGTCGGAAGGTTGCGAGCGTGTGAGCGTCGCGAAGGCGATGTCCACGGACGACATGCCGGGGATACCGGCGCTGCCGGTGTCGGGGAGGGACGGGGAGGAGATACTACGGCTCGTCGGCGGGGACGTCGCGCCAGAGGATTGGCAAGGCGGTGACGGCGCGCCGGTTTACCGCCTCGGGCCCGGGCCGGCGGTACTCAATCTGACATACACAGTAAGTTGCTGTCAAATTGATGTGGAGACGAGATCTGCCTTTCTCTTCCTTTTTGGTTCCACTTCCTGGCTGACTCGAGTGATGCTTGTGTGTTTCTTTCAGGGGAATGAGACGATAGCTACTATTCAGAATGTTATTTCGGTGATTGAAGGGAAAGAAGAACCCGACAGGTAAACGAAACTCTCCGCGTTTCTCCTTTTTGTGGTCAATATCCCCAAATGGCAAAACCGCTCACCATTTTGCCATACACTTCTCTTCAATGGGAATTCCACTTCAGTGCCCACCAAACCCCCTACTGTCGGCAACAGTGTGCCCTCTGACTCAACTCCAAATGACTGACTCCAAATCCGTGCCATAGGCCACAGTATGAGTACCCTTGATAACGAAATTTCAACAAACTTATAACTACATTGTTATAATTGCATCAGAGAAACTCAGCTACATTTCATCAGTAGTTAATTAGAGATATCTTGGATTACAATTTTGAAACAGACACCAAGAACCATCTTAGGTTTCAACTGTTTATCACCACTGATGATTTTGCATGTAAGAGATTCAGTACATGAATAACTACATATCCAGTAATAATTATCATGCACATACAGGTATGTTATTCTTGGCAACCATCGTGATGCGTGGACATTTGGGGCAGCTGACCCAAACAGCGGAACGGCAGCCTTGCTTGAGGTATGGCATATTCAGTTGCTCTATGTCACCCCTTTGTTTTAGTCTACTAATGATCTAGAGGAACACATTGGCTTGTTAACTACTATTGAATATAGCTAGCTCAAAGGTTGTCTAAGCTACAAAACAAGGGTTGGAGACCTCGTCGAACCATCATTTTGTGTAATTGGGATGCTGAAGAGTACGGATTGGTCTCTCTCTCTCTCCATTCCCTTGTACTATTATCAAGCAGTTCGCCTGTCCTTTTCATACTAATTTCTTTAGAAAATTGCAGATAGGTTCCACAGAATGGGTTGAAGAGAACAGGGCAATGCTAACTTCGAGAACTGTTGCTTACCTGAATGTAGATGTTGGTGTGTCTGGTTCTGGAGTTGACGCATCAGCCACTCCTCAACTTGATGAGTTGCTCAAGCAGGCGAGTAAAAAGGTATAATAGTCGGAATAGACATGTCTATTCAGTAAATAGACATGTCTATTCAGTCAACAGCAAATATATACAATACTATTAGGGTTAGATCCAACCCGCCGAGGGTCGCTTGCTTCCATGGTGACATAGCATTTACGAGAGAAGATCTAGAGGTTTTTGTGGCAAGCCACGGTTTGGCCAAGGCCTGTTTCGTTCATAACCAAACCTTTAGACTAACCAGAATTCCACACTTCCCACACCCTGACTTGTGCATCCATTTGGTCCGTAGTCTCACATGTGGCAAAATTCCATTTATAGCACCTGGGTCTAAAGTGTGCAAAATTCTAACCAAAGTGGCTTCAGTTTTTATGACCTAAACTTAGGCAAGTTTTGCAAAAAGGAAAAGGCAAACTTTGGCAAGTTTAATATATAAACTAATTTGCTCTAAGTTTTGGCATAGTTAGACACCAATAGCATGTTGTCACTCGTACGTGGCCAAAAACTACAAGGGACTTGAATTGCATGGCTCGTGCAATTATGCCAAGGGGACAGTGGGGCAACAAATTTACAATCAATAAATTCTTTTCTCTCTAACCTGCGCTCGGCTTGTTTTGTCATTGCTTATACAAATTTACAATCCATAAATTCTTTTGTCTCTAACCTGAGTAGTTGTTACCTTTGAAAGAAGGAATAGTTTACTGTAATGGAATTGTTTTCAGTAGGAATTTCTATTAAAAACCAAAGAGTGAATTAGTGTTGAGGATTCTCTACTTCTCTTAATATACTGTGTTTTATTTCTTTCCGAGGAAGGTTCAAAATCCGGATAATGGAACAGAAAGTCTGTATGACTTGTGGATGGCTTCTGATAGTTCTCTGGTATGCACTTCATGTTAACTAAGCATGTCACACAAATTTGTTTTCTCAGTATTCTGCACACTTGGCATGTAAAAGGAATATTATGTATAGTTTAGACATAGTTCTATTTCCTCTTGTTCTAAGTTCAGGTGTGTGATGCTTTTGCTATACTAGATTTCTGATGACACACTTATATATTAAGATTGGAAGGTTAGGAGGTGGAGGATCAGATTATTCTGCCTTTGTTCAACATATTGGTATTCCTTCAGTCGACATGGCTATTGGGTCAGGTTTGTTTTATGCTTTTTTTATCTGCCTATGTTCATTAAGTTACATTCCTGAAATGTTTTGCTGTTTGCACTTGACTGATTGTGAATTCTTTTAGTAGATCAAATTGAATTAGAGTGCTACTTGTTTGCAGGATACGCAGTTTACCACAGCTTGTATGATGACTTCACATGGATGGAAAAGTATGGAGATCCCATGTTCCGCAGGCATGTTGCAGGTACACCATAGCAACGAACCTATGCTAAAATTACTAGCGGTCTCGAGACTGATGAACATGACAAAGTTGGAGTTATGGCTCCGAGGAGCAAGGGTAGGCTGGCGTGCAGGGGATGATAGGCATATGAGTGATTGGGATTAGATCTTTACTAGTTTGTTCTTCTCATTGCTTGATTGATCGTATATGGTGTGCCTTTTATAGGGAAAACTCAGACTTGACCACTAAGAACATAAGAGCATCTACAACAGATCCCCAATCCTGTCCCATTTCTTTGTATTTAGGGAGTTGGGAAAAAAGATCAGCTCCAATAGACCGCCAATCCCGTCCCATCTTATCGGTGACCATCAATAAATCACCCCAACTCCCCCAATATAGAGGGGAGTTGCCTCTTTCCCAATACCATGGGGCCCCACCATCGAACACAGCGTAGCCACCCTCTTTTCTCCGTCATTTGTCTTCTGGAAGAAATATCTCTTTGACAAGTGGGGCCCATATGTAATTGGGAATGGGGGTTATTGGGGATCTGTGAAAGCAACCATCCCCAGTAATATGAAAATTGTTATTGGGGATCGGTTGGAGATGCACCACTTTCCTAGCAAATTGCATTCCTATTGTCCTCCTTCCTAAGTCTGCCCATGACATTACACCCCTCTCCACAAGCAGCTTGTCTTCAAACTGCTCTTTTATTTGTTGTGCCAGTCCTACGATTTTTTTTCAAAAAGGAGGATGACCCCCGGTCTCTGCATCAGGATGATGCATGCAGCCATTTTATTAATTATTCACCAAGACCTTACAAAATAGTACATCAATAAGTCTGAAGCCACCATCTCAGCAACAATCGTCGCTATTCCTATCAACTTGATGAAGGGGTGCCGATTGTCTAAGCCGCATACCCAGACCTCACACAAAAGCCCAACATCTAAAGCCGGAGGCCCCAACCAAACCGCATTGCCGGGTCTGGGCACACACCGGTCCGGCGCACTCTTAGTGGTCACCGCACGCTCACGTTACAGAGGCGGCCGCCACCGTCTTGCACCGATCCATCTTCAGAGCAGGTACTCACGCATCGACCTTGCCAGTCCCAACTGCCGTCGACGCCAGACAGCGCTACCATCACACGCTCGTCCACGCGTCCACCGCCGAGACCCCGCTGCTCCATGCCGCTGATATCTGCCATTGTCGACGTGCCAGATGCCACGCCACTCCTTCGCGAACACCACCTGCTGTCACTGGTCCCATCCCCTTCGCTTGCAATTCCTCTAACCGAGCACCAGAACGCCCCAGGCGGCGCCTCCAAGAAGGGCGCAGCACACATAGTGCCGCCGCTGCCAATCTGAGGAGATTTTTGGGTCTTCACCTGGGCATGGGGTCGGGGTGTAGGGGAGGGACCTCGACGATGCCTGCAAGGAGGAGAGCGGCGACCATGGTCGTCACCACCGTTGGGATGAGCGAGCCATCCAGAGTTTTATCCGGTCCGAGTCAACCTCTACCAGCCCCCGCCAACGCACCGAGGCCGACGGTCGAAACCGCAAGCCACCAAGTGCAGCGGAAGAGAGGCTGCAGCGGAAAGGAGATCCACCGACGACTCACCGCCCACGCGGTCAAGAAGCGATCCATCCACCGCCCACGAGCGCTGCCAGCCGAGGGTGCCGCCACCACCACCGCGTCCAAATCGACGGCCACGCCGGACCACCACCCCCCCCCCCCCCCCCCCCCGCCCCCCGTGCCATCCCCAGGTCGCCAGAGCAGAGCCAACGGATGCACCGCCACCCCGGCTCCGTCCGCAAGCCGCCGCCCCCGGACAGGGAGGAGCAGCACGAGCCCTGCCGCCACCTTCCTTGGCTTGGGCTTGCCCGGCGCCAACCTCAGGCGGCGATGAGGGACGGTAGGACGTTAGGGGAGCCACCGGCGGCGGCGCATGAGTGAACCCCCGGGCCGCCAAGGAAGGGGCGACGCAGGGGTTTGTGCCAGCTCTAAGATGACAAGCTCGATGTCAACATAGGTCTCCATGTGCTCCTCTGCCCCATAACAACGACACGATTCACATTTCTCGACTTCCATTGCAGACAGGAACTTGTGTGTGCCTATCCAGCAGGAGGCACAACACGCAAGTTAGGGAGGATCATGGGACATTGCTAAAACGTGTGAAGCATACTGTACATCTTAACCATACTTACCAAGTGAACAAGTGTCTGTCGTATATACTTTCGGTTGAGTTGATCATCGAAAATATGTTGTGCTAAATTTGTTGCATTTGCAAAATACTTGCATAAGCCCACTAGCCAAAACTCTAGCTAAAATCATCTCTTCTTGTAGTGGCAAGCATATGGGGGCTTGTTGCTTTGAGGCTTTCAGATGAGGAGATCCTACCCTTCAACTACAGTTCCTATGCCACAGAGCTCGAGGTAACATGTCCTTTAGAGCTCTCCCCAATACCAACTTTTTCAGAACTGAGCATCTTCTCTCAGTAATTAGGGGTTTAAATTTGGAGGATCGTGATAGTAGCTCTCTCTTTTGCAGAATGGTGCAGTGGATATAAATAAGAGAGTACTAGGAATGCCTGTCAGCTTATCTCCCCTCCACAGGTCGATCAAACAGTTCAATAGAGCAGTGCTGAAAGTGGATTCTGAACTTCAGGTATTGCTGTCCGTTGTTGTTGTTGTTGTTGTTGTTGGGACATAGTTTTAACTTCGAGCTTTCTAAGTTCATCTTGATAATTAAGCTCTGCAAACATGGAAGTTTTGGCTTTCTAAGTTCATCTTGGTAATTAGGCTCTGCAAACATGGAAATTTTGGTCCCCGTGGCGAAACAACCCGTTGAGGGTAAGAGATCTGAATGACCGGCTGATGATGACTGAACGGGCATTCACAGAGTGGGAAGGACTTTCTGGGAGACCGTGGTACAAACACATGGTAAGCTGTGGTTTCGGTAAAATACGTAGTTGGTTCATTACATACCATCATGCTTACGGAAAAGAAATCATGCAGATTTATGGACCTTCACTGTACAACGATTATGGAGCCGAAGTGTATCCAGGTGCGGATGATGCCATTCAGACCGCAAAGAAAACAAATACCTCCGAGTCGTGGCAATCTGTACAGCATGAGATCCACAGGATTGCTAGAGTCATCAGCCAAGCAGCGTTAGTCCTAAGTGGAGGGTTGACATGAAGCTTTTTCCTCTGCTGATTCAATTAGCAGGGAGCGTACAGTCTGTGCAAATGTTTCGTACATATGCGCTATCACCATACCCACACATGTAACTTCGAGAAAATAACTGTAAAGTTATCCAGAGATGGTATTTGGACATTGTATTTCGGTAAATAATCCTTCCACAATCTATTAACAGTGTCCATAACAACCAGAAACAAAAGGCTAATCCAAGTACCATCAAACAAAATGTTTATCAGTAGCACTAGCAGAAAGGCCTACACGTGCAGAAACAAAATTGTAGTTCTTGTGAAATGTTCTACATACGCTATCTGCGCAAGAAACCCATGGCTTGATAGACGTTGTTGAGAGTGGCGTCTGCTATCTCAGAAGCTTTCCCTGCCCCATCTAGCAGAACACTATCCAAATAACCTGGATCAGAGATGATCTCGTCGTATCGAACCTACAGAAAGGTGAAAAGATGAATGTATAACCAGGGAGCATATGCAAGATTAAATTAATTATACTAGTGAAAATAATTTGTTTAACTAACTAGGGTGTACGTTACAATCAGGGATGCAGGCGGACAGTCCACATCTTCGCATCCGTCCACTGGAGATTGAATGAACTAAAGCACGTACTGTAGTACTACTTTAGTGGTTAATGCGTGAACGGACATCATTAATTTCTTTGGTGGGCAGATGCGGACGCGGCTGCCTGCATCCCTAGTACAATGATCAAGTTGTTAGTGTAATCTTGATTAGCTTAAACCTATTAACTAATCAAGATTACACTAACAATCTGCCCCTAATCTGTCCCTAATCTTGACTTGTTATCTTCATGTACTTGCTCTGGTCTTGACTCGTTGTAGATTCGCAACTTGTCGATCCAAACTTCGACGCATGACCCGGACTATCAGCACACGGTCGCATCTACGCGTGCAATATGCAAGATTGGACACATCTTCAGTCTTCACGTCGTACAACTTAACTGGTCACTGTCCCACTACACGCCAAGCTTGATCTTCAACTATCATATCCGTACACTGAGTATGACCCGTCTGGAAACATGCAGAACCTCCTTGCTCTACAATGTTGTGCCACCGTCATTGCTTGGCTGCTGCCTTGCACTCGGTCCGCACCGTACTCCGTATACTTGCTTGCAGTAGATCGCCTTCTACCGGTCGCACACCTCCTCGCTTTACGATGGCTCCGCCTACCATCGTCCGCCTTCGGCATCACACCGAACCTATGTTGGCCGCAACCAGGACGCTCCACGAGGACATGGGCATGGCTCACGGAACACCATGCACACCGCTTCCAGTCCAACGAATCATCACCAAGACGAGCACTTGGACACGACGACGACTCACAGACGCGACGACGACGACTGACCGTGCAAACTCACACGACTCCATGACTCATCTGACTCCCCAGGACGATAATCTTGATGAGCTCCAGTGCCACACCTCGGCACCACCACTCCCATCAACGATTTCCTTCCACCTTCTTCCCGACGACAACCTGCCGTCTTCTTCCTTATCGCTCCGCCGAACGACGATCGCCTGATCCTCCTCATCCGTCGCTCCATCCTGCGACTATATTGCCCACCCCGAGGCGCTAGTAGATCGCCACCCCAGGGCAAGCGCAGCTTCACTCAAACCTTGCTCTAGATATCAATTGTTGAAAATTCGCTCTCAGGAGTGTGAGTCCGCATGTGAGTCAAGTAGTAGTCGGCTTAGGAGATTACGAGTCCAGCTTTGGTAGTCTTGATGTGTCCGTGCGTCTAGCTTTTGGAGTCCAAAAGTAATACGTGTAGCTTTAGGTCAGATGGTCGGATTAGGATTGAGTTTGCCCGAGTCTTGGCTGAACATGTATATATACACGGGCAGGCCATGGATATTGTACGAAAGAGAAAAATAGAAAATCAATAAAGAGGAAAATTAGGGGTACGAGACCCTCGGCTATCAGTTTTTGTGTGCGCGTGTTCATCTTGTTTGATGTGATCGATCTGAGGACGAATTTCACTTGGATAGGGTGAACATGATTAGACCACACAAATCCTAAAGATTATCAGACCTGAATAGGCTGGAGATGATCAATTAAGGCATCCTTAGCCTTGAATGTCCCCCGTTCATATCTCAGCATTCACCAACAACTTCCTGCAAAAACCAAATGGGTCCGGAGGGGAATTTCTTTGAGGCAGCGGCACACGGATCGCCGTTCTGGAACTCCATACAATCCCTAAAACCGTACTTCGCCAGGGGCGCGAGGTTTTCGGTCAATAACGGACGCTCCACGCGTCTCTGGCTCGACACTTGGATAGGCCATCAACCTCTTTGGTCGGAATTCCGCCAACTTTACTCCATCGTGGTCCAGCCCAACAAATTGGTTGCTTCGGCCCTTTGCTCCTCCCCGCCCCTTATCCACTTTCGACGGGAGCTCTCGGGGCCGGAGCGGGAGGATTGGGACCGCCTTCGGGCTATGATAGCCGACGTTCGCTTGTCGAACAGCGCGGACACGATGTCCTGGAGACTTTCGGGCTCAGGCAAATTTACTGTCAAGTCCCTTTACAGTGAGCTATCCCGGGGCCATGTCCCTATGGCTGCCGCGGGGCTTTGGAAGGCTCGAATCCCTCTCAGATCAAGGTGTTCCTCTGGCAACTTTGCCAAGATCGCCTTCCTACTTCCGTCAATATTGCCAAACGCAATGGCCCGGCCGCTGGCCCTTGCGCGTTGTGTGGCGTTCCGGAAGACGCTGACCATGTGTTCTTCCATTGCTCCTTGGCGCGCTTTGCCTGGAGCGCGGTCCGGGAGGCCGCGGGGGTGGATTGGGATCCACACTCCTGCCCAGAGCTAGTGTCGTCTTTGTCCTCAGTCCAGGGTTCTTCGCGTCGTGTTATGTGGACAAGTGCGGCGGCCATGTTGTGGGCTTTATGGAACATTCGTAACAAGTTTACTATTGAGGGTGTGTTCCCCTCTGACCCTGCTGACGTAATCTACAAATGCATCTTGTTCTTGCAGCAATGGGCCCCGCTGGGAAGGCAACAGGACTCTGATCTACATCTTCTGGCTCTAGCTCGATTGCGTTCTGTCTACTCCTCGTCGCGAGCCCCGACGCCTCCTTTAGCAATCTCATAGGGATGGGTGGCCATTTTGGTAGTGTTTCCTCCGAGCCTGCGTGCTCTTAAGTTGGCTGGTCATGCCATGTAATGTTTCTTTCGTTTCGTTTCGGGTCTGTCTTAGACTTCGGGAGACTAGGTCTCCTTTTGTTCGTTTCGCTGGTTGGTTGTGCACGCTGCCTGTGTTGAGGGCTTTATTAATTTAAAGCCGGACGTCCCTGACGTCTATGTTCTAAAAAAAACAAATGGGTAAATTATGTTTTGTATCAACAACATGATGTTGGTCCATGTGCAGGAGACCCTGTTTCATGTTCTCGGAAGGGGCGCCGTGGCATGTTAGTAAAAACGTCGTCGTCTTGGCGGAGTTTGATGAATGCATGCGACCGTCTGAATTGAGGTTTGACAAGATTCATATGTGGGCGAGGGTTGTTAATCTGCCCTTTAACCTGCATAATGACAAGTGGTGTGGTGCTATAGCCAAGCAGATTGGTAAGCAGGCATCTCACGTGCAGTTTGATCATGCTAATGGCTATCTTAGAGCCAGAGTGTCAGTTGATGTGGAAAAACCACTAAGGCGTTGGATTCTGATCGAGTCAGCGCGGAGGAAGAGGACGGATCTCTATGATATTCAATATGAGAATGCTCCACACTTCTGCTTTTCATGTGGACGTTTGGGCCACTCTGACTTGCACTGTCCGTCCCCTGGGATGAGGGATGCCAATGGGGATATCCCCTTTGGGAAAGGATTGCGGGCACGGATGATCATAAGATACCTGGCTCTAGTGAGAACATGTCCAAAGAGCACTCGCGCAACCAAAATTATACAACTGAGACAAAGGGTTCAAGTATTGCAGTCGAGAAAGGAACTGAGGTTACTTCCCCGGCAAAGAATACAAATCAGAACAAAAGAAAGGGAGGGCCACAGGGAAAGAAATAGGAGTGCAGGAGGGTTTACCCTTGCTGATGAACGAGCCACATGATCAAGGGGGAGACAAGAAGGGTGCCGACGAGGACCCTACTGACTCCCCTGAGAAGAGTGTAGATGGTGAGAGGACGCCAAAGATAAAGAAAGCCACCCCGGTTAACTCCGGGGCATCGGCAGAGGCTGTAGCGCAGCCTTGCCCGACGCAATGAATTGCCACAGCTGGAACTGCCGTGGGCTTGGGAACCCAGCGGCAGTTCGTGAGCTTTGCAGTTTAGTGAAGCAAGAAGGGCCATGTCTTCTGTTTGTGATGGAGACAAAGATTGCGACAAAGAGGGTGGAAAGCCTAAAGAATCAACTTGGTTTTGTAGGTTGTTTTGCAGTGGACAGTGCTGGGCTGAGTGGAGGCATTGTTCTGTTTTGGTTAGCTGAAGTTCATGTTGATCTTCAGAATTATAGTTCTGCCGCATTGATGTAATGGTGCAGAAAAGTGAGCAGAGTTCTTAAAAATGGAGACTCACGGGTTTCTATGGAGCCCCCACGAGTAGCTGATAGACACCATAGCTGGAGGTTTCTTCGAACTTTATTTTCCATCCAGCACCCAACATGGTTATGTGTTGGGGATTTTAATGAGATACTATATGCCTCGGAGCACTTTTCGTGGGCTACCCATCCCAAGTGGCAGATGCGGGCGTTCCGAGATGTAATAGATGAGTGCTTGTTCTAGGACCTAGGATGGTCTGGAATGGAGTATACATGGGATAATGGCCAAGAAGGTGATGATAATGTAAAAGCTCGGCTGGATAGAGCCTTCGGGAATCCTGCCTTCATTAATCGTTTCGGTCATACTAGAGTTCGGCACATCAGTACCACGGAATCTGACCATTGCTTTGTACTGGTTGAGCTGTGGGAACATGTGGTCGACGGAAGAAGAAGAGGAACGAAACAATTTCGCTACGAGGATGTGTGGCAGAGACATGCAGACTACGATAGTGTTGTCCTAAATAACTCGCAAAAGGGGCCCGGTCTGTAGGGTCTGGCTGGAGTTCTTTGATACGTCTCCAACGTATCTATACTTTTTGCTTGTTTCATGCTGTTATATTATCATTCTTGGATGTTCTACAATCATTTTATTGCAACTTTATATCATTTTTTGGGACTAACCTATTGACATAGTGCCCAGTGCCAGTTGCTGTTTTTTGCTTGTTTTTTACTTCGCAGAAAATCAATACCAAACGGAGTCCAAACGCAGTGGGACGTTTTGGAGATTTTTTCTGGACCAGAAGACACCTGTTGGGCCAAAGAAGTACCAGAGGGGGGCTCCGAGGGGAGCACAACCCACCTGGGCGCGCCTGGGGGCCCAGACGTGTCCTGGTGGGTTGTGCCCACCTCGGCCGCCTCCCGCACCGCCTCTTTGCTCTATAAATACCCTGAAAATCCAAAAACCCTAGGAGAGTCGACGAAACATAATTCCAGCCGCCACAAGTTCCAGAACCACTAGATCCAATCTAGACACCATCACAGAGGGGTTCATCATCCTCATTAGTGCCTCTCTGATGATGCATGAGTAGTTCATTGTAGACCTACGGGTCCGTAGTTAGTAGCTAGATGGCTTCCTCTCTCACTTTTGATTCTCAATACAATGGTCTCTTGGAGATCTACTTGATGTAACTCTTTTTCTGGTGTGTTTGTTGGGATCCGATGAACTTTGAGTTTATGATCAGATCTATTTTATCCATGAAAGTTATTTGCGTCTTCTTTTGATCCCTTATATGCATGATTACTTATAGCCTCGTATTTCTTCTTCAAATATTTGGTTTAGTTAGGCCGACTAGATCGATTTTTATTGCCATGGGAAGAGGTGCTTTGTGATGGGTTCGGTCGTGCGGTGTTCTTTCCCAGTGACAGAAGGGGCAGCAAGACACCTATTGATCGTTGCCATTAAGGATAACAAGATGGGGTCTATTCCTACATGAATAGATCTTGTCTACATCATGTCATCATTCTTATTGCATTACTCGGTTTCTCCATGAACTTAATACACTAGATGCATGCTGGATAGCGGTCGATGTGTGGAGTAATAGTAGTAGATGCAGACAGGAGTCGATCTACTAATCTTGGACGCGATGCCTATATAATGATCATTGCCTGGATATAGTCATAATTATTTGAAGTTCTATCAATTGCCTAACAGTAATTTGTTTACCCACCGTATGCTATCTTTCTTGAGAGAAGCCACTAGTCAAATCTACGCCCCCGGGTCTATTCTTCTTCATATTTGCTTTCCGATCTATTATTTGCCACTTTTATTTTTAGATCTATATTATCAAAAACCCAAAAATACCTTGCTGCACTTTTTATTTGCATCTTTTATTTCGCATTTTATCGAGATCTATTTATCCAATCTATCATAATTTTTATCCCGTCAACGTGCGAATTTCTGGCACCGTTACCCGAAAGGGATTGGCAGCCCCCTTAACACGTCAGGTTGCAAGTATTTGGTCTTTGTGTGCAGGTACAGTTTACATAGTGTTGCTTGGTTCTCCTACTGGTTCGATAATCTTGGTTTCATAACCGAGGGAAATACCTACCGAAGCTGTGCTGCATCATCCTTTCCTCTTTGGGGAAATACTGACGTAGTTCAAGCGACATCATTCTTCATGCACTCCATAAAATGCAGAGCTCGTTAACTGCATGGGGTGCACGAGAGTTTGGTAGCTTGACGGCCACAGTCAGGAAACTGTGTGAAAATTTGAATCGCCTGAGTAGTCGAGCTGCTGGAAGAGGTCCCACTGATGAAGAAAAGGCAACAGTTAAAAAGCTTCATGAGGCAATTCATCAAGAGGGAATATGGATGCGTCAACGGTCTAAGTGTCGTACTTGCGCGAAGGAGATCGAAATAAGAAAAAATTTCACACACAAGCAGCACAACGAAGAAGAATGAATAAGATTGAACGGCTTGTGCGTGTAGATGGGTCAGTTTGTCAAACACTGGAGGATGACATGATTGAAGTGCAACAGTTCTATTAGGATCTGTACACATCTCAAGGGTTTAAACCACTTGATGAGCTGATGGAATTGGTTCCTACTCGGGTGGCCGCCCCCATGAACGCACATCTTGATATGCCGTTCATGGAAAAGGAGGTATGGACCACGCTATTTCAGATGGCCCCGTCCAAGGCGCTTGGTGTGGATGGTTTTACTACGGGATTTTTTCAGAGACACTGGTTCTTATTGAAAGATGATATAGTCCCGGCGGTGTTGGGTTTTTTGAATGGGGGCGAGCTACCTACAGGCATGAACGACACCTCAATTACACTAATCCCTAAGGTACGACACCCACAGAGGATAAACCAGTATAGACCTATCTCCCTATGTCCTATTTTATACAAAATCACTGCCAAATGTATTGCCAACAGGATGAGGGAGTTTCGCCATGAAATAGTAAGTGAGGAGCAAAGTGCGTTTGTGCCTGGGCGCCTCATAATGGATAATGTTCTTATTGTGCACGAGAGTGTTCATGCAATGAAGAAGAGGAAGAAAGGAAAGAATTGGGTGTGTGCTGTAAAATTAGACATGACTAAAGCGTATGACCGTGTTGAATGGCATTACCTCGAGGCCATCATGACTAAATTAGGATTCAGCTCAACCTTTATCCGCCTGATCTTGAAATGTGTTTCATCAGTTCGGTTTGCAGTACGTGTGAATGGTGAATTATTGCCCTTTTTTTACCCCATCTAGAGGCTTCCGACAAGGAGACCCCGTTTCACTATATCTATTTCTTCTTGCGCGGAGGGCTTCACAACTCTGTTGAACTAGTTTGGTAGAGTCTATGCGGACAAAGGAATTCGAGTATGCACCCAGTCACCATGGATTAACCATCTACTGTTTGCAGACGACAGCCTTATCTTTATGCAAGCTAAACTAGAGAGTGCAATGCGTTTGAATAACATCCTGAGGATATATGGTGATTGTTCGGGCCAATGTGTGAACAGAGAGAAGAGCTCCATGTTTTTTAGTCCAAACACACCACGTCCAGTCAGAGTAATGTTGAAAGGTGCCATGGGCATTGCGGTTGAGGCCTTCAAGGAAAGATACTTAGGCCTCCCAACTGCAGTTGGATGAATTACATCTGGTACATTTGATTTCATCGGTGAGAGAGTGGGATCAAAGTTGAATGGTGGAGCAGAACGTTTGGTTTCTTGCGCGGCGAGGGAGGTGTTAATCAAGTCAACGACTCAGGCAGTCCCGATGTACACCATGAGATGCTTTAAGCTCACGAAAAAAGTGTACAAAAATATCTCCTCGCTGATGGCAAAATTTTGGTGGAGCAGTTCGATCGACCGGCGTTCCATGCACTGGATAGGTTGGAAGTCCTTGTCACTTCCAAAAATAAGAGGAGGAATGGGATTCCGTGATCTAGAATGCTTCAATGTTGCTTTGTTGGGAACACATGGTTGGAGGCTGATTACAAGTCCGCATGCTTTATGCTCCAGGGTGCTAAAAGGTCGTTACTTCCCAACGACAGATTTCATGCATGCTACTGTTCCACGCAATTCTTTGGCTAGCTGGCGAGCGATAGTTGCAGGAAGGGCAACATTGGAGGCTGGACTACTAAATAGGATCGGGGATGGCTCCTCTATAAGAATCTGGGAAGATAGATGGCTCCCAGGGAGATTATCACTATGACCTTCGGAGCAGGTTGGTACTGCCATACTCCATATGGTCGCAGATTTGACAGACAATGATAGTTGGTCCTGGAAAGCTGATTTAGTCAGGAATAACTTCATACACCCAGATGCTGATGCAATTCTAAATATCCCGCTCAGACAGGGTGGTGGTGGTGATTTCTGGGCTTGGGCTCATGAGCGGTTGGGTTCCTACACTGTGAAATCCACGTATCATGCTCTAATGACTCGTAACGAGCAGTTTGCTCTAGAGGAAGGGACGATCACAGAATCTTCAGAGAATAATAAACAGGTGTGGACACGACTATGGAAGCTCAAAGTGTTGCCCAAGGTCCGTGTGTTCTGGTGGCAAGTCCTTCGAGGTATCCTTCCGGTGGAAACAACACTACAACACAGACACATAGCGACCTTAGCTCGCTGCAAGGTCTGTATGGGGGCAGATGAAGATATGATTCATGCCTTGATTAAGTGTTCTCATGCACATAGCTTCTGGATAGAGGCGAGCCGTTGGCTTCACCTCAAGCTCCCTGAGTTACACCCTAGTACGTGGTGCAAGGACATCCTCTGTGATTCACGTATTGCTGACGCGGACCGGGTGAAAATAATCACTGTCATGTGGCCGATATGGACCCGTTCGAGTCCATGAACTGTATAAGAGAAACTCTAGCTTTGTTGGAGCTTCCTTTGGAGCAGACCAGGATGTTGCCCGGGTTTGGATGGAGACCGCCTGAGACTGATTGGGTCAAGATCAACACGGATGCTAGTGTCTCTTTGACTGAAAATAAGAGAGGAGTAGGAGGTTTAGCCAGAACTCCTTTATTTATTGCTGTCTGGAGCAAGCCTTACCACGATGTTACGGATCCACTTATTGTAGAAGCTTTGGCATTGCGAGATAGGGTGATTTTTGCAAAGCTCCAGGGGTTTTCGCGAGTGCTGATGGAAACATATTGCTTAGAGGTGGTACAATTGGCACTCGCGACGCTTTTCACGCTCTATTGTAGCGCCGTTACTTTTAGAAATTGATGGGCTAGCCTTATCTTTTCTTTCTTTGATATTCAACATGTAATAAGAAATGCCAACCTGCCGGCCCACTTGTGTGCGGAACATGCAAACACACATGAGGTTACCGATTGTTGGATGGACTCTCCGCTCGGTTTCCTCATGACCAGCGTGATGGTTGATCGTGTTGGTGCCGATGCTGTTTGAATAAAGCTCAAAATTTCCCGCAAAAAAAGAGAGACTGGGAAGAAGGAGAGTGCGCGTATGCAAGGAGAGGCGGGCGGTGGAGGATGTGGGAGAGGAGCGCGCGACTCATGGCCATGGCGTTCCTCACGGTGCTCTGTTCTGCTTTGGATTTGGTTGCGACTCCGGATGGGGGGAGAGCAGAGACCTCCTATTTAGCGCTGTACACGCCAGCGAACGATGGAGCGCGTACCCCCTGCGCTCCCTCATGGGCCGGCCCATGTGTGGGGCGGGAAAGCGGAAACATCTTTTTTTGCTTTTTTAAATTGTTGTCCATTGTAAGACTAATTCGGGATTTAAAAAAGTTAAAACTTGTGAAATGTTCGTGAATTCGAAAATTGTTCATGATTTGTAAAAATGTTCACGAAATGATAAATTCTCATGGAATTAAAAAATGTTCACTGAATTCAAAAACATTTCTTGAATTCAAAAAAAAGTTCATGATTTCAAAGGAATGAACATTTTTTTGAATTTGGTGAATACATTTTAAACATGATGAACAAATTTGGCATCTGATGAACGTTTCTTTAATTTGATGAACAAAGTTTGTATTGAAGAACATTTTTTGAAAAAATTATGAACAAATTTTGAATTTGATGACCATTTTTTTGAAAAAATTATGAACAAATTTTAAATTCAGTGAACAAATTTTGAATGTGATGAACAATTTTTTAAAACAATGAACAAAAAAAGAATATGATGAACATATTTTGAATTTTATGAACATTTTTTACCTAGTGAACAAAAAATTGAATTCGACGAACATTTTTTTGAATTGTTAAACACATTTTTACATGGTTGAATATTTTTTGAATTCAATGAACGAAAAAGGTGTTAACAAATTTGAAAATAAAAAATGCCAATAGTCAAAAAGTGAAGAAGAAGAAGACGAAGAAGAAAATAGAAAAGAAAAAGGGAAAGTAAAAAGAAAAAGGAAAAAGGAAAAAGAAAGAAAAAAAGAAAAACAAAAAACCAGTATAGAAAAAAACAGTTCTGGGAAGATTCTAGAACCTTCTCAAAATCGGTGGCAAAATAAACCGCAAAACGGGCCAGCCCATACGCTGAACAGGGAGCTTGGGGGTGCGCGATATGTCGCTAGCGGGCGACTTACGCGCTGTATAGGATCCCCCGGGAGAGCAAGCCACATGCTGACGGCGCGGGTTGGGTTTTGAGATGGGGACCGAGCGGGCCGGGCCCGGTTGGGCTGGGAAGGACCTGTGTTTTTACACCTTCTCATGTATCCCTTTAAACTTTAAACATTAAAACCATATTATTTTAACCTTAAAATTACACAAAATTGGATAAATGTGGCCCTTGGGTGGTTTTCGGGATAAATGAAGGTGATTTTTAGCGGAAGAGAACGGAAAAGGAGGAGACATAGGAGGAGGCGGTGCCCAAACAATGGCGACATGACCGCTCTCCGCGAGACCTATTGCAAGGTCAACACCATCAAGCACATCAAGAGAAAGCACATGGTGATCGGCATCCACCTGCTCCATCTCACCTGCTTCTCGCAATACACGTTGTGCGGCCTCAACCTCAGGTTCACCGGGAGTCGGTGGTCTCTGGTGGGTGTCAGCCTCACCGTATCGATCGCCATCCGTGCGTCGGCCCTCGCCAACCTCTACAACAACCTCACCCCCTCGACAAAGACTACGAGGTCCAGGCCGCCAATGATGAGGATCCTGCTACTTGTGAGCTGCGTTGGGATTTCCTCGAAGAGGAGAGGAGATGCAATATAGTAGAGATAAGTATTTCCCTCGGTTAAGAATCAAGGTGGAGAATCACACAGAACCTCGTGAACAACACCTGCACACACAAAAACAAATACTTGCGTCAATCCACTTGGCGATTACTTGCAAGGCTTGTAGTGATAGATAGATAAATTCCAAAGATAAAATAAAATAAAAAATTGTAGCAAAGTATTTTTTTGTGTTTTTATACATGATAAAGGTAAACTTGGGGGCCATAGTTTTCAGTAGAGGCTTCTCTCTCGAGCACATAGCATACGGTGGGGGAACAAATTACTGTTGGGCAATTGATAGAAAAACGCATAGTTATGGCGATATTTAAGGCAATGATCATGTATATAGGCATCACGCCCGAGACAAGTAGACCGACTCCTGCCTGAATCTACTACTATTACTCCACCAATCGAACGCTATCTAGCATTGCATCTATGGTATTAAGTTTAAAATAGAGTAACGGCTTAAGCAAGATGACATGATGTAGACTAGGGATGGCACCCGCCGGGTTTGGGTACGAGTGGAGCCACCCCATACCCTTACCCATCGTCCCAAACCTTACCCATCACCTGTACCCATACCCGACGATGGTTACAATTCCCCCCATACCCATAACCCATCAGGGTAAACGGGTACCCACGGGTAAAATTACCCAGATTTGCAACACATCAATTTGAGATTACGTAGTCATAAACAACAACTTGTAATAATAATTTATAAACAACAAAAGCATAAAATTAAGGAAAATGGAAACTCACCGACCCGAAATAGCCTTTCTCTTGTTCTTCTGCTTGACGACCGTTGCTAAGTAGGCCACGGTGTCGCTTCACAATGACCACAACTTTACAGACATGTCACATAGTGCTCCGAAGGTGCTGCTCTTTGGAACCCGGAAGCAGGAAGTGGCAGGCTTTGACGTTGGCACTCGACTGTGAACTTGGCCCTTTCCTAGCAGGCACATGTGGAAGGCACCATCGAATGATAGGGTTGGGATTGGGGTAGCTGTGCGGTGCTTCCGGCCGTGGTAGTCACCAAGCTGCAACTCCACCTAACGAACCTCGTTGACGCGTGAGCTATGGTCATTGTCCCGGGGCTCCATGGCATTTGCGTCCACCTCTAAAGGACATGAAGGGGGTGATGGTGCGAGGAGGCGAGTGGCTGGAATGGAGCTGAGGCGCTCGCGGCGAGAAGATGAAGATTGATATGTTGGCTGCTGCGACGC